>NW_027476119.1:1048862-1361816 GCF_051020955.1 Megalopta genalis
AATTTTATTCTGTATTGTTTGCTTAGTTTTTTCACTTCTTATTGTACCAGGAATACCGGAACACCGTGTGTATTTAGCAAAAAGTCAAATAAATAAGATAAGCATACAATGAAATGGAAAAAAAGTCAAAGTTCTTTATCGTATCTCACTGACCTTCCGCGACGAAATAAGACTGTTATTACCGAAGACCTATCATAAAACTATACGACTTTTGTAATAAACTTTTTAATAACGCCAGGAATATTCGAAGTGATAACGGGTTGGGTGCGGAAAACGTGACGGGATTAAATGAAAAGAACTAATAGCGTTAAGTACGCGTAATACCCAAATGGGAACCATGGCAGTTTATGAGTTAACTGGGCAATTTTCTCGAAGCCTACACCCACGCAGTCGAAGAGAGATAAAAACAATCTGATCCAGGTTTCATCGCAGCTAAACTGAGAAACTTTTAATTTGTATGAATGCCGGTATTTTTCCGGATATTCAAATTAAAAAATTCGTTGCTAATTGTGAATGATATAGCCAGTCGATGTTTTAACGACGTATCGACTTTCGGATGGCGAAATGTCTGATAGCCAAATGAGAGAAAGAACTGGGTCATTTCCGATGCGTGATAAATTTTATTCCTTATTTTATTACGGCTGTAAAATGTGGGAATAAAAATACTATAATATTGTATTAATTTGATAACGTAAACAATATACACTCGCAGTGTGAGGCATATTGATAATTTTTCAGATGGAATAACTTTTTTGAAACTGGTCCGACTTAGTTTGCTAGGGAATAAGTAAATAATAATTCTTTTTTACATCGTATTCGAATCATTTAGCCCAATTTTAAAAAAGTTATATCGTTTTAAAAGGTAACCGAATAACTTGTTTTAGCCACTGTAAATTTCAGAATATAAAATGTTCATCGATCGTGTCCGCAATATGGGGTATTTTTATTACCAACTGTACATCTCAGCCGCAGAAAGTTGGCACTATTTTTATGACCAGCCTTTTGGTAACCACGGCCAATTGTAATTCGATATCTTTTTTACTTTCTCGACAAATATTTTGTCATAACTAAATTAATGAAATTACAAATCGAAACGTTAAACATCGAATAAAACAGTGAAAACCTGCCGGTTGGAAACATGTTCAACGGCGTTGTAACAGGAAAGATCGATCGCCTGATGCGATCGGGGCATGATTTCATCATGCGCACCGGTGTCGCTCATATCATTGTGCGAACTGCTTTAAAACGTTTTCACGTTTCCGAAAGGGTATTCAACTGTCCGATAAGACTCGATAAAATGTGTCGCATTAGCATTTTTACGTGGCTTCGTCGACAGAACTCGGCTTCGCCATGCTTCAAATTCGTGCGATTCATCACAATACCGTTATCCGGTGTGTCGCCATTTCTATTCTACAAATACTTTCACCCACACGTACGCGTTACCAGAAAACGGCAAAATCGAATAATCCAAAAATTCAATAAAGCCGAAATACAATGTCACGGATTTCCAAAAATCATGCTACATTCTCATACCAACCAAAAATCTGCTAAACTATCGGCGTAGAAAATCTCGGCAATTTTCGAAGCAAGATCTCGTCCGTGAATCGATACAGCGATTGAGAGTAACCGTTAACCTCGAACCTGGTTCGCCGCGAAGCGAGCAAATACCTCGCGCGATTTCGAGTCCCATCCGGCATCGTTTCGCGCGAAAAAATACCAAGTTTCCTACCTCGTGGCCTGGGTCCATCGATTTCGGAAATCTGTAGAAACACGTTCTCCACCCTTCCAGCTGGATTCTGTGTTCCGGAATCCCGGGGTTTTCACGCACACACGCACGCAGACGCGGCACGACCGCCACGGCGACGCAGTGCTGCCAAAGAGGCGGCCTACCGTCGTTCGAACAGTCTCGAAAATGCAGCGCGGGCCCTGCGGCGGACATCGTCGACGAGAGATCGATCGGGATCGCGATGGAGGAGCGACGGAACGGTATACAGCGAAGCGGAGGAACGCAGAAAAAGCTGGCTCCCGATTCGCGGTCGCGAGAAGGTTGCCGGCTGCCGCCTTGGCACTGACAGTGGCCCTCGCGCCTAGCAACACCGAACGCCACCAAACTGTCGACTCGCCGTAGGCAGCCGGCACCGCCACACCGTGCCCCCCTTTTTCATCCGCGTGTCCCTCTCCTGCTCTCCACGTTTCTTTCTCGGCCGAGTCGTTCCTCCGTAACTCTGTCCCGCTTCCACCGACCGTTCCATTCCTCCGCTCTGCGTCCCTCCTGTGTGACCATTTGCTTCTTTGTTATCTACCTTCGTTCCTGTTCTTATTCCTTCGCCTCTCCCTTCCGTTTCGAGCCGCATGTTCACGGGACTCGGAACGCTTCGTCCCGATCTTCTGCGATTTTTATGGTCATCCTTGTCTCGATCGTGCAGCCGCTGCCGAGGGCTCTCGCTTTGCGCGCAATTGCTAGCGAAACCGACCGCCGCCGCCGTCGCGGACAGGAGCCGGACGAACGCGAAGGCCGGTTACCGGCGCGCCGTAGCAACAGTGGCTCGGGATTGGTCGCGCGGCTGCCAGCCGACCAATCCCGTGCTCCTATCGGTCGTCAAGTGGTACCCGCGCTCTCTCGACCACGAGCTCACGGATGCGACGGTAAGAAGCGTTCCGAGTCGGCTAAAATTTCAATTATGCACAATAGTCTCAATGGGAAGCGAATCTTTTGCCGACAGATCTTTACAGAACAATCCGGAGCAGTAACAGTGGAGATAATAATCGTTGAACATAATCCCAGGGTATTATTGTATCTTCGCATGCTTACAAGACGGCAACCAAAGTATATAAAGATGTACAATATTATCAAAATGTTACGCTTAGTTTTAGATGCTTATTAATTATTGTACAATAAATACGGCTGTAATTAAACTCAACGGAGGTTTTATGAAGTTAACGAAAAGAAGGAAAGACAAGAAAACACTCAAGAGTAAGGATTCAATTAGTTATTGAACCTTTGAATTCTGCTAATGTTTCTGTCGAGTATACTAGTCGTGAAACGATGTCAATCTTTTGTATTTAATCGTGGAGAAAATAAATTTAGTTTTGATACTTAAAAGTAGAATGATACAAGAAGAAATATATTCGTAATTTTAATACAATCAAGAAACAACAATCAACAAAATAATTTCAATAACAATCGAGAAGCAATAAGAAATAAGATGTTTGCATTGTAGCACTAATATCAGAGGATCACATAGAAAATATCTTACATTACCTGAAGGAAACTAACTTGTTGTACGGTAAGATCTAAAAATAGTAACGTCGTTAATTACCTAACAGTAGATGCGACGCTAAACCAGAAAGCATAGAAAAAGAATCCAGAACATAATTACTTTTTATGAAAACGAATGAAATTTTGAAGTTTTTTTTGCCAAATATTTGATTATTTATAGTAGAACAACATTGATTGTTTGTGTGTGTTGTGTTTTTAAATTGATCAAATTTAAAATTTTGTACACAATATTACCGAATGTTCAAACAATAAAAACGTACGGCTTTCGAGAGAAACAACTAGAAAAACTTGTCATTTTATCATAATTTATTAGGCACACAAGCACACGTTCTTGAAATGAAATAAAACCACTTAACAATTTAATAAGTTCTCACATTATAAGTTCTTGTGAGTGCACATAAAGAAAAGTTTTTGAATGGAATTTATAATGAAAAAAATTGGTCTACAATAATAAGAGATCTTGATAGATCAGCGTATATGTACATTCGGGAATGTATAATATGGTTTTACACCTTTCTTCCACCTCTATCTTATTACTGTGTGCACCTAAAACTCGACGTTAGAAAAACTCCATCGTTCAATTACTACGCTTGAGGTGTTGGCAGACAATTTTCTCATCCTCGTCCTTGGATATAATTTGCAAAGAATTAGAGTGCTCCCTTCACTCGACCCAAGTTTGTTACTTTTTTCTTCCCTCTTATCAGTATTTTGAAATCACGGTTTACAGATTACACAAGTACCAGTGTGAGATTAAAGAAACAGGGTCAATTGATTTATGGTCTTTGTTTGCCCGGGTGCAATGATTTCCAGAGTATTCCCAGGTGTTTTATCGCGCTGTATAATACGGAGCGTTCCTACAATTAGTTTCAAGGAGTACAAAACCATGGAATAGATGGATTATATCTTATATTTTACTAAGGGCACGCGATACCAACCTCGCTGTTCTCTTTGTGAAACGCGATGCAGGTGTTAAAAATAACTTAAGAAAGGCAACGTATAAAACTGATCAAAAGCCTCTACAAAGAGGTTGATCGTACGCAATTCTCAAGGCAGAAGATGAGTCTCATTTTTCCTGTCTCAACCTTGAACTGCATCCCTTAAAGGTTCCCAAAGAATAATCAAGATAGCGCAATACTTGAGAAGCTGCTCCTACGAATTTTGAACGATTGTTTTGTAAGCATTATCACCGACCCAAAAGACTGCGGACCTGAACTTGTCGAAGCCTGATACATAAGTGGACCATTAGGTAGCTGCCATTTTGGTCCAGCGTGTCGCTCCTTGGAAATAGGTCGTGGAGAAAGTAGGTGGCTAGATGGGACGCGGAATGGCGAATAAGGAGAAGAACAGAGTAGAAGGATCACGCGGGGTTTCGGTACGTGCCGTGCATCTGCTGCGCAACGGTGCGCTTCGTTCGCCGTCGCCTGATTAGCTCCGGCGTCATTTATCAGATTAAATGGATAATACGAGCCGGCGTCTGACGTAACCTGCGCGCGCTCCAAAGAGCAGCCGTTTCTCAAAGATTCTTTATTACCCGCGCCCGTGGACGCTGCCTTATGCAACCGAGCGCCGCGCTGAAATTGGACGCCGAACAATCGGCCGCGTTAACGAGTTCATTGTATTTCCGCCCGAAACACGGAACGGGGAACGCGACGTTGCGCAACCGGCGGGAACCGATTTCAGGAAGCGGCGTGAAAATCGACGAATTCACGAATTCACGATCGCCGGTCGTTGCATGCAGATAGCAGCGGGACGATTGTCTGGGGACGATGATATTTGGTGGCCACTATCTTCCGGAATCGGCCTATCGATTGCGCCAGCGAGAGAGAAGGAGGGAAACCCGGAGCAGCGTTGAAAATTTCAGATACAGTTGCGGACAAAAGACTAACATGAAACGAAAGCAAGAGAGAAATTGGTAAAATGCACCGTGGCTGCGAATCTCCTTCAGAACGATGAACAGTGGTACCTTTTTCCAAAAAGTGGGCCAGGATTCGTAATTTCACTATTCTTACGTTTTTGAGACTACCGAGATTGAATGTTAGATAAAAAATGCAAAATTTTAAATGAAAAATCAAACACTACCGACATAAGCATTGTTTTCGACCTAGTGTTTGTGAATATCAATGATTTTCCGATATGTGATTATATAGTTATAGAATTAGACCATGAAATTTAATATGACCACCTTAATTTCAATATCTTTAACATTATTCGCGGGGAGCAATGATGGACGCTACATGACGCTTCAAATTTGAATATCTTAAAAATGGGCAATCACGAATCTTGTTGAAGCAGATCTTTCGACGACTATTACAACTTTTTCTCTTCTCACATTTTTATGCTTAATATTAAATGAAACTGGATGTTGACATTTATATACTAAAATAACAAACAAAATAACAAAATAAAATTCGTGAAACTCTTTCTCGCTAACTGAAATTCTCGCAGCACTATATTTGAGATTAGCACTAAACTTACTGAAAGTGATCAACGTATATTGCTTTGTAACAACGAAGATACTGTATGTATTTACGTTGCTATTTTTATCATAACGTGTCTTTGGATTAAGAAATTGATTCAATCATTTTCTATGAAAGGCAGAATTCACATTTTTTGTTTCAAAAGTTGTTAAAATTATGGACACTTTCATAGAAAATAATTGAATCAATTTTTTAGCGTTAACTGAAAGATGCATCTGCAGATTTCAAAACGAAACAAACCGAATAAATAAGTAACAGTTATATAATATGCGTATAACAGAAATGAAAATTCATCGTCTGAAATTTTTGACCGCCACTGTGTTTCCTTTTCTGCAATATTGGTAATGTACAGCATAGTACAACAAAGCTTTAACATGATTGCCGGAGACCTTCTTGAAGGACCTTCTAGAATCTTCTAGTGTACACAGAAGTCACCGAGGATATGCAAGGATCATGCTGAGACACAGAGCCTCAAGAGTTATGGCAGGATCCCTGAGGAGCCTCCGCTCTTCAGAGTTCTATAGAAAATGCGAACGACTCTTTATAACTTTAATGCGCAATTAAACAGCTAGCCGAAGCTCATGAAGAATTGCTGAAGCTACTTGGCAGGCCTTAGGAGTCCCTGAGGACTCTTGAATGCTTTCTGTGTCTCCTGCGACCGCTGGTAACCATAGGGGAGTTCCGGAACGACGCCGAGCTGCCTCGACGATTGCGAATGGATCTCAATAAGCTTTTAGAGTCGCGTAAAACTGAAATCGACCAGTGTATGCAAGATTCTTGGACAGACGGGGGAAACCATTAGATTTGCGAGCGATCTGCTTGAGTTGTCCGAGCAAATTGCTCGAATTATCACAGCAACGGAAGGTGACCCACTGTCAGAAACGATCTTTCCAGATTGTGTAACTTTAGACTTCGAACTTCTTTTTCTTGCCGCTGATCTTCTCCGAATTGGGACGCAATTACAAAGTTCCCCGGGACTCGGTGACTGATCTCTCCGATTAAAGACCACGTTCCACTCCAATTTACGTGAAATCGGAAAGGCTGATTGATCCCGAGGCTAAGCGACGCCTGGGTAAACATTATACGAGTATCTTCGAGTGGACAATTTACATACTGATACGTTATCGTGGAGAGTGCACTCCACGGTATCAACACCGTGTACACATAGAGTATCGATGAATAAATATTGAAAAGAGAGGAGGATGTGCCTCATTTGTACTCATTATCGAATGCAGAAATTCTGATGTTCCGCCTCAGATAACCCGCTTACAAGGTAACCAGAATCATTATTAACTCAACGAGTTGGCAACAAGTCAACAAGATTGCAACGGATCAATTTTGTAGTAGAAGAATTTACAGGATTAAAAGGAAGAAAATTGTGGGCCAATTCGGACGTATTAGCATCGACTCTCATTTAATACCGTATTTAAATTTAAAACCATGGAAGAGAAGTGGGGAACACAATTAGGTCGGACGAAAGCTGTAAAAGTGTGGCGAAGTTGAAAATGCGGGAGCACTGCTAGAGAAAAGAGACTCCGAGGCAGTAGGGGTCGGTTAAGTGCAGCATAATGCAACATCGTAAAGAAAATTAGACGGGACTACTAGACCGGCGGTGAATTTGATCGGTCTTTATCGGAACCTTCCATAAATATTGCCGTGCACGAATTTATCCGACTCGTTAAAGATGTAAAAACCTTTCACGGTGCGGTTGCCGGCCAAGGTCGTGGCCTTAATCGCGTATTGGCCGCCCGGCCCGTATATACAGATATACTCTCCGGGAGTTAAAGTTTCTGGAACTAGCGCGGTAGTATCGACTTCGAGGAGCTCTCTAGATAAACGATACGGCAGTGCGGAGGCTGAGACACGTTTTCTAACAATAGCTGAATAAACGAGTTCGAAAACTTTGGTGTCCGATCTTAAATCGATCAATAAGCGACGAATCTGAATCTGAGCCTGCAGAAGATTTATCCCGCGAGATCAGCGGCGAATGGAACATTCATTCTTTAGCTATTGATATTTGAGGTATCTGCGCAGATCAACGTTAAACCTATCGGACACTAAAAGTGACTGGTGTGTCTTGCTTTAGAAAAATAGCAAGTCCGAATTTATTGGGTTCGGGACTAAGTACCCGCCGTTTGTTTTAATTTTAACATTCCGCATGCTATTAAATGTTCTTTTGGCACAAGGTTTTAAATCATTCGAAAGAGGATGTTTTGTTCTACCGGAATCTATGTTTTGCTGTTTCGTTCAAGTTAATTTATGTTAATTTTCAGATCATTAAAATGGAATGTCAAGTTGAGAAAAATGAGCATTTTCGACACCTCCTTCTTTTTGCTTTTAATCGATTAATTTTTTAAAAGTTTATTTTTCAATAAAAATTAACAAGTAATTAATCGATAATGTATTCTCCCTTGTTGTTTACAACTTCTTCCCAACGTTCGACAAGATTTTCAATATCTCATTGGTAGAAATCACACTTTCAACTTCACGGTTTCGACTTGAAAAATGCATCCAACCGAGCTCGTTGATTTTTGTTGTTGTCACTTAAAGCATGCGGAACCCATGCTCCACACTTCTGAACCTTTCCCATTGAGTGAAGATGCTTCTCTATAGCAGTGTGGGAGCATTCCATTTTCTCTGCCAGTTCTCTTGTCGTTCGACGCGAATTTTCGTGCAGAAGTTGGTTTAATCGCTCTTCATCGAGCTCAACTGGACGGCCAGAATGAGGTACGTCTTTGAGGTCAAAATTTCCATTTTTGAACTTGGCATACCAATCGCGAGCGCTTCTTTCAGCTATGACACCTTCTCCATACGCAGCACAAATATCGCGAGCAGCTTTTGCGGTCTTAGAACCTTGATTAAAAGCAAAAAGAAGGAGATGTCGAAAATGCTTTCTCTCAACTTGAGATTCTATTTTAATGATCTGAAAATGAATATAAATTAACTCGAACAAAAAAACAAATCATAGATTCCGGTAGAACAAAATATCCTCTTTCGAATGATTTAAAACATTGTGTCAAAAACATTTAATGACATGCGGAATGTTGAAATTTAAAAAAACTTGAATTAAGAATTCAATTAACTGGAATGGATTTTGAATATGAAAGTGACTTTATAATCAAAGCAATTATAAAAGAGAAAATTTGAGGCCGATCATTTTGATCGGTACGTAGGTTTAGTGTTAATTAGGAGTACAGGTGTGTATCTAACAATAATTTGATATTGATAACAAAAGAGCAATGTTTAAACTGTACTACCAACCTGGTTAAGCAATCATTCCGAAAGGAAAGTATTGGAATTGTCATACAGAAAGATATTAAAATAATGTGTGATTAGAATAATGTATCCGGTTCGTGACTCCGATGGCGTCGAAAGGAAGTTGGCCCACAAGCGATGATTTAATCCTAACTGTCCTTCGGAACAGTAGATCATCGACGACCTTCGCACCGACCTGTACCAGTAGACCTGTCCGAAGGTCTTTCTGTCGCTGTTCCACCTATACAAAGAATGATACCTGATCGCGTTAGTCTTATCTTTCTTACCGCACGACCTGCTCGCTGAAATATACTTCGGATCTCGTCCAAGTTCAACCTTAATTCTTGCTAACTTGAACGTTACGGAAGAGAATGATGTCCCCGGTAGAAATAAAAATAAAAAATCACCAAAGGCATGGTTCAGATGATAAAATATCAATAAGAATATATTCCCGCGTCATTAATCATTCGATCAGCCTATTTGTTAGGGAATATCTATAGAATTTCATGCTTATAATATATCATCTGCTGATAATTGTGGTTCTTAGAAGATTATAAATTTTTATTTCGTGGAATCTGTGCGATGCAATCTTATTATTTACTCAGGATTGAAAATTAATTTTTAAGCTAATCTATTAGATTTTTTCTAATCTTGTTGGGGATCAAGAAAACGTAAGAATGTTGAAAATGTAATTAATTTCATGTAATTTAACTTTTCAATTTAAAGATGAATATATTTCAATTTTGTAAAATTTCTAAAGTTGTGGCGTGCCAGTCAAACTGTTAAAACACGATAACTTTTTAACTGTTTGTAGCTCGTGACAACGTTAACCGGTTTCGGTAATATTTTCATACAGCATGCATATAAGTCACCGAGATCAAAGAAACACCTTGTTTAAATTTTTGTTGTGCGCTCAAGTAAAAAAGTTGAAAAATTGATGAATTCTTTATCATTCGAATTGTCGAATTTCAGCAAAGTTATTCAGTATGGAAAGGTGACCTCATGTATATTTGTCCATTACCGTGTATCATTTTATATTCTTCATCAAAGTGTTAATTACTAGTTCACGAATAAATATGTTCGAGTTGTTGAGAGTTAAAACGATTAACACTAAACATACTAAGCATTAAAAGTGCCTGGCGTATGTTCCTCTGTTCGTCCTCTGGCGTATGTTCTCGTCACTTTCACCATAATGTAAGTTCGAATTCAGAAATGTATTCGAGTATTTCCAGTGAAAGCGTTCTTACAAGAAAAACAATTTTAAAAGAAAAAATTGTGAAACCTGTCATTTTGATCGCCGCGATTATTTTAGTGTTAAGATTGCCAGGGCAGTAGGCGGAGTATTAGAATTTCGAAAAGCATTATATTCAATGAAATCCCGATGGCATCCACGGTCTAAATTGATTTTCTTCGAGAGCCAGCGTGCGCCGCGGGGATCGGAGGAGGTCGCGTTAAGCCTCGTTTCCACCGTTTGAACCATGGTTAATCAAATACCCGTTGATCAACCCGCGCCTGAACGACAAGTCAATCAGCGTTTTATTTGCGAACCCTTTCCCGAGCGGTCCGGTTTCCCAGGTTGTTTCGGCTTTTTATGAAACGTTAAAAATGCACCGGTGCGAGCAGCGACGGATGTCACGGTTCGTTTGCGCCGCGTCGAACCGGCGGCCGGCTCTGAAAAGCCGTGCGCCAATCGCGGCTTTCCGAAACGGGAGAAAGGTAATTAGGCAACATGGTCGGGCGAGGGTGGAAATGATATTGTTAAATTAATAGTCTATTAATTCGGCCTCTTGTTTCTGACGGACGTTCCGTTGGTAGCCCGATTGAACGTATCCAGCCAGTTCTGACATACGATAACGACGACTTCGTTTCCGATTTCCTGTCTACAATTAATCGCCGAACCATAACCGTTGTCAGTAAACATTGTGAAATGTACCCGCGAAACGTAATCATGCATCGAGACTTAAAGCGCGACGTATCGCGTTCTATCATCGACTTGCAAATACATACGTACATACAATGTTCTAGACTTGCCCGCGGCGTCGCGATACGTCCGAACCCTAAACTGATAGTTAGAGCAGCTAGCATTTGACGAAGGGGTAACGAAGGCACTAATGGAAGTCAAACTCGAGGGCGAGACACTTTCGATGGCTCCGGGCCAGCTGCGGGAGACTCTGCTCCAAATTTCGGAGAAGAGGGTCGGGTCCCGAGGTGTGAACGAGGTCTTCGTGATCGCCGACATAAAAATGTCACCGTTCCCCGTCGCATCTCTCCCGAGTGGAGAGCTGTGACTTATAAGATAATTGAGTAATCGGGTTACTCAATAGCTAGCTTATTAAATGTACACACAACCCGAGTACTTATTAAATGAACACAATTGCAGAAACATAGAAGCACGTTTCAAAAGATCAAATTAAATAACAAATAAGAAGAATTCAATTTATTAAACAGATAATATAATATATAAATATATATTGTATATATGTATATACATATACATTCTTAGAACTGTTACCACGAACTCGAGGGACTTTTTAATTATAAATAGAAAAAATGAATAATTAGTGTTAAAACAGTCATAGCAATTGTAGCCAGTAGTAAGACCTTATTTATACGACACTCGGCTGTCTCATGGGATACCCGAGCGTCTCATGGGTACTCGGGTACTCTGAGTAAAGGTGTACTACTCCTTACTAGTAAATGGTACTACTCCGGAGTGTAAGTACGTACCTGCGAGTACATGTTCGGCCCGTAACTGGTGTTCTCGACGGACGGAGGAATCGTGTGCATCGACGAGAAAAGCGAGAAACAAGGGAGAAATAAGAAGCTGCAGGAAAGATCTCTATTACGCCGCAATTGCAGGAGCGTAATGGAAGACGCACGGAGGGCGCGCAGAGGGAAGAAGCGCAAGGGAGCTCGCGTTGGAACGAAACTACTGGGGAAACGGATGGTGAAACGCGGGGCGGAAAAGAGAGGGAGCAAACAGCGGCGGAGAGAGGAGAGCGGAAGAGAGAAGGAAAGACCGCACCGGCTTCCTCCTGAGATGACATCTCCCGCGACCTTGGAACCGAGACTGACCTTGACCGTGTCAACCCCCACCATGACCGTCCTAGCGCGTCCCGGGCGCTCCCCCCTCCCCGAACTCCCAGCGACCTCACCACGGTATCCAGAGTCGTGTCGTATTACGCGAATGCGATGTTGCTCGCTGCCGGCTGCTGCTGCTGGTGCTGCTGCGGCTGCGGGCAGCGTTGCTGCATCGACCGGTCGCAGCAGACTGCCAGCCCCCCTCGTCCTTCGCCCCTCGAACCGCCGAACCAGTCACGGTATCTCGTTTGCCTCCCCGCCGTCGCCACACCCTTCGAGCAATCACGGCAGGAGCGAGCTGCTGGCGAATCGCGTCCCACTGCCCTTTTATTCCACATACCCATATAAACGCGCGTCTATCCCCCGCGGTTCGGTGAAAGTCGTGAGGAAATCGCATAAATAATGGCCACCGAGCATCTACGGAGACCACCGAGACTACGCGACAATGAATCACGAGGCGGTGCCGATCGGCCGAGCCTCTCTCATTGATGCAACACTATGACCGCTGTTTCCCGCGGATGTCCTCTTACGCGCCGGTTCAGAATTAATATCTGCAAGACGATAGCCAGGTGTCTGGTAGTCGCGGGACTTTTACCCTGCACCGTGTACCCAGGCTATTTACGGAACGCCTGGTGCACGTGGCGCGAACCGTACCAAAATGGATGCGTGCACTGGTGTTGCAGACGAGATGAATAGATCAAGAGACTGCTGTATCAGGGCTTTAGACAGGAAAAGAGAAATTGCTAATATTATGGACACCAGTTTTTCAAAACGAATCCTGTGGATAGAACTTTTGGCTATACAAAATGAGAGAGTAGTGACTAAAGGAAGATACGTTTGATGAGAATATGTGGGAGCACGTCATATCCTCGACCTAATAAACAAGATTACAAACGAATCCGAGCAGAAGTCTTGAATTGATAAATCAAAAGTTTGATCAGTTTTGTTGAGAAAAATATTGGAACAGACTATCGGATTAATAAACGTGACTTCTGGAACAATTGCTACCTCGAACACCCATTTACCCAGATTTGCAAGACTGGCCAACAATTGTCCTTTATCATGTAAAACATATTAGTAATCTTAAATACGTCTGAACTAGATGTGCTTTATCTCAACTAAATTATCTTTATACATCACAACAGTTGAAGACGCGTTGAACCAAACTGAGCTAGAACAGGAATACTATTACCCAAGAAGTATGGAAAGTTCGACAGAAGCATAACCATATTAAAGGATTGCATGATTACATTTTTGAAATCTCATCCTGTTCTCTAAACGATATCGATATGCATCAGATACAGTGTGTAACGAAAATATTCGAACACTAATATAATATGTATTCTAATTTAACGAAAAATTTTTTTAGATGCATTAACAAATTAGGATAAGAAATTATATTTACACGTGTCTTATACATGGCTGTTCGTCCCCATAAAGTGAATTTGGTCATACAAGTAGCAACAAAAAAACATACTATAAATAAATCATAAAATCGTGTAAAATAGAGATGTAAAACGACATCGATCATAAATAAAGAATAATTTTAAAAATGTTAAAAGTCTTGAAACATATAGTTGAACAATAGAGGTATAAAAATAATAATAAAAATTTTAAAAAATGTATCTTTATATCTTTTCAACTCAATTCTACAAGGCGTTCGAATATTTGTACTGCGTGAAAATTCGACGTCCTTTTACTTTATATTATATTGTCATTTTGTATTATATATTAACATTTTATACTAAATGGAAAGTTTTTTGTACTTTGACATTTATATACTGTGCTTTAATATACCGTGAAATATATTTTCCCATCGATGTATACATATTTATTTAAATATATGGCGTAGAAGTAGAAGTTATACTAGTGTTCGAATATACTTTCGTTACCCACCGTACGTGGAAGAAAATTGTGCGCAATGGGCGCTCGAACAAAGAGGCTCGCTGTGTAACCAGCCTAATCCATCCTTCAAACCGCTCCTTCCAGCCTCCCTCCGTACTCTTTCCCACCCCTTGCCACATCCTCTTCCCCTAACTCTTCCCGCTAACCGAGATCCTGTTTTCTCTGTCCCTCGCGTAGCTCCACTAACACCCATCCGCATGGAACGCTGCTGTTCCAGCGAAACCCTTTTCTCGGCGGTAATGTAGGTGAAAATATAGGGTGACGCGATACGCACCGCTCTTTCTCTTTCGAATTACACCGCTCCTGTTCGAGATGATCGATGGTAGACACAAACTCTCCTGTTAACTCACCCGCTATCGAATTTTTATTCGCCATTATTCTTCGTCTTTAGTCTTCTTGGTTCCATGCACCGGTACATGCTAACCCCGTGTAAATTAATAGATAATAAACCGCGAGAAAAGCAGAAAACAATACAAAAGAACGAATGGATTGAAAATGAACAAGGGGACTGTAATTTGCATCTTAAGGAAGTGTATGTAACAGAAAAGATTTCGAGTGAGCCAAATTACTTTACCGATTGCGAAGTTCTAATTAAGCCAGCGTAATTGTAGAAGCGATTTTGTGGTGGTTTTCATATCGCGAGCGGAAGTTCCGTTTTAAACAAGCTTTTCATAGGCGAGCCGCAAAGCTTTGCCATATGGCTGCAGTGACGCCATTATTCTGGTATGCGTATCAATGTTTAAACGACCTTGATGATATGTAATCGTATCAATGTTTAAACTTCCATCTGCGATGATAAAACAAATGAAAATTAGAAAACGGTATTGATAAGAAAAAAGTGTTTTATTTTAGATTTGGAACAATCGTTTATCACTTTGCGATGTTTTTCAGAAACACGGCAATCGTTTGCAGGGTTTGGAGGCCGAGGTATCTTTAAAATCCAATTTTCTACATTTCATGTTAGAACCGGGATCATAGTAATTCAAATATTCAAATATGTTGATAAAAATACCGTCACCGTTTTTCGCGAAATGCAAAACAGTTGAGGCGATAAGAGAATGCGATAACTAGAACAATGCACACTATTGAGTGACACATGTGACGGTTTCGGCGAAATTCCCGTGTCACCAATTCGCAATTTTTGCGCGTCGCGTTGAGTCGAATCCGTCGATATACACAGTGGCCGGAAAAAAGTGGGGTAACAAATCTGCAGTCACACAGTTCAAGGTGACGAGAAGAATGGTGCTTGCACTGCCACAAAGCACTGCCTTTCAAATTAATGTCAAACACACTCGACCCTAGAGGCTTTTTCTGTGGAAGAAAAATGACTGTGACAGATTTCTGTCGAATCTTTCTGACACATCGAAGTACTATGTTGAATTAACAATGGCCGTCACTCGATAGACATTCGGATATTTCGCAAACAATTGAAGAATATTTTATAGGTACCTTTTTGTAGCTACACAGACGTATATGTTTTGAAGAACGAAGTATTGCCTAGTTTCGGAATGTGAAGAAGTGGCAAGTAATATCAGATATAAAAGTTACTTACAAAAACGGCAACATGTGTTTTAAATAATAAAGATGATCCAAATGTTTACTTTTATTTGAATTTCGAATTTCCCGCCATTGCGAGAGTGCAATTGGTCAAAAAATGACGAACATTGTTTCGGACTACAAATTAATAATACAACGTTCTCATCAATGGAAAACTGTCGAGTACTCAACACAATAGACAATGTTAATAGCGAGCATAGTATTATAACATGTTTACGTGCAGAACTCGGTATTTACATCAACCTGTCACACCATGTGCTTCCCGGTATCTACTGTGAGGGAATGCTCGTGAAATGTCCCAATTAGAATGCTTAGGAATTTCGCAGCGAAGCAAAATATTCTGATGCAACACAGTCCACAAATACATCAAGGTATGAAGAGTGTTTTAGACTCACCCCTGTCGAATTTCTTGCCCTCTGGATCGATGTCTTTCACATTGAAAATATCCTCGAACAGCACGCCCGCCATTTTAGACAACGCTGACGGTGCCTCTCCCTCGTGGCCAACATTTCATTCGCAGTTAAGAACGTAATTTCGGATCGTCTACGATTCTGAAATGTAGGTTAGTTATATTGGTAAATTAAATTGTAATTTATATAAACATATGAAATATGCATATAAATAGCATTAAAATGAAATTTCATTTCATGGGAATTAGTTTGACATAGCAACACAAATATATTATTATGTAGAATAAATAGTCTTATATTTTTATATTCTGTACATTTGTTAAATGATATTTGTTAAATAATGAACAGATATACATACATACATACTTGTAGAAATTCGAAATATGTTATAAATTGGTGTTTTAGCTATGTGCGTTTGACATTGATTATTATATATTAAATATATTAGGTTAGATATATGATATATAGTATTCATAATATAATTGCATCTGTGAATGATCGGACAATTTTTTTTTATGTTAATAACAAAACATCAATACAATTAGAAACCAACGATGTTTATTAGATTGACAACTCGTGTAACCTTGAAATTCCACCTTCTAACGAGTTGGATAGAGGGAGTCACTGTACAGGTTCATGGTTTTTACGCAGCACAATTATTCTTTTACGCAGCTTGAGGGGTTCTGTACCGTGACACATATATAGCAATAAGTACCGACATTATGACGCATATATTGGTATATAACGCGTTACGTAATATTAGGGATTTCGTAATGTTGCGCAATCACCGGGAAATCTGCATAAAGTTGGAGTTAAGAATGACCAAGAGGACATATACGGAAACGATACGACGATGATCAAAATAATTGTTCATTCTATTCTGACAACTCAAGAGTTATTAGAGGAAATAACAGGTCTCTCTTGTGTCATGTCAATCGATGGTATGTAATATACTTTGACCGCAGTAGTACGTGCATTAAATATGTATAGAAAAAAATCGAAAAATTTTGCATTTGTAATTCTACATTCATTTTAAAATGTAACAAATTAATTATTGAATTTCTTCGAATCTATTTAATTATGCATTATAAAGTGTTAATTGATATACCTATTATAATGATGATCAATTTTTTAAACCGACCAATGGCGCTATCTACAGGAAATGATTAAACTACGAACGCATTGTTACCTGCACAGATGAGGTATAAAAGTCTCGTATCAGATGGCACTGTGGTCGATTTGTACCACGAAAATTCGTTGTGTTCAAGCTATTCATAATTTCATATTTACTGCTTTTAACATCGCGACTTCGTGGATACTCCGTAAAAGCAGAAACAATTGTGAACCTCAAAACTATTTTTCGAGAATTAACATGAGAGACGAAGAAGATGTTCTTCTTGATGAAGACAAGGATCAGGTAGGTTTAAAAAAATGTATTTCTAGTTAAAGCTTTAATCATCATCTTTGTAAGATTAAGAGGTTATGCATACATACTACTTCTGGAGCTTTTAAACTAATTTTTGTTTTGTAATTCTTTAGAATGATATCAGAGCTCTACTGTCACAGATGAGCTTTGAGAATTTACAGAAGCTTAAAGAAAAATTAGGGACAAAAGTTTACAATGAAGTCTTGTTTGGCCCAAAAAGGGTTGACCCAAAAAGGGTTCGTAACATTGAATTCGAACGAAGAAACAAAGACATGCCACAAGAAATGTCTTCAAAAAAACCTGTTCCACGATTAAGGGTTATTGCACGTGTAAAGAAAAATATACCTAGGGATCCTAGATTCGACAGCCTGTGTGGTACATACGACTCAAAGTTTTTTAAAACATGTTATGGATTCATCAACGATGTGAAACAGAACGATATAAAGGAATTAAAAAAGGAATTAGAGCAGACCGATGATCCAGAAATAATAAAAAAGATTAAGTATCTGATTCAAAGATTAGAAAATCAGTTACGCGAAGGGACCAGACAGAATAAAAGAGAGCAGAAAGTATATCAAGAAAAGAAAAAAGTTGTGGAATCTATTAAGAAGGGAGAAAAACCTACCTTCAAGAAGAAATGTAAGTATTTAGAATAATATGAATTCGTTCGTTAAAAATTGTACTTCTAATGTTAGCGATCTAATCGTTTCTTTCTAGCTGAAGTGAAAATGTTGGATTTGATTTCTCAATACGAGGAATTGAAAAAGTCAGGTAAGCTAAAGAAACATATTCAACGATTACGGAAGAAGAATCTGCGCAGAGATGGAGAAAAACTGGCATCATCGGATATGGAATGAAAACGACAACGGGTGTACATGAAATTAAAATTTATATGAATCGAACATGGCTGGAGTAATTACAGGTGTACACAAGCGTAATAAATACTACCGACATTCAAAACTAAGTATTTTCTTTTCACGCCTTCATTGTCTTCTAGTCCCGAGGCTCGCGCATGTGCAGAAATACCAATCAGAAAAGGTGTAGGATAAAGAGTGCTTTATTAATTATGTATTTTTTATTTAACATCAAAAGTAATGACACTTGGGTTGGACAATGTCTCTCATTTTTCTTCCTTAATGTATTTTACGTGTGAAAACAGAACTTACAGAATAATCAATATGAAAGTAATCATCAATCAGAAGAGATAGTTGGTAGAGCGGTGTACACGTCACTTCTTTTAATTGTTTTTTCTCATTTTATTTCTGAGCGTGTTACGTGTGTCTCTATGTTCGCACGTGTTCTCGGCGCGTGTCTGTGTGTGTGTGTATACGTGTACATGTGTTGAGTGTGGTGATGCGGCGCTAAAACGAAGAACAGAAAAGTGTACAGGGGACCCGTGTACACGATTGGCGGTCCTCGCGAGGGGGGGCCGCCTTCCGGTGGGTCACCAATCACGCGCGATCTGTTTGTCCGTCTTCAATTATTTAAAATATGTACAATATTAATAAAACATCATTCATTTTTTTTGTTTATATTTTAATCATTCAATGATTCTGTCGTGGTGTGGCGGGCTGTGCAGGGGCGACATTACACAGTGTGTATCGTTACACTGTTCGTAACTTTTGTTTAAATTGAATTTGATCACGTTAACTTCCTCTATTTTGTCGTTCGTTACATAACGGATTTGAACTGTTCGCGCCAATTGTGTCCGATCGCGGCAACGAAAGACGAAGGTATCTTTGTGTTTTAACATTCGATCGTTCGCCCACTCCATTCACGCGTCACTTTTTCTCCCGCTCGTTCGCCAATTCACCCGAAAAAACCATTTGACGATAATTATTTATTGACGATCAAGGATTTTCGTTTTCGGAATGCGAAGAGATTTGCGACTCGCGTATCAAGGATCCACGTGACGGTAACGGAATAAGAAATGCTTCGGAAATGAAGTAGAGTGGGACTTACGGCCGCAAATCTGTCCGCGTGACCGGAAGCGCCGGAAAACAGGAAACGGAGAACAGAAAAAAGGGAAACAAGGTATATAATACACGATCTATTGCGAGAAGGGGACCTAGAACGTCTAAGCGTGACTTGGCTCGATGGGTGCGCGTGATTGTTGGTTGAAAATGCGAGTTAATATGTCGTGTCGAAGGTCGTAAGTGAAGTTGCTGCCCGAAAAAGAAATGGATCGATTCACGTACGAAAAGCAAAAGCGGATTTTCTCGTCAGTGTCCCGCTCACAGTCCGCCGCAAATTTATGGTCTTAGACCGGAATTTCCTTTCACCGCCACTTCCCATGATTCTCTACTCTCGCTCTTTCTTTCTCTCTTTCTTTCTTTCTTTCTTTCTTTCATCTCTCTCTCTCTCTCTCTCTCTCTCTCTCTCTCTCTCTCTCGTCGTCGTCGTACCTCATATCTTCTCTTTTTTTTGTTCGCTTATACGTACTTTGTTTTTTTTCTTCAACAACACGATCTAGACTAAACTATATATAATAATTACATCTAATAATATCTTATTGTAACATGTATTATATTATAATTATTATTATTATTATATTATTAATGTTTAAATTATTAGCCTAAAGTAAAGAGGCGCACGACGGCAAAGCATTTTTTTGGGCTCCTACGCCCCCCGGGCACGGAACACCCTGTCGACAAACCACGGATCCTCGAGATCCTTGGATCCAGCTCCATGACACCGTATATCGCGGGCCAGTATCACTTCACAGAAACGAATGGGCCAAACCATCGCATCTTCCCACTCATCCCCCAAACCCCCATCGATTCTCCCTAAACATCGTAATCCAATTCGATTCCCATCTTTCGACCATTTTAGTTCCATCCGCGTCCTGTCTCGAAACACGGGGATCTACCAAAGGCAAACTATCTTGGCGAACATTTTTACATGTTTTTTCTTCGTTCGATTTCGTTGTGACAGGAATGATGATCGGTCTCCACCACGCGGGAGCCATCGTACACTGTTCCGTAACGTGAAACGAGGAAACACCACGGAAACGGAATAACTTGGCGGTCTGACATAGAACGGCTCCTCTCTTCTGAACATATCTAGTACTGTTCGATCACCGTTATCAAGGATTATGCGGGTTTCTCTTTGCCCGAGAAGAGAAACCGGGGACGTTTCGCGCGATGAGAATCGATTTACATGTATGTTTCTTTCCTCTTTAGTGTGGTCTTAAGTCCGGGTCCGAGTTCGACGAGCAACGCGACGGTACACTGCTGCCCTCTATCTGAAAACGTTTAACGGTTGGATTCGAAATGGCGATCCGCGAGTCTCGACCAAACAATTCGACAATTTTTGCCGTGCCGACCGAATCGCTCCTCTACGCTACGGGTTCGCGTTTCGATCTGTCTAGCCCATCGCGCGCACAACAAAAAAACTTCATCGGAAGGGCTGGACCGAGGAAACGAAGAACCCTTTTTTGATCCTCGGTCGTGATCGAGGGGTTTCGGCGGGAACGGCGAAGGCGGAACATGTTACACGTGCACGGCACCTCGAGAACACCTCGATTATTGAACACTTAGGGTAGTTTTGGGGCCAGGGTCTCGCCGAGCAAGCGTCACCCTCTACCTAAATCCTCGACGTCCGTTCGGCTCGGTTCGGTTCGCGCGGGTTATGCACGAATAGTGAACCTTGGAAACGCGGCAAATCTGTCGGTTTCACGTTCGTTGAAGATCCGTTCGTTATTGAGTCGTTTAAACGGCGAGGATTCGTCAGCGAGTATTGTAAGATGTACAAGCTGAGAGATTCTCCGCTCGAAACGAAGCCCTACGTTACCGACGTAGCTAGCGCACGCACAAGAAGCCGTGAAAGCGAGCAACAAGAACAACGTATAGACCAAAGAAAGACGAGCAATAATTGTCGACGAAGGAGCGTGTCACGCGTTGGAGAAGCTCGAAACAAGAGCCGAACACGTTTCGATGGCACGTCTCGGATCGTCCCGGCCCGAAAAGTCGCTTGGCAGGCATTGTAAGTCACCTTCGTTCTCCTGTTTACTTTTATCTCATTTTGTTTCCGTTTAGTTGTTTCATTGTTTGTATATCTGTCGCTTCTAAACAAAAAAACAAAAAGAATTCCGAAGGGGCGTTGTATTGACACTGACACACATGCATACATACACACGACAGACCGCGGGTTGGTGGTACAGGGCGTTCTGCGTTCGGGGGTCAATGAATTTATAGCGAGCTGTCCCGCTGGCGTTTCTTTAAACCTATGACAAAACTAAGAGAATGAATTTATACCTTTTTTTCCTTTACTTTTGTTATTTTTTTTTTGTAGTTTCGCCTAAGTAAGAATGTTTTTTTCTCTTCACTCGCTTTTCCACTCTTTCTGTGTGTGTTTGTGTTTTTTTTTTCATTTCATGATATTGTTTCTGTCTGCTCTATTCCATCTCCTCCTTCTCTGTCTCTTTTTGTCTGTGCTTTCCCTACGTCTTTATCATTCTCTACTAGCAATTGTTGTATATCCTGTTACCTCGACTATCGTGGCGTCCTTACCGCCGGAAACCACGCTGGTTTCCAGGCCAGGCGCGGTTACTCTTAAACTCTCTCGTATCTCTATTTAGTTCGTTATTAGTATTTTCTCTTCTTTTAATCAATAACATTTTCGTAATTCATTTGTCTGGTTTGAGTCTGTAGCGCGCGCACGCGAGTTCGGTTCATCAATTACCGAACAAGGTCGCGCGCGTCCATCTCATCGTTTGCATAATTAAATAACATATTTCGTCTCCTCGTTTTATTAGTTTCCCTTTACGTCTTCTCGTCAGTTGGTACCGATACGGTTGACAATTACTTTGTTACACTGTCCATTTGTCGCATTTACTCATTTTTTCTGTGTTCGCCCCTGCACGTTCAAACTCTATTATATCCTTCACGACTCTTCTTCGCGTTGTCTCGGGTTGCACACCCCGTTCGGAACTGACTCGATCATTGCACACCCTTCCTTGCTCTCCCTTTACGACCATTCCTGGCCCTTTCCCTCTTCGCATAAGCGATCTTCCGGTGCTGAGACTCGACTACATAGATTACACGCGCAATGTTATCTCTGGTCTCGATGGCTACTCGGATTTCGACATTACTGCAGCTTGAATGAATCAACGAATACTGCGAACGCGCTTTACCTTACACTTTCCTCTCGCGTTTCATCTTGTTTGACTGTTTTCTTGATTATTTTTTTTTTTTTTTGGTTTTCAGATGTTTAACTCCTCCAGTCTCCTTCGTCGTGGATAATCTCTAGGGCGTGCCAATCTAGCGTACTGACTTCTTCCGTTTCATTAAGAGTTAATTAAGTTCCTATTCAAGATTCCTCGTGTAACGAGACGTATCTCCATTTTTACCGTCTGGATCTCTTAATCGTGGACAACCTCTAGCGTATCTTTGCTCATTAAATGCTTAACAGGGATGCCTAAGAATATATTTCTTGATATCACAAGACGTCTACTTAATGCGCCACGGATCCTAATTAAACCCACTGAACTCCATCTCGTCCTACACCCGTCGACGTTCATACGGACGTGCGCGTTATCCGTCGATCTGTCGCCCTGCCATTCCCAAAGTGTCTTCATCGTCCTCTTAAACGGCTGTCCTCCACCTTGAATGTCCCCTCGGTGACCCCGTTCTACGTCCTTCCTTGTTTACCGATCGTTTAGGCCCTACACTCTTCGCACCTGCATTGTCCAGCTGTTCCGTCGAAAATCCGATGGCAGCACCGACACCTACAACCCTCGATAGTATCAGGTGTGTACCCGGAAGTTATTGGAAACCTTCCGACGACGTTGCTCGTAGAACCCCTATATCTTCGTCGATCCCTTCGATGTTTCACGGACGACGTCCGTTTTGTGAATGATACACCGGTACACGCGCGTGCAAGCAACTCGCAGAGCCAGAACGACGAACGTCTTTCTCTCTTTTATATATTTTCTTTTCTATCTTTCTTTCTCGCAATCTCTTTTCCATTCTTTTACTCCCCCCCACCCCCCTTTGTTACCAAGTTCCTTTTCATCGACATTCATTTTTTTTTTCGTTCGTTTGTTTTCTTCTCTTCTTTTTTTGTACTTCACACTGTCGATGGGAGCGTCCCTGCCTCCCAACAGCGTACTCGCTCCTCGAGACTGGCTGCAAGACACACCATTTCATTTTCGTTTATCGTCTGTATTCGTTTCTCTTTATTTTTGTTCATTGTTCTCTCAGATAATCCTAGTTTTCCACTCGTTCGACGATTCGGCTCGGCTCTAGCGAACTTCTCTCGTCCCTCGAATATTTAATATACATGTATAATATATCTCGTGATTTCGCGACAGTACGGATAGACCCGGATAGCACGCCCCATGTAAAATGTTATGTGTTTAAACGTGAGTGATTTACTTGTTCTTTTGTTATTTTTTTTTTTGGTTGTTTAATTATTTTTTATTATTTATGTATTATTATTTTCCTCGGTGTATATTGCGTGGGTATGCGTCTCATTCTCTCTCACATCATTCTCTCTGCTTCTCTCGCTCTTACTCTTGCGCGCGCGCTCTGCGTGTATGATTAATTCTCCTTTTTGCGTCTAGTAGTAAGTTTCTTGCTCGAGCCAGCCTCCTGGATTCCGGCGGAGGTAAAATCGTCTCGTCTCGTCGTAGATGAAGATGGCGCACATGAAAGGAATGGCCGGCAGCCACCAGACGAATCTGAAACGAAAACGAATTCCTCGTTACCATTTACGATGACAAAAAGATACGATGATCAACTTTCGATATCATCTTTCGATGTTTTCATACGTCTGTTCTCGCGGTGTAGGTAAGTTCGATAGACTGGGAGTTTCATGCATTTCTAAACAATAAGAAAGAGTTGGTGAAACATGAAAAATGATGGAAAGACGAAAGAATTTGTTACAGAGCTGACGGGGCAGGAGACTTGTCCAGGCTGTTGCAAAGGGCGACAGCAAAGAAAATCAATGCTTACTTGAGAGGGAACATGCGGAGACCCTTTTCCATGCCGGGCGTGTAGCTTAGGAACGCGGCGAGGGCGGTCTCGAACACCAGACCAAAGTTCAGGGCCCAGTTTTTCATTCCTTGATGGAAGATGGAGTTACGTCGCGTCTTACAGACGATCAAGTCGGCCCACTGTACAATCACGATAGAGACGAAGAAGGCCGTGTGGCAGGTGAACTCCAGTGTCTTACGGTCCTTGTATGTCTGAGCAGAGATCGAAACAACATTATTATCCTATTGTTCTTTCACTAACAAAGCAGAACAAACGGTAACAATTTTACTCGCTGATAACAAGCTTTATTTTTTAAGGATAACAAGCTTTTCTCTGCAAACTCTTCCACCTTGCTGGTATCACGAATCGTCGGTCAATTAACCTTTCAGGTACGGCTGAATTCTGCGCGAGGCTATTTCTCTGGGCGGCAGAGTCTGATGTGTACTTTACAGAGTCTGATACTGTATATACGGGGTGTGCCCCAAAAATGTCTCGCAATCCGAAAGTGGCGGGTTCCTCAGGCCATTTGAAGCAACTTTTTCTTTTACAAAAATGTTCTCCGAGGCACCGTTAACGAGTTATTAACGAAAAACAGTGACCAATGAGAGGCGAGCTCAGCTGGCGCGAGGCGATCGAGCCAATGAGCGGAACTGGGCTTCGTGCGCTGGTTGGCTGGGTCGCCTCGCGTCAGCCGTACTCGATTCTTATTGGTCACTGTTTTTCATGAATAACTCGTTAACGGTGCCTCGGAGAAACTTTTTGTAAAGGAAGAAGTTGCTTCAAATGATCCGAGGAACCCGCCATTTCCGGATTGCGAGACATTTTTGGGACACCCTGTAGACTGTTGTAAATCGATGCGAAGACAAAAGAAGTGTGAAACAATGCATATGAAGACGATTATTTGGTTATATTATACACTATAGTGGCGCGTCGTCCAGAGAGATGACATCCGCGAAAGCCACTATAGTGGCGTGTCGTTCTAAAAGATGATATCCGCGGAAGCCACTATAGTGGCGCGTCGTGCCTAAAAGGTTAAAGGTGGAAGAAACGTGTCAACTTACCCATTCTTGGCCGTAGCTGTCGCGAAGATCGTTGATAGCCTTGGAATCCCACATTTTTCGGATACCGAAAAGATGCAGAGGCAGGAATCCGTTCTCAGCCATGATCACAAAGTAGACGAAGAATCCGGCGGCAGCTTGGATCATACCGATCTGCCCGTACGCCATCGAAATAAGCCTAGACATAGAGCGGTCGCATTAGAACAAGTCCGGCAACGTCCGAGGGGAATGCGATTCATGTCCAGCTGCCAAAAAACTTTCCCAGAAGTATACGCGGAGACGTTAAACACTGGTTCGCGGCCATCACCAGGGAAACGAATCGTTTCGCCGGAATAACAGCGATTACACGAACAAGTTCGTTGGTAGTCGGACAAAGCACTCGTGTATGCCAGTAAGTTCGCTCCTAATAGCCTAAGGTGGTGTTAATATGGAAGCCGTAGACCGGATTAAATGCAGATTACTTACCGGATCGAAACGCAGTAACGATCGGTTGTTCGCGCCGAGGCATGCCATACAGAAGCACAAGGCACAAATATATAATGTATATACAAGGCAAGCCGAGCATCACGGTGCACCGGTTCAAGTTTTACAGCTTTGGGGCATGCAAGCTTTCGTCGAACCGTGAGGCCCGGCGAGGCCGACACAAACAGAGAAGCGGGCGAGGTTTTCGTCCAAAAACACCGAGAACAGCAATTGTCTCGGAGCTGATCTTGCAAGAACCGTGTAGACCGACTCGGGGGACTAGCTGCAGGCATTGGTATGCTTGCTTTTCATTTGTCGATTGTTACGAGAAGTGTAGGATTTTCTGGCTCGATCACCTGCGTTTTTAACTTCGGGAAAAGAGAACAAAATTCTAGGACATCGTTCGATGGGTCGAACTCTGCCAGACATGCTTGCACGAATTGCTTCGCATAATTCAGGATAAACATCGTTAACACGCTTTGCGCGAAGTTACTAATGAGAAAACTTGCTCGCAGACCTCCGAGGTTACCCACGATATCCTCGGGTCTCCGAATCGAGCAACAGCAGCCTGCCGCGGTCTAATTAAATAAAAGAGCAAGGGGCTGGTGGAAATTCCCAGTGGTATTTTCGCGGGTAATTCGATTAATTTCTATGACGTCGGCGCGCCGTAGAACATCGGCACGATCCGGTTCCCGCGGGATCAGCTCCGCGAGCGTAGAATGCATGCGACTGACCGCGTGTCGTCAGTCAATTAGCTAGTCAGGCGTTAGATCGAATCAACCACATTGCAGCGGAGATTGCAGATCTCGACAAGTTAACGATGGAAGGCGCGCGAGGATGGTCGTCGAGACCGGGGTGACATGATGGAAACGGGCGGAAAAAAAAGAGCGACCCGATGGCGCCCCGGTTTATCGATTGTCGTTCGTGCTCGGCGAAACGGAATCATCGAGCGGTTACTGACCGACATTTCGCTCGTGTTCCGTGGTTAATCGATGGTTAATTAATTAGCTGGATCGTTGCTCAGGCCGTGCATGGTGTCTCGGATTTACAAGCTTGCTTCGTCGCTTTGTTTCCGTCTGTAAGTCTAACGTACGGTTTTTGGGTTGCTACGTCGGTTTCGCCCGAGGCGAACGGTACATTCGGCATGGTCACCGTTTCCCGTTCTCGCATACGCATTACCTTGGTGGAAGCGGTTAATCGACACGCGCACGGAGACCGTTTCAAGCTGATCACGAGATGATGTCGTTAGAGGCTTGGCGATACAAGAGCGACCCTTCGTACCTTGGTCCCCTCGGAGGATCGGCTCGAGAGGCAACCGGAGGAAACGAGGTCCCGCAAAGGTCGCTTCAAGAACGAGAACACGGATGAGATAAAGCTATCTCTATCGTATTTCATTGCAATAACACAGAAACTGTGGATGTTGAATTTTCGTAATTAATGGTTGACTAATTCCAGAAAGACACGAACTTGCGATTTTTTATTTTTGCATTTATTTTGTGCTGCTTCCGTTCTTGGCACCATTCCGAACTATTTCCTCCTTGTTGCTCGCTCGATCAGCCCTCTAAGGACCAAGGATCTTACGGACACTCTGTATACAGGATGTCCCAAAAATGTCTCGCAATCCGGAAATGGGTGATTCCTGAGGTTATTCGAAGTAACTTTTTCCTTAGCGAAAATGCAAACCGCGGCATCGTTTAGGAGTTATTAACGAAAAACATTGACCAATGAGAGGCAAGCTCGGCTGACGCTAGGCGGCCGAGCAAATGAGCGGAACTGGGCTTCGCGCGCTCGTCGGCTGGGTCGCCTCGCGACAGTCGAGCTCGCCTCTTATTTGCATTTTCGCTAATAATTCGCAAACGAAGCCGCGGATTAAATTTTCGGTAAGGAAAAAGTTGCTTCGAATGACCTCAGGAACCACCCCATTTCCGGATTACAAGACATTTTTGGGACATCCTGTATATACGTTAGTCATCGCGCGAGAGATTTTCTATGTGAAGCATTCGGCATTCCCAACAATGTAACTCTCCTATGAGGTACTTGCTGTGCTATTACTAATCAACTAGGTTTTCCTAGAGCCGTGTTTGCCGACTCGCATAGCGTAGAGTGTCAACCGTGACTTCCGTTTAACTTCCGTTTTCTACACGGATCAAAACGAGAAATCTCTCAGACGCGTGATTTCTAGCGGTAGAGGACAATTGAATAACGTCGATCCGTCATCGATATTACACGTCGTGTATCTTCGAATCGACCGTTCGAGCTTCTTTTGTTCTTCAACGAGATCGTTCCCGGTCGGACAACTTTCGAATTTCGTTTCTCCCGATTTTCTTTCTTTTTTCTTTTTCTTTGTTCGGCTTGAAATGCTCGAGTGCAGATGAGAAGTGCGCACAATTAGAACGATCAAAAAAAGACACTTTTCGTTGTCGCGTGCATGAAAAAGAAAAACAAACGTCAAGCGAGTATAATCAACGAGCAACGAGAGAGAGATCTGTATGTTCCAGTATGATAGAAAACAAACGTAAACACATAATTCGCACGGACGCTCGGACATCAGTAGACACTCTGTTTTGATATGGTTTTCTTTTTTTTTTTTTTAATTTTATGTGTGTAACAACCAGTGTGCGCATACATATGCGTGTACACATATATATGCTCGGGTTGGGTGTGCGCACGGGTGGCCAAACTCGTACAGAATGGACTAGAGATCTATGGTATATGTTCGTTACTTTGGTGATAAATGTCGCAAAGGTTCGTTTCAACGAACCCGAACCCGCGAAACGGAGATGTATCGCCGAGATTTTGCAAATAGACCGGTTGACAACGTGACATTGAATCTTCGTTCTTCGGTAATTCAGGCTCGCTTCGTTTTACATTTACACGAATTTCGACCGGGTTCAGGTTTGCGAACGAAAGTCTTTGCTGTCAAGACAGTCCGGAGAATTTTGTCAACCAAAAAAGAAAAACAGTCCGCGTTCGAACTCGAATACACAATCGACACTTTCGCAGCCTGTAAAAAAAAGAGAAACAAGTTCTGCTCCTCGAAAATGTGAAAAACCGCTTGTGACAAAACGACAAAAACATTCCAAAAATATCGTGCAAAAGATCGTTTGTTCCTTCGAATCGAAGAAAGCATAGTAAGTTCTCGCACGTTTCCCTTGCTTTGCGGAGGCAGATAAATTCACGATACGGCGGGAAACGGCTGCACCTTTCGACAAGACGCAGGATTGCGTGCACGGCTGCGAACGTGTCAGAAATAGGGGACATTGTTCTACGGATTTCTACGGGTGTTCTAGTGGCGAACGGTTTGGTCGCCCGTGTTACGTGTGTGTGTGCGTGTATTTTGTGTATGTGTGTCTGCGTTCGTGTCGGTGTGCGTATGCTTCTTGGAGACTGAGTAGCTGTTTTCTCTGGTGGGTAGTTGGGAGACCCACCTTCGGTTGACAAGATTGTCTCTGTAAGGATCGCGGGGCTGCCGTTTCATAATGTCCGACTCCGGTGCCTCGTAAGCTAGCGAGATGGCCGGCACCTGCCATCCACCATTGATTAGAAAAGTGTGCCAAGCACCCCGTACACCGTACAAGTATATATAGATACGTACGTTATACATGTATGCATATTTACATTATGTGTGTACAGAACATCATGATTGTACACGGCAGTAGCGAAAGAGACAAAGGGACGCGTCGAGACACGTTGTACACGATGGGGGAAACTCGGCCGGCACGGAGAAAACGTCCTTTTCCCTTCGGGCAGAAATAAACCCGTCGACTTTTGGTCGGAACAGAATTCGGTCTCTCAAGGTCTTTTGGAAAATTATACGCGAGAAGTTTGAACCGATCGCGGCGCGATCGACTTTCGCGTCGTTCGAATACTTCTTGAAGAATCTTTTTCAACGGAGACGTTCGCGAAGAAGGCGGCTTTACGCAGACCTTGCATAAACGAGCTCGAAGCTCTGATCGTGTCAAAAGCATGGACTCAAAGTTGATCGAAACAGAAGTCCATCTATTAGACCATATTAGACCGAGTAAAATAGCACGATGACGGCAAAACGACTCGAAAACAAGATGCACAGCATCCTGGCGACCTCGAGTGGACAAAATGTTTTCGTCAGGTTGATCCTTTTCTCCGTGTCTGCCCTCCCCCTCATTCCCAGTTCCTTCGGGTGACAGCATTGTCATAGTGAAAAACGAAAAAATGGCAATACGCCGTGCAGCGTGCTCTCTCTGGTGGGAACTGGCAACAGTCCTTCCGCTGAATTCGAGAGACCTCTGATATAATTGTGTCGGACTATCTATTTCGTTTCGCTATGTTATTGCGTAGCTTTCGCAGCGTGCAGAGTTCGACGAGGTTCGAAGAGCGTTTTCAGCTAGAAGGACTGACCGCCGAAAACGTCCGGAGTATCGTCTGTGTAACTTCGAAACCAGCCACACAAAGGACTACTACCACGAACGTTCATCCCCTTGCCACCGCTTTTCAGCCATCACCAGATGATTTTGCCTCGATTGCTTCGCTACGTTAGCCTGGAATGCTCGATGATGTTCCTCGATCCTCTAAATCACCGAACGAGGACTCGTCGTCGAGCATTTTGGGATGTTCGCTTTATTTCGTGCACTCGCAATACGATTCAAGCATCATTTCTGTTAGTATTGTTAAGCGTCTCACCCCCCGATGCATCAGGAAACATCGGGCACATCGATTCTTCTTAATAGAAGATCAATCGTTCGGCTTTCATCCCGTCGAAAATGCCGACACGCGTTGAGGGACAACAACGAAAACATTGACAGTTCGATTTAAACATTTCGTTGGAAACAGAACAACGACGGCAGGCCGATGTTTCTTTGTTGCACCAGGAGGAACGCAAGAAACCTTAAGGAACCCATACACGTTACAACGACGATGAACTGTCGTACGACGCAACCGTGTTTCGACGGTAAAGTTCCGTCGTAAAATCGCACCTACATATTCTGTGCATCACAGCGCAAAGTTCTGCAATTATTAAAAAAAGAAAGAAAAGGAACAATGTAATATCTTCGATACTTAGAGAAGTACACAGCTCTCCGATAAAAGAGAAATAGAATAAGTATGAATATAAAAAAGAGCATTCCATGCATAATACAGTTCAATTATTTGTTTTTTTCTTTCAAAGTGTATATTCATTATCTTTGAGCAATTAAAATCACTTAAGACCAGGGCCGGCGTTTACGCCGGATGAAATAAACCGTAAGCTTCGAGATAAGCACGAACTACTGGTAAACGTGTTACTGAATTTATACACACTGCCACCGATAATTCATCTGAACACTGACTTCAGATTGTCTGTTGCATCTTCTTTCAAGTAACACGGCTAAGATTAAACGATGATCGATTCTTCAAAGATGCTCGAACATCAATCAGAATTTGCATTGATTAAGAAGCGTGCGCTTCGCCATTATCTGACAAATGTCCAAACGTTTTACAGACGACAGTGTGAACTACTTAGATTTCGGTGCGATTCGTCGTGTGACAGACGGTTTACGGAGAGACAGCGTTCCGGGACGAGTCTCGCTACGACGGACCGTTCGTTCACGATTCGTCGCAGCAACTCGGCCGCAGCTTTTGGATCGTAACGTGTACGAGTTCCCGTTCTCCACCCGTGACAATATTATGCAGAAAACAAAAAAACGGGCGATGAGATCCCGTCGTATATTCCCGTGTTAGCAACTTCCGACAACACCCGGCAGAAACAAATACAGAAAGAGACAGTACAGAGAGAAAGAGAGATCGTTCGTAATCGTTCGGTCGGTTCAGCACACCCGTTAGAAAGTTGCCAGTCGCAGAAGTGGTAGAAGGCAGCGGCGGTAGGCAGCGCATTACAGAATAAAATTGTGAGAGGACTGTAAAGAATAAAACAAACTGCAAAGAAGAGTTTCATATCACGCCTAAAAAAGAGTCGTAGAAAGGGTGCCGCATGACATCGTTTACGTTCTCTCTTTAGCAGCTTCGACGATTCTCTCAACTTATCGTATCGTCGATTCGCAGAAGAGAAAAGCATGCGTACAGGTATCTCCCGGTGTACGCGTACGTTTGCTTTTTCTCTCGTGGGCGGTGGATAATATCGTGGCAGTGAGTGAGAAATAAAAATAGTAGTAAATATAGGTAAATAGTAAGTAAAATAGTAATAGTAAAAATACAGAAGGTAGCAGCGGCAGCTGTGACAGTAGAATAATAATAATGAGAAAAAAAAAGAAGGGCGGTAGTAAAAATTCGTTTGCTAGTCGTAAGAATAATGTAAATATGCTGGCTTGTGGTCGTGACGGCGTAAAATATAGTAAAAAAGAGAACAGGAGAATAGATGACAGTGATGTAAAAGTTGTAACGCGATTAAAAATAGTGATGGTGAACGACAGTTGAAAAAGAACAGGGGATTTAAAAGACGCGTTCGATACCAGTTACTGGGGAGATGATGAGAGTTGGGATTGTTTGCTCACATGATTCACTGATAAAACTAGGATAGACAATGATCAAATACCGATGGCAATGATGACACTAATCGCAGCAGTAATAACCAATATATAGTATAAATATATAGATGTAAACACACGACTATCGATCTATGTACACATTATATATATATACAAACTGAATCGAGATTCGACTATAAAGGCGAGATCCGTCGGCGAGGCGACCAATTAGAAATGCTGGAAGCTCATTTAGAGGCAGAAACGAACATTTACTACGAATTTTTCAAACAGAGATGCAAGTCGATCGAATGATCGAAGAACTATTTATTTGCTGTACCAGTTTCGATCGTTGATCGATCGCAACTCGCAATTCGCTTGAAAGGGCTTTTAAAAAGGGTTAATTCGCTTCCAACAATTCGGAAAATCTGTTTCGAAAGCCGGAATGAAATTATGAAGTCGGCGAATGGTCGCATCGCCGTCGAAGCTCGCAATCTAACCACGTAAACTAAGTAGGTTTATGTAAATTCGAACTCTCTGAAACATCGTGAACTACCCGTGAACATGTCCCGGAAGGAGCAAGTACAACGTTTGAACTATTCTGCGTCGATCCAAGGGATCCGTCTGGTACTTCTACGAACATCATGGTTGTGTTTCTTCGTGTTAAACTGTAGATATGGATGTTCATAACGCTGTGTGTCACTGGATCGGCGTGTCGAGGGTTAAGGAGATACCGTGTGAGTAAGAAAAGTCTTTGGAGAAGTTCCTACGACCGTCGAAGTTCAGCGGAATCGTCGGGTTTCCGGGTAGCAGGAGTCTGATCTGATCGAGAAGAGGGAAAATGTGTTTTGCGGAAGATCAAAGGGAGAACAAAAGGTGCGAAAATCTCGAGCAGCTGGGCAGCGACGAACTTTCGCGTGGTAAGGCAGACGAGGATGCCGGCGAAAGAGAGACAGAGAGAAAGAGAAAGAAAGTGGAAGATAGAAATAAAATAGGGCCAAAAATTCTGTATCGAGAGAGATAGAGATAGCGAGAGAGATAAAGAGAGAGAGAGAGAGAGAGAGAGAGAGAGAGAGAGAGAAGTTTGGAGAACGATGCGAGTTTCAGCGCCCGACAAAATGGCGCGCCGGTGAGACTCGGTTCTTTCAGCGAGCCGACAAAATGGCGTCCTCCAATCTCCGATATCGGCTCGTAGCACCGATTGAAACAGAGCAAACGTGTTCGAATACTTGATAGAAAGTAGCGAGATGTGTGATAACAGTGTCGATACGCAGTCGAAAAAGTCGATGTGTAATCAGCGTTGGAGTTGCGGGGGCGAAAAGAGATTCTCTGAAGTGCGGTGAAAAAGTAACAAGATAGCCGGCCGGCTGTTTCTGGCGGAAGCCGCCAATTCGTAATTAAAAATATCGTTCGAGTACTCAACTTCCATGTCCTCCTGCGTCGATCGACGTCGCGCCGACAGGCTGAGGTCGTGGATATACTTTCAAAGAGGATAAAACTTGGCAAAGCTCGGCTCAAACGGGGGTGAAAGTAGACTTAGATAAAGAATGGAGAGGTGACAGAAACAGAGATAGCAAGAAATAGACAGATAGATCGAAAGAAAGAGCGAATGACTTGAGAGAAAGAGAGATCGGCTTACCTTTGGCGTTTTATGAAAAAACATACTAATTAGAAGCGAGGATCGTCGTCACGGAAGCGATCGCTTGACTGGCAATTCGGTTTAGAAGGAAAAGAAAAACCTTCGAGAGAAAGACGGTCAGAGAGGGAGAGAGAGAGAGAGAGAGAGAGAGAGAGAGAGAGAGAGAGAGAGAGAGAGAAAGAGAGAGTGCGCGATTGCTCGTCCGCGATTCGTTGTGTAACAAACTGGAAAGCAAGGAAAGAAAAATTGAATTCCGATCTGTGCTTCTCAATAGCAGCCTACGCAAAGAGCTTGAAATAAGAGAGACGGTCGCGTGTCAGTTTCGATAAAATGCAGTGGGACGGAGAACGTCGGGTGAAACTTTCCCCGATAATTTAAACAAACGATAGGAGCCGTTTAACAGTTTCTGATACGGATTACTGACAGCATTAATGAAACCGGAGTCGTCTCAATGGAATTGTTTACTGCACGGATGGCGGACGAGCAGGCGCGTCACTGATCAAGACACAATCGAGCTCGGAGCGAGTGTCGACCGGGCTCTCCGGTTTCGGAAGGAAATATTTTAAAAGATCAGATAATAAAGCGGCAGTGTAAAAATATACCCAGTCACCAAAAGTTCCCCGAAATATTGTGATACCTGCGTGCACCATTCCGGTTACCTTATCCGGGCTAGATTAGCATCGATCCTAGCATGTCCTTCGATCGAGGCGTCGAACAAATTAAACCCAGCCTCTTAGCGTCTCAACAAACTCGTCAAGCAAATAATACAGTAACGGAAACGGTCGAAAGAAATAGAGAAAGAATGAGAAGTGAGGTACTGTACAAAATGTTCGCCCGTCGGAAGCTCGAGCTTGGAAAGCTTCAGCGGTTTCGTATAATAAAATAGTCGTGACTTAACAAGTAACAAGAACAAGAAACAGAAAAACAGAAGGGTTGGAAAGACATGGCGTTTCGCTTCACGATAACTGTTGGTCGTTCCCATTCGATTAGTACAGTAAATTAGCAGACAATCGCGCGGACACCATCAGCAACAAACTTTCCACAGAACAGAAACAATAATAAAAACCAGAACAGAATTTTCGGCAGACCGGTCATAATAGGCTAGGGATTAATTTGAACATCGAACGTAGTCAGTTAGTATAGTATAGTACTAGCCCCCTAGCTCACAGGATCGGGGCCAACCGAGTATGCGTTAGGAGAGAAAAAAGAGACGTGTTGCGAGAACTTGTGTTTTCTCAGTGGTTGGACGAGTATAATCGTCGTACGAGACAGAACGAACTAACTACTACAATAACCATAGGAGTAAGTAAGAAGTGTAACGACCAATAGACAGGTAAAGGAGAGGAGCGATCGCGACTCTGTGACCTGATCCCTGAACCTGATCATCGATAACCAGTTTATCCAAATCTTCGAATCTTTCGACTCTTCGATCATTAAGATTCCCAATTTTTACGAACTTTCTTTCTCGGCCGAAGGTTTGACCAGCTTCAAGGACCAGATGGACCATGTCACCGATTACTCTTTCAGGCCATAAAGTATATCTGGTGTAGTTTTTCGTCAAGGCTCGGTTATGTTTGTTGATGTGTTACCTTTCGTTAACTAGCTTGTCAGTGAACGGGTTTCGTGGATGTCGCTTCATAATATCGCTCTCTGCCTCCTCGTAGGCAAGTGAGATGGCTGGCACCTGACGTCACATTATCAACAAGCTCAGTAACAACGCCAACAGTTAGATCAATGAATATTGTTTTCGGTAACCTTGGGGCAAGGATGCTGATCGTTTCGAGAACGTGGGGGATCGATTGGTCGCGCTCGGTCTGGAAGGAAATCAACGTTCGCCGTTTCGGCTGCGACGATCAGCATTCTTGCGGGCGTGTCATAATGATGAAAAAACGTAGGGTGGTAAGCGAAAAACAAAACTGAGAGAACTGAATCGATCTGGACGATGAAGGGGGAAGGGTGTCGGGAGTCCTGGGGATGTTCTCGGGATCGATTTTTCGAGGTCTATGGATCGCCACGCGACGATCTATCGCGACGTTATCGAGCTTCGTCGCTCCGAAGATCTTCGATGTAGCTCTCATACCTGGAAGAAGCTGATAAATCTTCGTTGCGAGGATTTTGTTTCTGTAGGTACCTTTCGTGGACTTTATCCATCCACAGTTCGGACATGAAACTCTTGATCAGAAAAAATGAACCAATATCCTCATACATAAAGCATATAATAACAATAATTAGTTGTCCATATGGCGGTTCTCGTGGATCTAAAGATAAAATCACAAAGTTAGATCCCTAGTCCTAGAATCTTTTGGAACTGGCATTGATCTGGCCTACTGCGGTTACCGGAGCTCTTAGCTGGCCTAGATAGAATTACAGAATCTAGGAAGGACGTGTTCAGAAAGCAATATCGTATCGAGTCTGTTCACAGAGAACCTTTCGTTGACGAGATTGTCGTGATCCGGGTCACGAGGTTTTCTCTTCATGATGTCGGACTCGGCGGTCTCGTATGCCAAGGAAATGGCAGGTACCTGGTAATTATTAGTGCAAACATGAGATTCCGACAGCGATCGCTATTCCATTATTGCCGGGATCGGAATACGAAATACATCGCTGAATATTTGTTCATCGTTCGAATGGAATCGCAACCAATCCTCGATAGATCCGATGATTTAGGATCTGGTCGAAGAGTCGTTGGATTCCTTCACGGTTATTTTCTATCTGTTCGGTCGTTTCCAAATGGAAACGATCGATATCGATCGTCGAAGAATTACACTCACCATGTCCGTTCCCAGATCGATGCAGAGGATAGTGACAGTGCCGAGAGGTAGGGGAATGTCGCAAAGGATGAACGCCAGGAAGGGTGAGATTTCAGGGATATTCGAGGTCAGGGTGTACGCGATGGATTTCTTCAGGTTGTCGAAGATCAATCGACCCTCCTCGACGCCAGTCACGATCGACGCAAAGTTGTCGTCGAGTAGGATCATGTCCGCGGCCTGCTTGGACACGTCCGAGCCCGCTATACCCATGGCGACGCCAATGTCAGCTTTTTTCAGCGCCGGCGAGTCATTCACACCGTCACCTGGAAGATATTTTACAATTTAGTGCCATCTTGTTCTATGTATAATCATCGATATCGCGTTTTTCAAGAACCGTCTCAAGAATCCTTTCACGAAGTTTACAATGATTTTAAAAAAAAAAGATAGCGGGAATTCATAATACTTTCGTGGAGCACGTGATATGTTCTCACTATTTTAATGCCTGTATTTTATATAGAAGTTGCACTTTTTAAAAGAAAAAAAATTTGATAAAATTGTCCCGGAAATGGGACATTGGCGGATAATGGGTTGACACTTTGCGACTGCCGTGTTACCCAGATATGGGTGACGAAATTATTTCCTCGTATCATCTTAACTTTACAAGGATCAGCAAAATGTAAGAATGTTAAAAATATAATTGATATCATACAACTTAATTTCTCAATTCTAATTCGATGAAATAAAATGCTTTAACCCGTTGAATTGGTTTTGAAAAATTTGGAAGTCGATGGCATCTCTTAGATAGCAAATGCTGGTATAGATGACTTATTCAGCTAACAGTAAGCCTAACGGAGACTCTGTTTCAATTTCTGAGAAATCCACCCACCAGTTACAGCGACGATAGCTCCCATCCGTTGGCAGCCTTCGACGATGATGAGCTTCTGCTGTGGCGAGGTACGGGCGAACACAATTTCGGTGTGATACCTGAGGATCTCGTCCAGTTGGTCGGAGTTCAGTTCCCTGAGTTCGGTTCCATGGACGACGGCAGCCTTGGCCTCGCGAGGATTCACCTCGGATACGGGGATGTTCAACCGTTTAGCAATGTCCTCGACGGTTTCGTTACCTGTTTGAAAACACAATTACATCAGTATCAACCGAATTTCGAAATCTTCGCCTGTCTCAACTTCGTTTTCACGAAGTTTGAAAGACTACTAATTTTCTGGGCAAGAATAACTTTTCATCGCGCAACTAATAGTTATCGTTTCTTTCTTTCCGATTTCTATCCATTCTATCAAGTTGTACAAACAAAGTAGACGCGAACGTTACGGTCTGCATATGTGTGTGTATGCGCGTAGAGTAAACGAATGTTGTAAAGCTACAGTGGCTCCGAACGTTTGATTTCAATAGAGGAAACATGTTGACATCACGGTGCACGATTGAATGTAGCAATTTGTTAAGGTCTAACCGGAGGAGAAGAGAGCGGACTAGAGAAGAAGAGACGGGGATAATAACCTTCAGAGATGATGCCGACAGATTTGGCAATGGCTTTGGCAGTGATCGGATGGTCACCGGTTACCATGATGACCTTGATACCGGCTGACCGGCACTTGGCGACCGCGTCGGGCACCGCAGCCCTGGGCGGGTCGATCATAGACATCAGGCCCACAAAGCGGAGTCCGTCTACCGGGAAGTTCGGGTCGTCGCAGTTGAACTTGAAACCGATCGGGAACTTGTCGGACGGCAGTATGTAGTCACAGAAACCGAGCACACGTTCACCGAGTCCACCCAGTTCGAGGTAAGCATTGTTGAACGCCTCCTTCATCTCCTCGTCGAGCACCTTCTCTTTGCCACCGATGAAGATCGAGGCGCAACGATCCAGAATCCTCTCGGGTGCTCCCTTCATCACGAGCAGGTGTCTCGGGTCATCGGGGTTGTCCGACTCGTGGACAGAGACCTGATACTTGTTGGTCGAGTTGAACGGAATCTCGCAGACTTTCTTGTTGCGTTTCCTGATGCCCATCACGTCACCCAGCGCCAGCTCCATGCACTTCAAGAGGGCAGCCTCGGAGGCGTCGCCGTTCACTCCTCTCTGAAGGATCGGCAGGTCGTCTTGGCCAGACTTGAATTCGGCTCGATTGCAGAGTGTCGCGATCTTGGCCAACGCCTTGAAACCGGGGCTGGTGCGGTCGTATTGCAATCCGGACTGATCCTCCGTGGTGTCCGCCTCGATGATCTGATTGTCGAACCACATGTGAGCGACGGTCATACGGTTCTGGGTGAGCGTGCCAGTCTTGTCCGAGCAGATGGTCGATGTGGAACCGAGCGTCTCGACGGCCTCCAGATTCTTAACCAAGCAGTTCTTGGACGCCATACGTTTCGCGGTCAGCGTCAAACACACGGTCACGGTCGCGAGCAAACCCTCCGGCACGTTTGCCACAATGATACCGATCAAGAAGATAACCGCATCGAGCCAATGGTAACCGAGAATGAAAGCGATTATGAAGAACGTAACACCAAGGAACACGGCCACGCCTGTGATCAAGTGGATGAAGTGATGGATCTCCTTAGCGATCGGCGTCTCGCCGGTGTCAAGGCCGGATGCTAAACCAGCGATCCTTCCCATTACCGTCTGATCGCCACAACAGATCACCACCCCTTTCGCTGTGCCTTCAACAGCATTGGTCGAGAAGAACGCTAAATTTTTAGTTTCCAAGGGATTTTCGTTCGTGAAATCTGGAGACCTCGACTGCGGCTCAGACTCGCCGGTCAGCGAGCTGTTGTCGACCTTGAAGCCCCGGGACTCGATGATCCTGATGTCAGCCGGTATACGATCGCCGAACTTCACCTCGACTACGTCACCGAGCACCAACTCCTCCGCCCTCAGCACCAGCTTCTCGCCCTCTCTGATCACGGTCGCGTACTGCGGCACCATGTTCTTGAACGACTCCATGATTTTGCTCGACTTGCTTTCCTGGTAATACGAGAATATGCCCGTCACTATGACGACCACCGCCAACACGATGCCCAGGAAAAGATTGTCGTCGCTCGGGTCCTCGCTGGTCGACGCCTGGATCGAGTACGCGATGAAACAGAGGATCGCACCGATCCACAGCAACAACGCGAAACCGCCGAACAGGTTTTTGCAGAATTTCACCCATTCTGGGGTCTGTTTCGGCGGGGTCAACGCGTTCGGCCCGTCCCTCTCGAGGTTCTCCTTTGCTTTCGCATAGCTGAGGCCCTGCAACAAAATCCATCCGTCAGAATCGATTATAACCAACCGGGGGTCACTGTTTCCCCTCTCCCCTCCACATAAGTATCGTTCGTTCTATTCGTAAATTAAACAAGTGGAAAAGCAATGTTCTTTTATCGTTTAGAAAAGAAGACCCCGCGATTACTTTCGATTCAATGAGATAACTTACGAAGTTTCGGTCGATAGAATCAAAGAACGTGTATAAAATCTCCGAGAGCAACGGAGTACAAGCCAGAATTATTATCTGTACAGAAAAATGCTTTCAAGCGTGAGATTATTTGATATAATCAGATTTGCCGAGCTCTGAACGCGACTGGTGTACATTGTTTCATAGCAATGACAAAAATGAAGTATAAGTCGGACTCTGCGCGACTTCTGTTTGTAATTAGACTGTGGATATTATGCATTCTTGGCAAAACTTATTGCGTCAAATAGAGAATTGAACAGACATTGGAAGAATTTGAGAATATAGAAGAGACAATATTAGAGAGAAAGAGAGAAATTACGTTTTTATCAGACTTACGTTCCTTATAATTGCACTACGGATTTTTATGCAAAATATAAATTATTTAAGTCAATTGTACAGAACAAGAGTCAAATGAAAATGTACTTTTCCTTTCAATAGCTTCAATGAACTGAGAATAGTGCAATAAGATTCTCAAATTCTTTTGATGCCTCCATTGTTCCTCACTTGCCCATTTTTCCATGAATTCATAAAATCCTCGGTACACTTACAAAATTAAGGCAAATAATCAGACAAATCTTATTTTATAAGAGCATAAGAGCACGCAGTCTAATATATATGCTTCGACAGAGAGAAGTTCGGCAAACAATTAACAATTTCTCGTGAGATTATATTTGTATAATCTCTCAGAAGAGCACCGAAACAAACGATCGGAAACGAGTCGCGTTGAACGTTAAACATTATCGTATAAAACGTTATTGCACGTCAGTTTCTTTTTTTTAAATATTTTCAGTCCAGTGTCTCGTCCGCAAGTCAAGGCGATGACCTGTGACGGGTCACGCAATCCCGAACGTGCTGGAGGATCGGGATTTCGTGATATCGCCACCCCCGCTAAATAAGGGACATCATGAATTTCGTGCCAACGATGACACTCGAGCTTTAAATAACCGGATCAATCGATTGGCGCGACGCGTACGCCAAGGCCGGATAAAACGCTCTCCCGGTGTTCTGGCGTTAAACAAATTACATTCGGCTAGCTCGAGACTGTTTCACACTTACGTTCTCGGGGTGCGTATGAAATCTCTGATACAGTTCTTCGGGTGAGATTTTGTGGAAGTCAATGTCCAACTCCTGCTTCAAGTCGTCTAAATTGTCCGCCCTCCGCTTGGGGTTCTTCCGCCGCGACTGTTCAACAAAAAAGATAATTATGTTAGTTGATTGCGGGAACGGAAACGCAAAGAGGGTTGGCGGATGGTTAGTTCTGGTTATAACGAGGGTTTGCATTGTTCCTCGGAACACAGGTGTTTTCGAGGACGTCGAGGATCTTGGGGGAGAACAAGTATCGGGTGTGAACAATCGTTTTTGTAATAAACAGATAGGATGGAAGATGAGCTTGGAAATCACGAAAATTTAGAGGGAGAGCTTCGAGTAGGTCAGACTATTTAATTCGGTGAAAGAAAATGCTGATCAGAGCATTCTCGTGAAAGAGGATCGCTAAAGGATTTGGAAAATGCTCCTCATCGTCGAGGAAGGGTGTGGCATTTTTTTAAATAATTATTTTACGAGACTACTATATGTTATACAAAGCGTACAAGCATGATTACTATGAAGCTACTATTTTAAGCGATCACTACTGTAAACTGCGAGAAGCTACTGCAAAACTTAGAGACTACGCGAATCAATTGTTTGAATATTTAATTGATCAATTAGTCCTCCTCAATTTCGTCTTTAATTGTTTAGTAATTGCACGTTTCATTTAATAAGTACACGAGGATTAAGGGCTGAAGGGACAATACCGAATTACCATGATGCGTTAACATATGCCCGACTGTCTGCAGGATGATTGTTCACTGAGAGTGTACATGCAGGTGGGAAATGGAAATTGGACGAAGAAGACGGGTAGGCGAGTTATTAATAGCTCGATTGTATTATAGCATTTACGGATCGTTCGAAGATCGTTACTAATTAAAGGATCGTTATTTCGTGCCGAAATAACGTCGGTTAATCGCCGAGGGACCCGTTAAATGTACATTTAGGGGGTAATCCTGCAGATACTGTGGTCGGCATCAGTCAATTACCCCGAATTAACGTGTCACAAACGAGCCGGCAAGCGACAGTCGAGGAGCGATGTTTCCTTTCCCAGGATCAAATGGGCAGGATCAACGATTAAGGTGCGCAACGATAATGTTAGCGAAAGGTGTGACCGGGACAGTGACTACTTTAGAGGTCTACAAAAGAAATCGCCGATTACAGAAAATGCAAGAATATTTCAAAGAGAGCGGAATTGTTAAAAATCGAAGAGATTTCGCAGTACCGGAGAAACAAAAGCGAATAATACAGAAAGAAGGTTGTAACAGCGGCTGAGAATAGAAAGGTGCTCTGAAGAGATTTGTTAGAGGAGTTCGGAAGAAAGGTTGTTATAGTTCAATACCCCAGGCCAGTCCCCGATGAAAGAAGTTATTCTTTGAAAATGTTCTTCAACGACTTACGGCAAGATCAAAAGCGGAGAAGAAGAGCTATTAAAAAATGTTACAACAATGTCTCGACAACTTCCTGGGAGTTAAGCTTCGAAGAAAAGAATGACGGAAGATAGAAGATAGAAGGATGTTCTGTAAAGATTGGTCAAAAAGCGATACGTTTCAAAGAGTCGTTAGTTTACCTAAGCGAGAGAAATAGTTAGTACCCCGAAGAACCACCGAAGACGAGATCTCATTCGAAATGAGCTCTCAAAGAATGCCTGTAGACACGAGAATAGAATGGATCTACCACCAACGAAGCAAGCCCCCGAAATATTGCAAGTGTAAATGGAGTCGCCGCGGGGACCGGAAGTCCTCCGCAGAATACCTTGAACATCCCGTCTGCTGTAATGTTGTCGTCGCGAATTTTAGGTAACGTCGCGACCCTGTACGAGTTCGAGCGGCCATGCTGGAAAAAAATGTATGACAAAAAAAACATGAGACACATGAAACGACCGAAAGAAAACAACAACAAAAAAATATAAAATAAATCGATGCGACATCGCGATAGAAAATATCCGAAACGAAAAGTGATAACGCATTTTGTTCGACGGGTTTTCGACGAGTTCCGCGGAGCTGCTGTGAGTCATCGACGTGATTCAAGAATGGTAATTAATGAATGACTCGTTTACTCCACGTTCCAATCTTGGATCAGATTTAATTATCGGTCGTTCGAGCGAATGAACGTTACCGGCTCACTCGCGGTATCGCTAGGCTGGATCTTTATGCGTGTCATGAACTTGTTCCGAAAGTACATCATCGAGATTTTCTATTTTTCGTTTATCCGGAAGCTTTTCACTTCATTGCAACTAGTCTGCGGATCCTCGCGCAGTTTTGGTGCACGCGAGTTTGCAAAATGCAAGGAAACGTGCACGTATTTTCTGGTCGTTGTAAGAAACTTTTTAGACGGTAACAGCAATTTTTTCCTGTTTTAGATATTTGGTCAACGATTAGTGAAAATGAGAATTTGTATAATGATCCGCAGTCTAGTTATAAGAGAAACCGTAAGCTTGGGACGTTAACCATGCGCATTCGGATGTGTCGGAGACACAACTCTCTCTCTCTCTCTCTCTTTCTCTCTCTCTCTCTCTCTCTGTCGGTAATTATGGTACATTCAATGTTCAAGATTTTTGTTGTACGAAAAACCTGTTCAAATATAACTTTCATACGAAATTCTATTAAATACAATAATGATTTCTAACGTGATATCATTTTAGATTTTATTTGAAGCGTTATTTATTTCAGTGTAAATTCTCCCTAATTTTCCATCAGCTTGCAAACGGAAATGGACGATTTGGGAAGAGGAGATACTATTATTCGAGCCTCGCGCCTCGTTCTCATAATTGTTAAAAATCGACAAGCCGAAGGAAAATTCGGGAGAATTCACCGTGCTTCACGAATAAATACGTTCGAGTTGCTGGTACATTAATTAAGTAGGACTCGAAGCCAAATAACGCAACATTTAATATAGCTTTTCTGTCCCATGGTATTTCCATTTTATATAACCTGGTGCATTTTGAACATGTGAAGTTGAATTTTGTGACTCGTGCAACAGTTACGCTTTCGACAGTTCTTTAAATATAAACAAATTTGATTAATAAAATTATTTTGAAACGTGACGTAACAGCTTTTATTGGTGCCTCGGAGTCGCCAGTCGAGTGCAAAGGGTTAATATATTCGCTTTTTACTTTTTCATCTGGTCTTTAGCGTTTCGAGAGGATTCTCATCGGGAAATCGAAGTTTCCGAGATTAGGGCACCGCCGCGTTTAGACTCGATCGTGCGACTCGCGAATTTATTTAGCGGCTACAGCGCGTTCAACGTTCCCGGGCCAGTGGTAAATCAGGAACGCGTTCGGCCGACCTTCTGAACACACGTGGGCAGAGTAAATCGAACACGTGAGACCGCGGTGCAGTCAGAAGCCTAATTTTCAAGAGCGACCTCGCCAGTAGCGCTCGGCTCGCTCGCTCGTTTGGATAACGACCGCTTCCGGTGCCGTTTCAATGGAGGCGTATCGCTGAAATCGCTCCACGGAATCCCGTAATCGAGGCTATCCTTGAACGAAGCACCATGGACCGCCGCGACGGTACCCCATTTCCTCGCTCGGAACTCTAAAATTCCACGGTTCGATCGTACGCTAACATTCCGAAAAGCATTCAGTCCGTCGTTCGATAAACCGCATCTCGTTGACAGCAAACGCGTTCCACGGTATTTGATCGATCGAGAATTTATTTCGATGATGTTCCCCGATACCTTTCGTCCGTTCGTGCACAGCGAGCAACAGTCGGCGAAAGGATGTTCCGGTGACGCCTTAAAGATCGCGAACAGACATGTTTTTCCGGACGAAACTGTCGTCGACGCATTTCGGATGCTCGTGAAAATGTTTGTACGCTTTTACAAGTTTCTTTCGTCGAACATTGTTAACCGCGGCGGCTGGGTCAATTATGACCTAGAGTATTTCAATCAGTCACCTTAATCACTCAACATTCGACAATTGAATTGTTGCATTAAGAACAACAGGAAAGCTGATAGGTCTGCGAGAAATATTATCAAAAATATATGTCTAGAAAAATTGCTGAACCAAGCTTAGAATTGTTATAAATATCGCCGATGGTACAGTTGTGAAAATCATTAATTTAAATCTTTAATTTAAAGTTAATCATGGATTCTACCGATGTACGTGTTCAGCGACTTTTTCTATTTGCTTACAGAGAAAGATAGCAGCCGCTTCTGTTACCGAAGAAGGGGACATCGGAAGTTTCGTATCGATCTAATAATTCATAGCTCGGATATCAATAGCATGACACGAGAGGGTACGAAAATTTCTCTTACTTTTCTGGGCTACTTTCGGTAATGGTTCGACACGCGTGAACGATCTGCCAAACGAACCGACGGAAACAACAGGACAATATTCGGAGGGTCGGTTCGGTGGCTCGAACTTTGGAAGGTCGATGACAAGCCAGAAATTCGCGAGGGTCGCACCCCCGCGTCTTCGAGGAAAGAAGTTTATGGGGCGTAATCAAGAGGATCGTCGATAAAAACAAATATAACGGATATTTTCTACACGAATTGTTCTGGCAAATTTACGTTTTCTGTTGTTGAATCGATTCGAAACGAATCAAAGACAATGGCCAATCGTTGATATTATCACCGAATCTCGTTACTTCCCGTTAGAAACTTTCGCGTTCGTATACATCTGATCCGATTAGCTGTTGCAATCTCTTCGAGAAACGCGTAAGTTACCGTAATTGTACTGTATATGAGCCGTTTATTTTGAAAGTGGCCCAAGTCCATTCGTTTGAAAATCCAGATATTTAAGGATTTAATAAATTTAATAAATTCAAAAATATATATTGGTAACTCATAACATGGTAGAAGTCTTTACAACAAATTTGAAACGAAGAATGTGATACCGGTTATTTTTACCGGTTCAGTGGATTTAGCGTTAATAGATCATGTACGAAGTCTTCATCACAAATCTGACTCGTTTTTATAATGCAAGAGGATAAATTATTGTTTTGCCTTTTTTTGGGAATATTTATCATTTTCGTACATCATGGTACTTTTTTTATACACACTTCTGAAATATTTTATCATTTTATAGGGAAGCATTTCTTTACAAAATGGACTCCGTATTTAGCCTCACTTTCCAATTTGTCGCTCTACAATTTATTCTACGACCGAACAAATTCACAAGATTTTACGAAATTCTCTATATAATGTTTCTGCGTGTTTCAAGGTTTATTGCGTTTTAGAGGCTCGTTGAAATGAAATTATATATAACGTAGAAAAAAGATAGGTAGGCCCGATGTTTTTGGAAAATGGACTTTGGTCACTTTTGAAATAAACGGCTTATACGTTTGATTTCCTTCATATTTTGTTCAAATACAACACACTTTCATAAAATATATATTTTAATAAGGAGTGTCAAAGTATATATACAGGGTGTCCCAAAATTATGGTATTTCTGGCAAATGTGGCATTCCTGAGATCATTCGAAGTAACTTTTTCCTTTACAAAAATTTTCTCCGAGGTATCGTTAACGAGTTATTAACGAAAAACACTGACCAATGAGAAGCAAGCTCGGCTAGCGCGAGGCGGCCAAGCCAACGTGCGGACGAAGCCCAGCTGATCTCGCCTCTCATTGGTCACTGTTTTTCGTTAATAATTTGCAAACGAAGTCGCGGATTGCATTTTCGCTAAGGAAAAAGTTATTTCAAATGATCTCGTGAATCCCTCATTTCCCGGAAATACGGTTTTCTGACGAAAGTCCTGGTCATGAAGAAATGATATTTTGTGTTATCACAAGTATGCTCGTCAAGAGCGGCTAGCAAGTTAAGGGAAGGAACGCGAATGGAATTCCAAGCCCTCGAGATTGTTCCAAACGATTTTGGTCTCGTTTCAACATACAAATGTCCGCCATAGTGTTCTCTTTCCCTCCCAAAGATTTATAGATCGTTCTACGTATACACCATTTCAAGATACAAAAGTTGCCTAGTATCGGAAGTTTGAAGGTCGAAGGTAGCATATATTCGGCCACTTTCTTTTCCAACGACTTGAAAAAAAGCCGGCCGCAATGATTTTCCGAGCGGTGACAATCCATCGTCGACACCTAGGCGACTTATTCAACCAAAAAGTTGCATCCTCGTGCAAGATTCGTCGCGCACAATGGCTCGGCCGCGTATCGATCGGCTCTCTCAGGCACGTGTGCGCGCGATGCGATAATTGTCGCTCGTCGCGGGAGAAGATTTTGCCAGCCGCAGTGCAGTAAATTGTCTCGACCTCTCGGAACGGTGATTCCGATCTTGAACATGTCGTGGAAATAAGTGAAACTGATTGGCACGGAGCCATTGGTCCTCGGCCCTTGCCTGGGTGCGATCATATTTCAACGCAGCAGCCGCCATTGCCGAGCTAGGATCGCAAGACCTTCCACAAGGATCGACGATAATATCGATTTTGTGTTGTCTTGTCTCGATAGACCAACGCAATATCAAGACAAGAAATTAAAAAAAAATAAAATGACACTCGATATCTTGTAAGAATCTTGGCCTTGTTTTCTTCAGAATTTTCAATACGATTAAAATATTTTCAAATACGATACTGTACTTATCTTAACGAATTTAAATAATTTGAGCTTTTTACAAATTACTGTTTACTTCAAGAATGTAGTTTTATTTTATAAAATAATGTTATGAAAGTTCTCGGCTCGAGGATGGAAATCTATTGTTAATCTGTGAACTTTTCGACGATTACAGAAAATAAGAGACAATTATAAAAATGGTGAAACGGTTCATGGAAATTTCGTAGAGCTTCTGCTCCTATGATTTTCTAGTCGATATAGAACGTTCTTCTCTTCCTCAGATTTCGACGAAACAATCGACGAAGACGCGATCGATATTTTCGTAAAATCTTGCGAATTTGTTCGATCGAAGAATAAATTGTAAAGCGACAAATTGGACGGGGAGTTTTAAATACGTAGTCGATTTTGTAAAGAAACGCTTCCCTATAAAATGATGAAATATTTCAGAAGGGTGTATAAAAAATGAAATAAGTACCATGATGTACGAAAATGACAAATATTCACAAAAATAACAAAACGATAATTTAACCCCTTGCACTATAAGAACGAGTCAGATTTGTGATGAAAACTTCGTACATGATTTATTAACGCTAAACCCACTGAATCGGTCAAAATAATCTGTATCACATTCTTCGTTTAAAATTTGCTGTAAAGACTATTATTGAAAATGGTTAAAGATATTTCTTAATCTCGAGGCAGATATTTTAATAAAAATGTCAAAAGGGCTGAATACATGCAGGATTTTCGTCGTTATAAAGCAACAAAACTTAGTTACTTTTAGGGCTCTGCGGATTTAGTGTTAAATATGAATATTATTAATTTTTTCGAATTCGAAGCAAAATATGATGCTACTGTTATCAGAGTCTAAGAATCAAAGTAAATAAATGCATAGAAGAGGCAAAAACTGTCTTGTTCTGTTAGAAAAATTATTAAGAACGAAGTATTGCTAATTAACGGAGGAACGTGACAGAAATTGTAGCGCAAAGGATATAAAAAGAGGATAAAATTATAATGATACATATTGAATCGGTAATTGTTAAAATTGTTGCAAAATATATTATATTAACAATACCCGTAATAGATTCATTTTATTAAATACATAAAATTCTAAAATAATATCTTTAGAATAAAATCGAGACCGAGATGAGAAACCGTATCGATTTATAACAGAAAAGATCGAAACAATACTTTTTAAAGAGTCTATATCCGTAAAACTTGCGAATGTATGCAGAAATTGTTCCCATTGTGTTAAAAATCCATAAATCTGCGAACAGATACGTTTCGAACAAATGAAGAAGAAATCACTTCGGCACCGGCGAGATCGAACAAATATTAGTCCGTCACAGTGGAGAGATCAAACGGGAAACGCGAACGACCCCGAAAAAGATTCGGATCGAGCGAACGGACGTAGGGCAGCGTCGAAACGCGGCCAGACAGAGGGCGAAAGAGAGAGAGGAGAGAGAGAGAGAGAGAGAGAGAGAGAGAGAGAGAAAAGCTGGTTCTCTATTGATCCAAATGATATAGACACAAAGGTACGCGCGGCCGTTCATCAACGATTTTAACGAGCGGTGTGTGTCGTCGGCAGTTCTCGTTCCGTCGAAATAAATTGCTTCAGATAACCGGTGTGTCATGCCCTCGGGATGCGCCACATGACCGACATTTTAATGGGCCGCTTGCAGGGATTTCGATTTTCTGATTCGCTCGGTCCACCGCGACTAAACGTCCAATAATCCGGTAAACATCGTCTATACATTGCCTCTGTGATTACATTTTTTTTCCATCTCCGGAGAGGATGAACCGAGAGAACTGGTCACGTCAGATAGCTGCGGAATGAGTAATCGTTTTTATCGTCGAGCACCTTGCAGCCCGGAGATACGGACTTTGTATAATAGACTTGGGACATTTACGGTAATAAATAATTAATGCATATTTATATAAATATGCATTAATTATATGCAGGGTGCCTCAGAAATGTTTCGCAATCAGAAAATAGGAGGTTCCTAAGGACATTTGGAGTAACTTCTTCCTTTGCGAAAATGCAATCCGCGGCTTCGTTTACGCGTTAGGCGATCCAGCCAACGAGCGCACGAAGTCCAGTTCCGCTCATCTCGCTTCTCATTGGTCACTGTTTTTCGTTGATAACTCATAAACGAAGCCGCGGATTGCATTTTCGCAAAGGAAAAAGTTACTCCAAATGACCTCAGAAACCCCCCCATTTCCGGATTACGAAACATTTTCAGGACACTCTGCACATATATTTCTGTCCGCTGATATTAATCGATGGCTCGTTGGTACCATTTTACGAAGATGTACTTTATCACTAGACCGTGGATTTTATGCATTCATGACAAAAACGGGTAGATCGAATATAAAACAGGAAACATATTTAAAATAATATAGTGTTTCTTTGAACTAATCAAAATTGTTAATAAGAGAAATAAATATTTCCGTAGCTTTTGTATCTTGCAATAAATGTAGACAATTCTCATTTTGCATAAAAATCCGCGGTCTGTTTGACACTAGTAAGCGATGGTTTTATACAGTTCAACGTTTCTTAATTTGTGTCGATAAGCGTATGAATAAATCCCTTAGTCTAGTTATAAAAATAATTAAAGCAGAAGTTATTGATTATGGAACTGCCTATTCAACTGACAAAGTATTAGAAAATAGCTGGTGTTGGTGCTCTTTGAACCTGGTGTGCAAGAAGCTTACAGCTTAACGAGAAAGTAAGGCACGAAGAAGCTCGGAGGATAATTAAATAACCTAGAAAAATCGTACGGGAAGCCTAACAGAAATCGCTCTGACACGTTGAGTGTACACGGAAAGTGAAATTGGACGAGGACGATAACTCGGCCGAAGATCCACGAGCCGCGGATGATACAATGGGCAAACGACGTTCGACCGTAACCAGTTCCTGTCTCGATGATCCCGGCCGCGTAACCAGGAAAACCGGCGGCGATCCTCGTCGGTTTATAGTCTTAACCCTGGCTCGTCTAACTCGCTGAATAATTTGCGGTAATTCAATATTCCAATGCGGACGGTGGTTGAATTAAACGGAGTCCGAGCAGCGGCGGGAACGTTCGCCGGAATGCGTTCACGATTAGATAAAAACGGCCGAGACCGTGCCGAGGAGAGCCGAGGAGGCTGATCGAACGCGCTCGTAAAAACTCTCGTAATTCTGTTGCCCCGTGCATACACGGTGCACCAGTATTTGTGGCATGATCCGCGACACGCAGCGTTCCTTCCAAAAACATTCGTTTATTGCGAATCGCATGAATACGATGCAATGGATTTTTCTTTACGGTAAATTGAATTTTTATGGTGGTAAAAAAAAAATAGAAAAATTTGTTAAGTATCATTTATAATAGAATATAAAAATTTAATTTATAAAATAACATATAAGTAATATAAATATATATGTATATAAATGTATAAAATAGAAAAATTTTTAAGTATCATTTAAAGTTATTCTATCACGTTCCAAATAATTTGTACATCGTCAAATATGTTTATCTTTCTGGAATAGTCAAAAGTGTAATCGTTGTATGAGTTGCAAGACTCGATTTCGAAAGACGCTATACACAATTGACTTGAACAATAGATTCATATAACGGAATTATCTCGTACTTTTACCAGATCGTATTTTCAACACAAGACGCATACCATAGTTTCACGCCAGCATTATTACTGAAAGTCCTACTTGAGAACTGATCGAATATTCTGCAAATATAATAATATGTCAGAATATATGGTCAGAAAGCAATTTTGGATTCAGAGTTCAAATGGCTTTGAGTGCAAAGTAATTAATAGATTGCGGGGATTTTATGCGTTTACGACAAAAATGTTCATTATGTCAAAATACAAAACTGTAAGGACATTAGAAGAATTTAAGAACGTTGTTACATTATTTTCAGCTTATTAGAATCATTGAAAAAAGAAAAACATATTTACCTAAGCTACATTTGTGACATAGACAATTTTTATTTTGCACAAAGATCCACGGATCCAGTGATTACGAAAAATTTGGAGGACGACGAGAAATTGTGTTATCCAAATTGCAGTGTTTACAGACAATTTATTTGATCTTCAAGGATGCGCCAAGAGCTCCGAACGCTTCGGCGAGATTCTCGGCGTGTTCGAACACCACCGACCGACTTTATTTAGCGCAATTGGGAATTCAAGCGTACTGGGTAAGATAGCGGCCGATTATCTCTGGATTAAGCAAGAACAGACACGATGACATAGTTTTTGCGGGGTTCGTTACGATGCACGATCATCGCCGGTTCGATTTAATCGCGATTATTGAAGCACCGTGTAGAGCGCGACGATGTCTGGCCGCACGGTCGCGCGTAAACGCGACAATTCCGCGACATTATTATCTCTCGTTGATCGTTGCACGGTGCTCCCGTCATTGAGGAAGCACGATTATGCAATTTCGTTACGTACCCACCTCGCCGACCGACGACACATGCACTGTGTCCAATCAACGAAATGGGGGAGCAAAACGGACACCTTTCGGCCGTAAGATGGAACGAGAGCGCGGCGCGACGGCACAATAATCGTGCAATAATTGTGCAATAATTGTACGGCGTTCCGTGTTCCGGAGTCGAGGGGCCTCGACGCTCGGGACGTTTCAAGTTCGAAGCTCACGGATCGAAAAATAATCTATTCCCTTTGCGGCCTGGTAACGTTGAAATTCGAATTATTTTGCGCTCGTATAACATGTTGGCCGTTTGATTGCACGGAATGATGACGCAATTCGAATGTGAAACAGTCGACGACTTCCTGCTTCTTTCTCGAGCGAAAGAGACCGCGTGAGAACCAGGACGAGATCGCTGTTGAAGCGACACACTGGCTTTCGATACCGAGAAAAGTGCATACTTCTTAAATTACAATAGCTGTTGCATTGGCCGTTGCTGCACCCGATAGCATAGAATTCAGATATTGACGCAATTTTATTAACAGTCGTCGATAGACCGCGGATCTTTATATAATAAAGGATCTTTAATAAATATAATACGAGGTGCGACAACGAGATGGAAACTGTCCAGAAATCATCGCAACGATGCGTTTTGAACGTTCGTCTGAACGCGATAAAGCTTCTCCCGAGTCAGAAACCTTCGACGATTACTCCTCGAGCCTGCGGTGTCAAACTTCTAAGTCACGGTTCGTCGACCTTTCGGACCAAATTAAACGAAATGGTGGCAAATGTCTCGTTGTCGGTCGCGTTCGCGACGGGCGAAAGAATCGCGAATCGTAGGTGAATTGCGGTGGAAGCTAAACGTGGAATCGTGCGTCTTCGACGAGGCCCTCGATCGATGAAGCGGTCAGGGCTGGATGCTGAGGGGGCGGCGCGGTCTGAGGAATCCTCGAAAATCCTGATCGATAGTCAAGGCTGTCGACGGCGCAGTCTAATCCAATATAGACCGCGATAAAGTCCGTAGGACGAATACGATCGACCTTATGCAAATTTCTGCGAGCGAGAGAGAACGAACATGCACGGGCGCGAGAAAGAGAGACAGATAAACCGGGAACGATTTGTACGTGTGCGCCGGACGCACACAACTGCATAGGTGCGCGCGCCTCGCCTCGCCTCGCCGGGACCGGAAGTGGTTGTCGGGCAGGAAAGCGTCGCGATAAGGCCGCGTCTCAAACACGCGGCCAACGAATCGACCTACTGTTCATTTAGCAGATGAAAGCTGGTCTCGAGGTTCGAGCGAACGTTAAGCTGCGTGCACACTGCCCCACGTCGCGTGACCTTGTGCTGCTTGCCCACTTGGGAATCTTCGTTTGGACCGGAGAATCGAGTCGTCCTCGCCGAAGGGCGGAACCGTGCACCATGAAAAACCAGATGGCTCACATGGTTCCGTCTGCATATGCGAATTTGATTTTGAGAATTTTCATCTCGGAGTAATTTTTATCCTAGAACATTTCGGCGTGTTAAAATGTCTAAAGACACTTGTACGATTTTAGAGCATTTTTGGTAGTGGAACATTGGATATCTTAAAGCTTTTAAAGTCACTTGTGCGATCTTAGAGCATTTATGGTATTGGAATGTAAATGTGTAATGTAATAGTCGGTATGTTAAAACGTGTAAGACATTTGTACGATTTTTAGAGCATTTTTGGTAATAGAACATTGGATATCTTAAAGCGTCTAAAGACGCTTCTACGATCTTGGAGCATTTATGGTATTAGAACATTCGGTATGTTAAAAATACCAAAGACATTTCGGTAAGACACTTTGTACGATCCTCGAGAATTTTCGGTCGTAGAACATTCAATACGATATTTTACGATTTTTTGATCTTAGAACATTTGGTACGATTTTGAAGCCATTTGATCTTAAAACGTCGGATATGTTAAAATGTCTAAAAACACTTGTTCAATTTTAAAGCATTTTCGATCCTGTAACATTCGACACGATCCTGGAGCAGCTTTGATCTTAGAATATTCTGTACGTTGTTCTGTATGGAATGTTGGGATAAACTATGTCTGCAGAAGTCCGGCTACACGTAAACTTGATAGAATTATTTTTAAGTGGCTGATCAGCTACGGGAAGCTTTCCCATAATTTATTTCGTCTGCGATTTCGGTGTGCGAACTCGAAGAAGCAGATACAAGCTTGGGGCTCACTCGTTGGATCCAGACTCGAGAACAATCCAAGCTCGATCTGCGCGTGAACTTTGAAGAACTGTCCTTTTAAAGCTGTTCTAAGCAGTTAGTTATTTGCAGAAGAAAAAGTCGGAAAACCCGCAAACGTGACGGATCACCGGGATCCTCGTGAAAGGTCAGCCGTATCGGTCACCCTCGGTCACATTTGATCGCCTTAATTGCATCGGTGCGCAGCAATCGCATCCCCTGTTTCAGACAAACAACAGGCCGACCGCCGATTCCTCGATCCCCCAGATACGTATCCTTTTCATTAAAAGCCCTTCGACCTTAATTCGACGACTACGATCCCCATTGCGATCGTTCGCGGACACACACTCCTCGTCTAGCACTGCTCTGTTTGTATTCACTAAATTCCTGTATCGACTAAACGTTTCGAGTTCGTTGAAGCTCCCGGATTCTGGAGTCGGAGCAGCTTCCTACGCAAAGGGTTGATTCTTGGAGCCACGCTCGGCCCGATTGCGAACAACACTTCACGGAGAGTCTGGAGCGAAATAAGGATTCGATAGTTACCCTTCCAGGATGAGGGGGAACCGGGCGTCTTCGTGATTTGTCGAGATCACTCCAGCGGAGATTACTCGGACGATTGAGAAATTAGTTTCTCGTCAACCCTCGACGGAGGGGCCGAGGATCCTGTTCTCGAGTGCCACAGATACGACCAACAATTTCGTCGTGTTCTATTCTCAGTTACGCTGTAGTAGGTGTCTCATTTTTGTGATGGAAGGTCTTCTCAAGTCCATTTTATGGAGAACATTCATTGTTCGATCGCCAATGAAAGAATCTGCTTCGTTCTCTTGTTCTATTCCGAGTTATTCGTTTATTTATTTATTTAATGAATATATGCGGCCAGTTATTCATTGGTTATAAAATCACAGAACGGGAAAAGTGCAGACATTTGGTAATTCCTTAAATTAATATGATAAATCTCTGTGGACTGTAATAAAATTGATAAAAAAATTATATTAAGTATATCTTATTCATACACAGAGTGTGTCCTAAAATTATGGTATTTTCGGGGAATGTGGGGTTCCTGTGATCATTCGAAGTAACTTTTTCCTTTATAAAAATTTTCTCCGAGGCATCGTTAGACGCCCGAGCCAACGAGCGAACGTTAATAAGTCGTAAACGAAGTCGCGGATTGCATTTTCGCTAAGGAAAAAGTCACTTCAAATCACCTCATGAACCCCTCATTTTCCGGAAAAACCATAATTTTGAGACACCCTGTATAGATATGTACAGATTAAGTATATTTTAAGATATAGATCATATCTTTATGCTGCATTGTTGAATTATATTAAGTATTTGTGTAGTATTTGTGTTCTTTTTTACGGAGAATTTTCTTCGGTACATTTTACGGAGCGTAATCGATCTCGAATGAAGAAGTCTGATCAACGTTTATCTTTCTCCTCGTTACATTTCGCGTTATTCTCCAGGAGTGTCTTTTTTATAGAAAGTTTTCTTCGATCGATCTTACGCGCGCGCGCGCGAACAACATTTACCGTACGATCTCTAATAAAAGAATCTGATTAATATCGATTTGTTTCCCTGTTCTATTTCGGGCTGTGCCATAGTTTTGCTTTGCTCGCGGAAGGATCTTTCCTCGACCCGTTCGACAAAGGAAATTGATTTCTGCTAGATTAGGTCCCACGCCCTAACCCTCGAAGGAGGGGCTGGGGATCCCGCTCTCGAATGCCACAGACGCAACCAAGAATTTCGTCGCGGCAGACACGACAAACCGAGCTTAATCGAGTTGCATAACAAGCCCCGAGCATCTCGCATCCCTTGCGTTCGAGAGCGCGGGAAGGGTGGGTATCGTACCCGGAAGGGATGCGCGACGGATTAACTCGACATTCTAACGAAGTCTCTCCCGCTTAACCTAATTCGATTCTCCTCGAGAACGGGACTTCGTTTGTCGCGGGAAGGTGTGGAGTTTCTGGGGGTGCCGCCGGGGGATGATGGATGAAAAGATTCTGCTGGCAACGCGGCGTTAATGACGGCACACGGTATTATAATGCGGCAAGTTTCGGCAGGCCTTCCAGGAAAGTTGCCTCGACAATCTCGGGGCGTCTCGTTTCTTAGGGCATGCTGTTTCATCGAAATGACATGACAACTTCCGCCTGAGAGGCCGTCACAGTGCCGTGTGATTTCAGCGTTACCCGAGCGCCGTAGAATATTCTAGCCAGCTCCGCTTTCAATGGTAATTTTCTGCGAGTTCCAAGGTGAAATAACGAGACTCCTGTTTCAACCTATCAAAGGTGAATTTCCTAGTTCAATTGGAAGTGCGAGAGGACGTTCTATCTTACGTGAGTTCTAGATTCCGGTGACTTCTGTAAGACAGGAATATACCTAACGGATCGACCAAGCCTTAAAAGGGTTGTGCTTAAATTGAAAATCGAACAGCGATCACGAACACGTCGACAGCCGTGCCACCCGTTGTATGGGCGACGGAATTATTTCTTCAAATTAAAAATTAATTTTTGCGATGATACCGATATCGAATGAGAAATCTATTGTATATATATAACCAGCGTAATAATACCTTCTATTATTTACCGTAATGGGGTTTCACGTCTATCAATCGATAAATAAATAATATGTACAGTGTACGAAATTCGTCGAAGATCTGTTCAATATTATACGTTTCAATTTCACATTATAGAAGTTGCTTTAATTTTACGGAGTTTTTCAGATTGTTGAGTGGGCTGTCGAACTGTTAAAAGAATCTGCGATCATCCAGAATGTAGAAATACGACGGTACGTTCGAAGACGTAAAATAATTTGGCACGAAATAATTATTAGCAGGCACGTGTTTAATCGAACACGACCCTAATCGAACACCTAATTCTCTCAAAAGTAATTCTGCAATCAAGTGAGAAATCAAAATAGTTGTTCCGCAAACTATTCGCAATGACGCTAAAACGCAAACACCCTCTTTGACTTAATTTAATCTTTATTTAATCTTAATGAATGACGGATGATGAAATATTTCGTGAATATTTAAACGTGTCAAGATGTACTGAACAAAACTGTGTAACAAATAACAGGATATAATTAACAACCGCGAAATAATTATTACAATTACGCATTTCAATTATATATTTTCTAAATATGTCATCGAATATTTTGTCGAAATTAGTAACGATCAAGTGGAAAGCGATCTTTTTTACGACTTTAAGCGTGACAATATAACTACTACTCGCTGCAAAAAAACGTCCCGATAATGAAACGAGTTGAACAAAAATTCATTCCTCGGTTAACACAAATATAAGACTGCACGCGTGATTATTCTAAGCTTGTCGCTAAAATTAGCGAAAGCCGTATCCAGTGCCGCCCAACTGTTTGTTAATATTATGCACAAAAATACTGGGTACAGATAAATAAAGACTAATAGAAGGAACAATTTCCCGTGTCCGGAAACCCGATATGAAACTCAATCTGCAAAGAGGAGTGGCCAAAGGCGAAAGAGCAACCCGGCGCGGCGAAAACTCGAATCGAAAATCGAGTTGGCAGCCCGACTGGGGATCGGGAACGGATCCGAAAAGTCACGTATGTCAGAGTGTGCAGCCCGCAGGGTTTGTATGCCGAGGGTAGTCGCGTGTCGCAGCCGCATATCCTCTCCGGCTTCGCACACGAAGTTTGAGGCCGATGATTTAAATGTGCCCGGGGCCGCGTCCGTAGACGGAGGCGCGAGTATCGATGGTACCGTACCATTCTGATCCAGAAAACCGTCCCCTTTCGCCCCCGGTTCCCGTCCCGACGCGTTCCGCTTTCCATTTCTCTCTTTTTCAGTCTCAGTCGCGGGTCGATGAGGACGGAGCCGTCGTCGGAGACGCGCATGCGACCTAACCGGCCCGACAACCACCCCCATCACGGATCAATACCCAACCAGGCCACCTACTCTCTGCTCTCTCTCTCTCTCCCTCCCTCCCTCCCTCTCTCTCTCTCTCTCTCTGTCTCTCCCACTCTCTTTCTGTAGCGGTACTCGTCGAACACCATGCAGGTGCGTGCGTGTAGGGTGTACGCACGAGCGAACACCGGGACACCCTGGCGCCGACAGGGTGCAACGGATCTTGATCTCTTCCCCGCAGACCGTTTCAGAAGCTCGGAACACCTTCTTTTCAGCGACTGTTTCTCGCGAGAATTTCTTAGCCCAGTTTCCCGTTTGTTATCTTTCCGACGGGGACTTTCCATCGCGTTCACACACTTCGCTGGAGAAGTTTCTAATTGGAATTAATTTACTTCAATGCTCCGGGGAACAGTTTTATATTGTTCCGATTCCGTGGGGAGGTTGTTCTGCACGGGCTGAACGAACGTGTCTGATCGTCCAATAGACGATCAATCTGTTTTCGAGATTAATGCATTTCATCGTTCTATTACGGGTTCAGCCGCAGTTCCGTCTGTCTCCTTTCGATGGAGAATTTTCTTTGGTCGATTTTATGGAGAACACTGGATCGTTTGACATCTAATGGAACAATCTGAACGATGTCGATTTGTTTCCCTGTTCTCCTATTCCGAATTATGCCGTAGTATGTATTTGTGCCTCTTTTTACGAAGCATATCCTTCGGTCCATTTTACGGAGAACATCGACCGTTCGATCTCCGATCGACATTAATCCGCTTTATTGTTCTGTTCCGTGCTATGCTGCAGCATTGCACCTTCCGATGCAGAGTTTTCTTTGGTCTATTTTATGGAGAACATTGATTATTGATTGTTCGACCACGAACGGACGAATCTGGTCGGTTATTAATTTGTTTCGTTTTTCTATTCCGAGCTGTGCTCCATTAGTGCCTCTTTTTATGGAGAATTTTCTTTGGTACATTTTAACACTGAATTTATGGAGCATGAAAAAGAAAAGCTGTTTCATATTAATTTATAAATGTAACAATAAGGCATTTATTCTGATTTTTAACAAGTGTTATCGCAACATTTGTCGTAAGTAATATATAAATTGAATAAATAATAATAATAATAATAATAACTCATAAATGTATCTTTACGATATGAATGATCGTAAATTAACAAATTAGTGACCCGTCGTTTTGACGGTTTCCGTAAATCTAGTGTTAAAAGGGGGACACCTTTTTTTAGCTAAAAGTTTCTACATTGACGCCGCATCGGGGAAGTTAGTCATTAAATTTTAGACACGTTTTTGTACGAAATGACGAAGTTCGGTATTCTTTAGAAGGGTTCACGCTCTTTTGCACGGGTTTGCAGTTTCTAACACGTCTGGCAAAGCAAAGAAACCATGTTTTAATGTTTTATCCCTGCTTAAAATGTATACTTAAAATGTACTCTGCAGAGTTTCGAACACTACAAAGTGGAGACTGTTCATTGTTTGATCTCCGATGAAAGTATCTAATCGATATTGATTTGCTTTTCCTTTTTCGGTTTCGAGTTGTGCCGCCGCACTGTCCTTTTACGGAGAATCTTTTCTCGATCCATTTGACAAAAGAAACTGGTTTCTGTCAAATTAGATTGTACCGTTTGTTTCTTTTGGCAACGTGAATTCCTACCAAGTGGGTCTACCAACAGAACTGACGAATGAGATTGAAGTATTACTAAATCGTCTTCATGTTACTCCAGGCTGAAAATATTGCTTCGTCAGGGTAGCATCCATCTACAGTAGTAAATTCTCCCTAATTGATATAGTCTAATTTATAGGCTAATTTTTATAGTCAACTATAAAAACTATATTTATACTATATATTTATAATACTATTTGTTTATACTATAACTATTATCGGTAACTATAAAAACAAGCCGCAATGTGTACAATCTGAGCGCGAATTAGGGAGAAATTTACTATATTTCGAACAGTCTCGAAGATAGTAAACGGAAGTCATAGTGATCCACCGTATAAATAAAAGAAAACAATACACTTATTGTGGCTCTGCCTATCTGAGGGATGCAATATCCAAGCCCAGGGGTCAGAGATACGGTTATCTGGAGAACCGCGCGTACAGTAAACCTGAATATTCTATTTACGCATCGGCGTTGTCCCTTTGGGGCGTACTGTCCCGCACACGCGCGCACACACAGGCGCGCACGAATGCTGATCTCAAGGGTATCAGTTCGATCGAATCGCCCGTAGATCGTACGATCGTATAACAACCACGGAAATTACAGACATGTCCATAAACAGGAGCATTGGATTTCCCGTTCGCGTTCTTATTTGTTCCCCCCCGGCGAATGTACGGGGTTAATACACGTTGATTGAAATCTATCGGACCGTGCCCTTACACGACGATGTGTACGCAAGTAATAAAGCCAACAGCACTGTGAATACAACGGGAAAGATTTCCCGTTTCTGTTCCGGGCCGTCCCTCAACCAGAAACGCCGTTCTTCCGGTATGTTTGCACGAAACTGGCCAGCCAACGTTTCCTAAAACCAACCGCGCGTGTTTGAGGGTTGCAGATTAAATCCGCTCGTCGCGTTTCACTTTTTCCTTTTTAGAATTTTACGGAGATTCCATATTTTCATGGTTGTTACTGAAATGAAAAACGAAACTTCCGATCCAAACATTGCAAGAATTTATATAAATAAATAGGGTAACCTATCTGTACGTTTAATATGTTTTCGGATATGAATATATTGCAATCCCCTGTTGAATTTTTGAATCTTCCTCTGATCACGTAGTTCGTTAACGCTAGATTTACGGAGCACAAAAAACAGCTGCTTTGTATTAGTTTATAAAATAACAATAAGACAGTTATTCTGATCTTTAACAAGCGTTATTGTAACATTTGCCGTAAGTAAGATATAAACTGAATCAAATAACTTATAAATGTATCTTTACGATATGAACAATCGTAAATTAAATATTATTTTGTATCCGTAAATCTAGTGTTAACAGCTAGGCGAAAGAACGATATAGGTGATAGTTTTCAACAGAAACAGGAATTTTTCCGAATCGAATATTTTATAAAATGAGAATTCAACATCACGCTACAATTTCTGTCACAGCTATGTCAACTGGAACTTTTATTAACAAATTCCAAGATTATATTGGAATTTATATTTATTGCACGTCCCCATCAACCATTTAGGTGTTGCAATTTCTTTAAAAAGTGTACGCGCGGCTGTTATAATATATAATTAAGTTGTAAAGAAATGATTGAAATTTACTTTTACATTTTACTACCAATATTTATTTGTTTACCGTTTTACAGTTAGCTGATTTTTGGACAAGTGTACTCGAGTATCCTTCGCGACGTGTATGCTCGTCAAAAACGGTTAACTGGTGAACTACATACAGTAAATTCTCCATAATTAATGCTCAGTTTATAGTTACCGATATAGCTCGTTTTTATAGTTACCGATAGATCAAAGTTTCTAGATAACGTAACGAACTTCAATAATATCAACGAACAAAATAATACGAGTGAACTAGTAAAGCACGAGCATGTACCTATTTTGTGGAACACCGTTTTCATACGATTTCAAGTGCCAGTTCCAATTTTAGGGACATCGAATACGAAACACGGATGTCAACTGTTCCATGAATTGGAACAATGAGAAAACTGAATTACACGATATCCAACAGCATGCTCTTGTCAGACACATCCATGTTCGAATAAACATTAATTTTTATTGATCGTCACATAACGGTACAGTAATTTCTCTCTAATTCGCGCTCAGATCGCGCGTAAAAATCGACAATTTGGGAAGAGTAGATACGATTATACGAATAATCGTACCTCCTCTTCCAAAATTGTCCATTCTTGTTACCAAGCTGAGCGTCAATCAGGGAGAATTTAGCGTATACTTAATTACCAAATATTAACAATTCCACAGAATTTCATTTCATTTTATTCGAATTTAAAGGAAATAAATAACAGCTGTATTTAGTAAATCAGGTTCGGAGTCTTTACATCGAGCCGGACAGGTTGTCGCAACGTAAGCCTTGCAGTGTAAGAAGCGAAATGTGTTTTTCCACGGAACTGTACACTTTGACATACACCCTGCAGCTCGCCCACCAGAGAATTATCGACTAGGAGCGCGTAGGCGTTTAACAGAAACGAGAAACAGCCTCTGTTTCTGCAGTAATCTCGGGCGGAGTTGTCGGGCGGCGAAAATAATGGAACGATTAAGGAAGCCATTTTCAACCCCTTAAGAAACGGTCGACGAAAACGATGAATGCGAATTTAATTGGTTTCTCCTGTTTTCGTTGGACGATACGGAGCCGGGCGCGGCGTTCGCTTCTTTTATTCCCGTTCCGGCAGCCAACCCCGAACCGCCCCGTCCCGTCTTGTCTCGTCGTCGCCTGTTTTTGTTCGCCGTTTTAACGACTCCTCTGCCGGCTTTCCTGTTTCTATGTCGACGAGGGGTAGTTGGAACCGCGGCCAACCAGGTCACCGAGCACTCTCGTCCTCGTTCGCGCACACGTAACCAGCACGCGTCGACAGACAACGGGGACATCCTTCGACGTTCTGGACTCGACGCGTTTCCGACTTGCTTTCCGCGCTCTTTTTTAACGTGTTTTCCGCTGGACCAGTTTAACCCGCCGCTGTCGCGCTTCCTATGCGAAACACGCATGTATCTCATAGCGGGTCGCTCTTAGACTTAGTTCAGTTTTCAAACAACTGTCGCCCGAAAACTAGCAACACTATCGAGACCCGACAAGTTGAGAATATAATTTGAACATTCTAGAAATATAGTTTCCTTTATTGAAACTCGATATAGCACTGTCGAGTATATTGAATTAATTGTTAATTTCATTCTTCTCGCGGCAACCCCTTGCGTTACGATATCGTATAGCGATAAAGCTGCGCTTTATTTTGTGACGATAACGCTCTAGTTTATTATGCGACAATAAAATTATATTATTAACCCTTTGGCTAAATCTAAGATAATTTTTCTGACTCACAGTATTTCCATCTTATGTGTGAAAGTGCGTTTTATGCACATGAAATTGAGTCTTCTGGTGACTCGTACAACAGTTACTCTTTTAACGATTTTTTAAATCTAAACTTTGTTAATATAAAAATTGTCTTGGAACATGATATAACAATTTCAGTGGCGCCTCGGAATCACCCCTCGAATGCAAACGATTAATTTAAACCCATATCTCCACAGTTCGAATAGTTAGAACCCTTTCAAGTGTAATTGTCTCTCAGAAGAGAGAGAAAATTTACAATCTCTTAAAAGAATGGAATGATATTCATACTTAACATAATTCATCCTTAATCTCCATCGGGATTCGTCGAACTACGGCAAGAGATTAAATCGGCAAGGAATTAAATTTCTTTTGTTCGCGACAATCGATCGATCGAGTTAATTTAGACATAGATCAATGTAAATTCGGTTTCTCTTCTAGGAATTCATTCTTAACTTCTTTATTACCAACTTCGCTAACAAAACAACAGGTGCAACCGACGAGGCGAAGATTGAACAGACTTCTGGAGTTATTTAAAAACCGCTACTTCCTTCTTTTTCATCACATTTTTCCTTTCAAATCGTCCTTTCCCTGCACAATTTCACACATTTCGACGAACGATGGAGACGCGCATGCGAGGATAACACCCGAATGACGCAGATATTTCCATGCACTGTCAAATTGGACATTTATGAGACTGCAGCGAAACGTTTAGAAAAACGTTTAAAAAATTTGGCCAAACATTTGGACAAAACGTTTAGACTTCGCTGTTCGAAGAGGAGAGTCAACATCTAATGGAAAACTGACACATAATCGTGAAACATTTCTCGATTTGAACGAATGTTACGAAGTTGCTCGTTAGACGAGCCGATTTAACGATTCAAGCAAACACGGTGGGAAGAGCACCTGCTGAAAGAATTCTCGGCTGAATTGGTGTTTCCGAGGCGGAAGGTAGCCCCGGTGTAACGGTGGCGAGCAGTTGTTTCCGGAATACGATTATTTCGACAATACTCGTGGATTAACGAGACGGAGAACGCGCGGAGAAATTCGAGGGTGCGCTCCACGGCATTCCTCATGGAACCCCCGTCGACAAGCCGCACCGGTTCCTGAATATTAGATTCCGGGAATTCCCAAGTTTCATCGTAAATTCTCCCCGAAACGAGCGAAGAAACTTGGGGGGAACACGTTCGCCGACGAAAAACCCGTGGCCCGAGCACGTGAGAAACGAGCGCCGGAGAAATTGAATCATCCCCGAGCCAGTATGGCAGCCAATGGATCGAAAATGCCGGGGAGAAAAAAAATCTGCGAAACCCATCGGACGGCGTCCGAAGTTCGAGAGGGAGCAAGTTTCCAGCAGCTCGCGGTATACTGGCTTAACGAGTTGCGCGTTTGTCGGAGCGGGATACTTTAAGAGCGAGCATCCTTTTCTTTTTTTCTTACCGTAGAACAACTCCGTTTTCGCAGAATCAGCTAGCCGAGCTCTTTAGAAACGCGGAACTTTCATTTCACGCTCGACCGACGGATCTTTTTGACAAAAATAATAACCGAGTATGCCTAGGATCATTCACGATTTTATTCGTCGATTTAGAAACGTTAGGTTTTCTAACGGATCTCGATGAAACATTCGAAAATTTCGATAAACCGTCGGAAATGAGATAAACAAATTATTGGTTGGTACATACGAAGTGTCGGATTTTTAAATAAATAGTGAGAACTTCGTGTCTTTTTTCTTTTTGAATGATGCCATTTTCATCTCTTGATTAAATAAATAATAATAATAAACGATGAACTCTCGGCTTCTTAAAAAAATTACACGAATATTCGTAGAATTCGTATTCATGCAAAACTCAAGACAAATGCGTGACAGAAATACAGAATTTCGAGAAGATTCTTTTTCACTAAATATCACGCCGACGATGCACAATAATCCTGCAGAATAAGTTGAAGTACGTAAGAAAAATCCGTCATTGCGTATGCATCGTCCTAATAGTTGCGCCTTCCAATTTTGCCAAAAAAAAAGAAAAACAGAAAATGCGAAAACATTCGATGTTTTTCAGCGAAAAGCCAGAAATTCCTCGCGTCCTTCGTATTTGCGAATGGAGCTTTATAGACCGTCCATCAAAATTCGGGGGAAACATCGGGTATCCAATTTCGGAAACCGAAGCTGACCTACATAGCCCGACGGAAATGGTGGATAGCGAAACAAAAAAAAAACAAATTTTCGCATCGCGTTATTCCCTGGATACCGTGCAGCTTTTGTTCGGAATAATTTACAGTCGCCACGTTAGGTGCCTCGCCCTGTGTACGTGTACACATAATATCTGCACATTTGATAGTCGCGAAAGGGGGGCGGCTAAAAATAGGAGGACTTAGCGAAACTTCGCGCTTTGCCGGATCCCGCATTCATCGGCCGAGTGTAAAGCGAAAGCTGCTCTCTCGTCCCGCCATTAAATATGTAAAAGTGAATTCTATGTCTGTTGGCAGCTGAAAGCGCGCGGACAGAGGTAATTGAAACCGAGCCGGAGAAGAGCTGGATTCTCTGGCTCTGTTCTATTCTGTTCGCGGCTTTGTTAATGATTCGGCGGTACAACGGGCGCAGCATTCGTTCAGGTCGATCGAGGAACGACTAACTTAATCACGATTCTAAAGAGATGTCAGAGCTCCCTTTTTAGAAGATTGTTAGAACTCGGCTGCGTTCGTTGCAGAGAAGCAGGGACGCGATTTTAGGTCGGCCAATGGAAATTGGTTAGTGAGAATAATAAATATGGTCGCAAAATTGCAATTGATTTTTTCGTTAACGCTTTTAGGAGTTGCAGAATGTTTCAAAGAACGTGGAGAAACTCATTAAATGTTCTTAATATCTCGCGCTGGAAAATCGATAGATGCGAATGACGAATTCTTTTAAATCAATTATTTACAGAATTACCGTTATGTTGATGATCTTTATTGATCATCTTGTACAGTACGTTGAATTTCGACACGATACACAACGTACAATACAACGAGAATTTTCTTCGTACGTCTACCTAGTTTCATTATTTATTTTCTTGTTCTCGAGTGAAGGCAACACGTGCGGTAAATTAAAAACTTAAATAATCAAGAATGTTTTCATTATTAAAAAATGTTAATAATTAAGTTTATTCTCATTATTTGAAAACTTAAAAATCGTTAAGTTTATTCCCATTATTTAAAAATTTTAATAACTAAGTTTATTTTAACTATTTAAGAACTTAAAAATCGTTAAGTTTATTCCCATTATTTAAAAACTTGAAAATAGTTAAGTTTATTCTCATTATTTAAAAACTCAAATAATGAAGTTTATTTGCATTATTCAAAAACTTAAATAATTAAGTCTGTCTACGTTATTGAAAAATTTAAATAACTAAGTTTTTCACAATCAAAAATCAATTAACGTTCGATAATTATCAATCTCATAAAAATTGCGCTACCTAGATTAATTTTGGTTGTCGGATGGCGCATTTTATCGCCGCTATGTTCCACGTTGTTCTCAATGCACCGTTTCTAAATTGCCGAGATTGGTGTTATTAAACGCATAAACGTTTAGGAGCATGTGTGCTCGGAGCGTTTATAGCATCCGAGGAAACATCGTTGCCTTGGTAAGTGGTGCTCGCGTAACCCCGACGTAAGTTCGGCGATGAAACTTAGTTTCGCGTATTAATTATCCTAATTGTGTTTTCCTTTCAACGTGAACGCGTGCTCGTGCACTCACGAGCACCTATCGTGAACGCATCTCGTTCATCGAGCTTCCAAATTCGAAACGATCCTTCAAATCCACAAAACACTCGAACCTATACATCACAAAGGAAATCATTATTTTCGTGCAAAGAATTCCATAGGAACACCGGGAATGGCCCTCGAGGTATATAAACGAAATAACTTGTTTCGCAAATAGAATAGCTCGTTTCATAAACAATTTCGAACGATCTTTTTGAGCGGAAACAAATGCTTTGTCCGAACGTTCCCCAAATATAATTGCCAGCGATCTCGAAATTGGCTAAAGAAACGATCAAAGAGTTCATCGAAAAGGAAACAATTGCTTCAAACAATTCCGAAAAATTATTCTCAGGACTTCTCACGGACACAGAAATTTCCTAACTCTCTACGATTCGCACTTTTCAGAAGAGTGCACACGAAATTTATTTAATATTTATATAATACAGCAATTATCCATTGCAAGATGTAAACGAGAATAAAATGTAAATTAAAAAAAAAAATGAGAACTCACAATTTAAAAATAAATTGAATTTGCTTGGATATGTGAAGCGAAAGATGAAAATTGCGATTGCAATTAGGACCTTATTAACGCCCTTTGTCACATTGTTGGTAAAACTGAAATTAGATTTAAAAACCTGATAAATTGTATGCAATTTCGAATTCACGTTGAGCTGTAGAGGATTAACTGCAATCATAAACGAACGACACTCGAGCTCCGCGAATTAGACCGAAGGAATTGAGCAATGAAGGGATACTAGAAAAATTCAAAAAATTGCTCTTAGTCTCAAAATTTTCAACGCAGACCGAACGAACATGTTTGTTAAAAAGCGAGCCATTTGTTACCGTCCCACAGGATGCAAGACAATTTAATTGACGTTAAACCGACGTTCAAAACTTAGAATTCGACACGACTATCACTCGTTTTGCTCATTCAAGTCCTACAAATCCCAAGAAAAATTCGATAAAACAGAATATTTGAAGAGGATTGTGGCAGAAAAATGTCCGCAGAACAATGGCAGAAAAAAAGGAACAGCCCGGTCAAAGAGCAGGCGAACGGGACGAGAGGAACGCGGATGCGGCTCGGCCAGGAGCTCGGAGAGAAGTGCATCAGCTGGTTGGCGGCAGAGAGAAAGAGAGAGAGAGAGAGAGAGAGAGAGACCGGCTGGCCTTGCACGCACCCTCGCGCGTTACTCACGTGGAAGAGGAGGAGACCCGTGACGTCACTTGTGCGTGGCACAGGGCGTTTTACGAATTGGGTCAAGAGGGAGAGATTGGTCGTTTAACTTGAGCGCGTTCCGCGCTCTCCGAAGCGAGCGCACACAGCCGCGCCGCGTCGCGCCGAAGAATCTTTCCGTCTCCGTTCGCCCCGAACCGCAGTCAGCATCGATTTCGATGCGCCGGGAAATTGAATTTTGATAGCGTGTTGCGAGTGACGGTACTGCCTGATCGATTGGAAGAGATAGAGACGCTTTATTTATCGTTATTCGCGGGCCAGCTCGATTTACTTGCTCACCCACGTGCCAAATTTTCTCGCATCTCCGTTCCGCCGCACTAAGCCTCCACCACGAAAAAAAAGGAAAATCTCGATCCAGGCAAATTTATTGTCGCAACAACCTCGTCGTGAAATGCTAACAGACGTCAATACGAGCAGATCTGGGCACATTCGAAGCGAGATTATTTGAAATATTGTTTCAAGTAACATGTTATTGTGCTGTGTGATTATTTGAAAGAATTATTTCAGATAACTCTGTGGAATTTTTCTTAGAAACTGTGCAGCATTCCAATTGTCAGCTCTCGCTGACATTTCTTCGAGGGAAAATTACCGATTCGACTACGTTAAATGATTTTTAACATGTGAATTTTATGAAACATTTTCCGGGAAAGTAATACCTTTTTCATGAATCAGATCAAACAAGAATCTTTCAGGAATGAACATTTTTACGAAACGGCTTTTTCTCAAAGAAGAATTATTGTAAAGATTTTTTAAAGTGAAATCATTTTCTTGCATATTATTTCGCGAGCTTCGCTGAAATAAATTGATGTAAAGGTTTCTTAACATAAAGTCCTTTTGTGTTGTATATTATTTTAATGACTATAGTAAATTCTCCCCAATTGACGTTCAGATTGCACACAAAAGTTGACAATTTGGGAAAGAGAGATACGATTATTCGAGCCTTGTGGTTCATTTTTATAGTTACCAATTGTTGACTACTATAAAAGCGAGACGCAAGGCTCGAATAATCATATCTTCTCTTCCCAAATTGTCCACTTTTGTGCGCAATCTGAGTGTCAATTATGGAGAATTTACTGTATTTCTTTGTCATGTTCGAAATAAGAAAATAACGAAATAATTCGTTACTTAAAATTGCCATTATTTCAAATGCAACAGCATTGAAAACAAAGGTTCGAAATAATTTATTTCAAAGAGATATTTCCTATTTCTATTTCGAATAAAATTTGCCCAGATCAAGACATAACATCTACGTTTCCCGGCAGGATCGCCGTTCGCAAGTTCACAAATTGGAGCTTGACGCGAATTCAGGGAAATCGATATCTGCTCTTCCGACGAAGATCTACGAGCTCAAACTCGCACCGTATCTTTTCATAGCGAGGAGATCGCGAATCGTCATCCGAGATGAAAGTTTTCTACCTCGGCAACAAATTAGAAGAAAATGGAAATTGATTTCCTTTCTCGACAGATTTAACGATGTAACGAGTGGTTTAGTTTGCATAGGGTGCATTCTGGTGTTCTTTTGACGACGCACTGTGGAAATAACTGCAAGGATTCGATTCGCAGTGCAGGCAACTACATACGTATAAAGGCAACATCAGACAGAACGTGAATACACGACATCACGAGGAAATAGTGTTTGCCCCGGTATATCGTTCGCGTCTCCGGCAACAATAGGTTATTGCGGAAGAACGAGACGTTCTTTAAACGAGATCACGGTACGTTTTGCTCTTTCATCTTTCCCGCTCGCAACGCGTCTTTCATTTCGCCTCGTTTATTCCTCGCACTCGCAGTTTTTGCGTCGTTACTCTTATTAACTGCCTAGTCCGGCGAGCAGAAAAATATTATCCCGCGGAGTTCCTGGTGAAAAGAATGCTGTACAAACTTGTAATATTCTCTTGCGGTAGATAGACGCGGTCATTTCGCGAGGAAGAGATTCCTGTGGAAATTCAAGTCGACCATGGAAGCGCGGAGCAGAAGAACTGTAACGTTTTTTCCAGTAATTATAACGATGAATTTTGTAATATTTTATACGATTCTCGTTACAACGCGAGCACGAATTAATATACAGTAATTTCTACCTAATTCGCGCTCAAATTGAGCATAAAAATGGACAGTTTGGGAAGAGGAGATACTATGAATATTTTTCTCAGAGAACGTTAAATCTATCGAAAAAGGAAATCAATTTCCATTTTCTTGGAATACAGTAAATTCTCCCTAATTGGCGCTCAGATTGTACACAAAAATGGACAATTTGGAAAGAGGAAATACGATTATTCGAGCCATACTGCTCGTTGTTATATTTACCGCTTGTCGACAACTATAAAAACGAGCCGCAAGGCTCGAATAATCGTATTTCCTCTTTCCAAGTTGTCCATTTTTGTGCGAAATCTGAGCGTGAATTAGGGAGAAATTACTCTGCTATGAATATTTTTCTCAGAGAACGTTAAATCTATCGAGAAAGGAAATCAATTTCCATTTTCTTCCAATTTGTTGCCGAGGTAGAAAACTTTCATCTCGGATGACGATTCGCGATCTCCTCGCTATGAAAAGATACGGTGCGAGTTTGAGCTCGTAGATCTTCGTCGGAAGAACAGATATCGATTTCCCTGAATTCGCGTCAAGCTCCGATTTGTGAACTTACGAACGGCCGTCCTGCCGGAAAACGTAGATGTTATGTCTTGATCTTGGCAAATTTTATTCGAAATAGAAATATGAAATATCTCTTTGAAATAAATTATTTCGAACCTTTGTTTTCAATGCTGTTGCATTTGAAATAATAGCAATTTTAAGTAATGAATTATTTCGTTATTTTCTTATTTCGAACACGACAAAGAAATACAGTAAATTCTTCATAATTGACGCTCAGATTGCGCACAAAAGTTGACAATTTGGGAAGAGAAGATACGATTATTCGAGCCTTGCCTCTCGTTTTTTATAGTAGTCGACAATCGGTAACTATAATAACGAGTCGCAAGACTCGAATAATCGTATCTTCTCTTCTCAAATTGCGCATTTTTGTGCGCAATCTGAGCGCGAATTAGGGAGAAATTACTATACTCGCTTGCAAATTCTTTATAAACGAAAACAGAGTACGGCGATTACTATATCGGTTTTCCCGGTGTTGAGAACATAAATCGCGGGAAGAATAATCGTGCTAATAAACAGCAGAACGGGCCGGTTCGATGCAGGACTAGCATTGTTTACCTTGAAGGAATTGGATCGTGTGTCTCTGATACGGGTCTTCTCGCGTGCCGCGTTCACTAGTCGGTCTTCAGCCGCGATCGACCCGATCAAATCTCGATCACGTGATCACTTCGGTCGTTCATAATTCAACGACCCAGCAATCAAATTTTTCGACCGGCAATTCCATCGAATGCAGCGCTCAGACGCACTCCAACGATTTTTCACCGATTTATTAAATCTGCTTCATTAAACTAATCTCCAGCTCGAATAAATCAATCCGATGCTTTATCAAGTCGATGTTATGCGCCAGTAAAACAATCTTCCGTTTTCGGTAACGTACGATATCGTGACTAAAAAGCGGGACAGTGTACTTCCGCGCGATTCGTTTCGTTACACAATTTATTCCGCCGTTATCGTTCGAAGAGATGCTTTCACTCGATCCTCCCGTTTCGTTCATCGAATTGTATTTAAATCTAGAAAATAATTGGAAATTTTTGATCAATCCGCAATCCGCGCTCCAATATAAAAGAGAGTAGCGAAAAATTCGTTTGAAATTTTACACCGTACAAGGAACAGAAATTTCAATGCGTCCCGACAGAATCGCGTTCGACCGAACAACGGTGGGAGCGGTAATCCGAACCGATTGCGTAAAGCCAGTGCAAAGAGGAAGTGAAAAAAATCTGCGAACACTTTGGTCCACGAAAAGTTCGTTATTCCGACGGGGACAGTTTTATCTCGGTTGAAAATTCACCGCGTTTGTTGACGTCCCGTTCGTCGGAGTGCGATCGCGGGTCGAGGTTCCGCGATTAAAATTGGATTTTCCTCTATTCTTGGTCGACCGTCCCTGAAAGTCTTCGGGAGATCGAAAATATTTCCGTGACTACCCGTTGACTGACACTACCAAATGATTCTACTTTTCATCGAGTGTTAACCTTGTAGAAACAAGTTTCAATCAAATTCAGAAATATTCTACGACAATGACAATATTAAATAGCGATCCCAAAAGCTATTGTATTAGATTTCTAATATGTACAGCGAAGACAGCTTCGTCAGCCGCACCGTGTTCGGCCATTTCTTGTTGTTAACCTTTTACGGCCTGAATTTTTATACAAACTTTTACTTTAACTCTAGATTTACGGAGCACAAAAAAACAGCTGTTTCATATTAGTTTATAAAGGTAACAACAAGAAATTTATTCCGATTTTTAACAAGTATTATCGTAAATAATTCATAAATGTATCTTTACGATACGAATGATCGAAAATGAAAAAATTAGTGACCCGTCATTTCGACGGGTTCCGTAAATCCAGTGTTAAACAGCAAATTTGCGCATCTCGAAAATATCGAAAGTCCACAAGATATAAATTCAACGTCGCGCTTGCGATTTTTAGGAGAAATAAATAGTTGAAATCACGATGTACGATTTCCTTGGAAACGTCGGAGAAATAAGAGAAAAAAGTTTACTTTAGCCACGTCGCGACTATGAAACGAAATTACGTTCAAGAACATGATAAATCAGTATGTAAGGTCAACGATACACCGAGACATGTGGGTTTAATTATCTGTGACCCAACGATGATAAGTGAAACAAACATCACAGAAAATGGTCCAAATCAAGTGTTCCACTTTCAATTGTTCGAGAAATTAAATAGATGTATTTCACTTTCATCGTAGTCACGTGATTGATTCCCGAAGTTCAAATCTGTGCCGATCTTCGTTAAAACCGATTCATTAATTTCTAATCGCTTCCTTGTTTCCCTAGCTGTTCTCTTTGATGTCGAGGGTAATTAATGGAGTCGCGGGAAGATATCGTTAGTAAATCAACATTTCTCTGTAACGAGACTCTGGCTCGCGAGCGTCGCGACCGCAATCAGAACCTCCCGCGTGGAATTCAATTACACGGCCGGCGATTGATTTTCATTACGAAACCAGCTGCATCGATATCGCGACGTATTAATTATGCGCACGTTCGCGGAACATGCGATGTACAAATGGTGACGGTCGATCGGTGAACGACAGTTCCAGCGTCGCAGTGCCGCTGATTGCGATCTGTAGGCCACGGAACTTCGCGAACTTCGTCGTGGACAATGAACCCGAGACGTCGCGTAACTCGGACAATTACCTGGGGATATCATCTCAAGAACGAAAATACAGTAAATTCTCCCTAATTGGCGCTCAGATTGTACACAAAAATGGACAATTTGGGAAGAGGAAATACGATTATTCGAGCCATACTGCTCGTTGTTATATTTACCGCTTGTCGACAACTATAAAAACGAGCCGCAAGGCTCGAATAATCGTATTTCCTCTTTCCCAGTTATCTATTTTTGTGCGAAATCTGAGCGTGAATTAGGGAGAAATTATTCTGCTATGAATATTTTTCTCAGAGAACGTTAAATCTACCGAGAAAGAAAATCAATTTCCATTTTCTTCCAAATTTGTTGCCGAGGTAGGAAACTTTCATCTCGGATAACGATTCGCGATCTCCTCGCTATGGAAAGATACGGTGCGAGTTTGAGCTCGTAGATCTTTGTCGCAAGCGCAGATATCGATTTCCCTGAATTCGCGTCAAGCTCCAATTTGTGAACTTGCGAACGGCGATCCTGCCGGGAAACGTAGATGTTATGTCTCGATCTGGGCAAATTTTATTCGAAATAGAAATAGGAAATATCTCTTTGAAATAAATTATTTCGAACCTTTGTTTTCAATGCTGTTGCATTTGAAATAACGGCAATTTTAAATAATGAATTATTTCGTTATTTTCTTATTTCAAACGCGGCAGAGAAATACAATAAATTCTGCATAACTGACGCTCAGATTGCGCACAAAAGTGAACAATTTAGGAAGAGGAGATAGGATTATTTATGCGTCTCGTTTTTTGCAGTAGCGGACAATCGGTAACTATAAAAATGAGCCGCAAAGCTCGAATAATCGTATCTCCCTTTCAGAAATTGACCATTTTTGTGTACAATCTGAGCCTCAATTAGGGAGAATTTACTGTAGTTGTTATCTTTATATCTCTTTTTTTTGTAAGAGTGCGCTTCTGTGATCACGAAGCACCGAGAACTCGACAATAGAAAATTCTGAATGTAGCGAATCTTTTGAAAACGAATGATAATCTCAAGAAAATATCATCTTGGGATTTTGCCGTATCATTTTCTTCGCGGTTACAGCGAGAACTTCGTCGACTGTAATCATTTCTTAAAAGAAAAACAATTTACTTTGACGCTTAACACGTTAATTTCCAGATATCAACTCCAAAAATTCGCGCTACATTAAAATCGTTTAATTGGTGTAAAACTGAAACTGGAAAGTTAAAATTTACCAGAGGATATATTAGTTCGTCTCTTCCATATTTTAAAAGATCCTAGTAACATTCAGCGCGTTTGATATATTGCGATAAAAATGAATTTCGAAACCTAATTAAAAGTATGTGTTAAATAAAATTTCTGTGATCGACGCGGTATTCAACGTGTTAAATATTGACGATACCAGAGAATAGAATTTCATTCCGATTTAAAAGAACAGATCAACATTTATACTTAACGGGTTATTATTAGAAATCTCCGCCACGAGTCGGACTCGTCAATGTGCGGCAAAAGACGCATTTTCTGCGTTAATTTTGCAGGAATACAGTTTCGAAACTAGTACAAGAAAATTGAAGAAAATGTCAGATAATTTTAGGTGGAATGTTTTCTTCAGAATTTTAATTATCTCGGCAAAGTTGTGATGTTCCCCTCAGCTCTGACCAGCAAATGCGTATTCGAAACTTTAAACGAAAAAATATTCACAGTTAGTGCACCCAAGTTTGACTACGCGGGATGTTAATGTTGTTTTTAAGAGTAAAAATCAACAGCGTTTTTTTTAGCAGGTCGCGGTATTCGGCTGGTATCAAAGTGACTTTCAGGTTAATTTTACTTTTTTAACAATAAATGCCACGAATCACGTGTCGCGCATTAAGATTTCATTTAACGTTATCGCGTGCCCCATATACGGGACACGCGAGTTCAAACATATTAATAAACGAAAAGGTTTCCATTTCTTTCTTTTGTTTTGCAGAGGCAAACTGTTTTCTGACGAATTCTCAATTGGAGACGACGCGTACGCTGAAGACCGGAAGTGAACGATGAGTAAAGAGGAGCCACGAGCCTCTGATTTGTTGTTCTTAGCGGCGGCGTGCGATTAGATCGGTGCGAGACACAGTGCTTTAGCCTCGAATTAACCAATTACGCGATCGAACGAATTAATCCAATGAACCTTCACCTCGAAACAGTCGTCTGCAAGTGCGGAACGATTACGAATGCGAATGAGAACGAGCGTGCCCGTGAACCCTTCCAAGAAATTAATCGATCTATTCTTCGACACGATGATATTTCAATCGACGAAATTCAACGACTCGACCACGCCCACGAAAAACAGAAGGTCGCGTCAAACTCGATATTGCTCAGAAAAAATACCAGTTAAAATTTTCGAGTATCGATTCGATCAAGACCGCATCGATCTGTCTATCGTTATCGACTTTATCCAGTATTCTCCGAAAAAATTAGTCAGTCCTGGCTGGACCCGTGTCTTCTTAAATTTGTGATCAGCTATCAGAAATTTATCAAGTTACAGCAATTTGTTCCTAATTCGCGCGAAAATTTCGCACAAAAATGGACAATTTGGAAAAGAGAGATACGATTATTCGAGCCTTGTGGTTCATTTTTATAGTTACCTATTGTTGACTACTATAAAAGCGAGACGCAAGGCTCGAATAATCGTATCTTCTCTTCCCAAATTGTCCACTTTTGTGCGCAATCTGAGTGTCAATTATGGAGAATTTACCGTATTTCTTTGTCATGTTCGAAATAAGAAAATAACGAAATAATTCGTTACTTAAAATTGCCGTTATTTCAAATGCAACAGCATTGAAAACAAAGGTTCGAAATAATTTATTTCAAAGAGATATTTCCTATTTCTATTTCGAATAAAATTTGCCCAGATCAAGACATAACATCTACGTTTCCCGGCAGGATCGCCGTTTGCAAGTTCACAAATTGGAGCTTGACGCGAATTCAGGGAAATCGATATCTGCGCTTGCGACAAAGATCTACGAGCTCAAACTCGCACCGTATCTTTTCATAGCGAGGAGATCGCGAATCGTTATCCGAGATGAAAGTTTCCTACCTCGGCAACAAATTGGAAGAAAATGGAAATTGATTTCTTTTCTCGATAGATTTAACGTTCTCTGAGAGAAATATTCATAGCACAGTAATTTCTCTCTAATTCGCGCGCAGATTTCGCACAAAAATGGACAACTTGGAAAGAAAAAATACGATTATTCGAGCCATGCTGCTGGCGTTTTTATAGTTGTCGACAAGCGGTAAATTTAACAACGAGCTGTATGGCTCGAATAATCGTATTGCCCCTTCCCAAATTGTCCATTTTTGTGCGCAATCTGAGCGCTAATTAGGGAGAAATTACTGTAGATCCAAATTTATCCACCGAAGTGCGACGGAAGCAAGGAATTATTTGTTGTCCCGAGGGTAGTTTTGTAACACGCCGGCTATCGTATCAGACATAATTGAGTGACACGATTTTGCAGACAGGTGGAAGACTTAATTTTAGCTACGATGCGCTTTGGTGTTAACTGAATTTGTTTTCCATCTGCAAGATCTGAAAATGTTGACGCACGAACTATTGTGACAGACGTTAAGGTACCAACACAAGGTATTGCGCTAACAGAAGCTATATTTGATTCAGTCGTACGCTTCTCAACATCGCTAAAATTGTTAATTTTCTCAAACTTCGGGCGACTGGAACGTCTAATGTTTCTAGCACTCGAACAGCGGAGTTTGAGTGCATTTGGATTTCCAATACGAACATTATCATTTGATTATTTACTTTCCGAGAATTGATCGAAATTTTTTCTCGTGTTACATTAAAATCCATGGAAAAACTAATGTGTTCAGAAGAAGTGCCTTAAAAATTGTTGAGAAAAATTGATAAATAAAAATATAGATAATCGTAAGCACGCTCGGTTACATTCTTGTCAAAAAGATCCGTTCGAGTGTTAGATAATCGAATGAATTCGAATTTCATTGAAATTATTGCTTCTTAACTTTTCGGCGGCCGTTGTCACGTACACGTGACTTCGCGAAAACTTGAATTATTAAATTCGTTTCAGCGCAGTTTTCTCAAAAAATGTATCATAATTATGTTATTAATAAAATTTATCCTATTTATATTATTAATAAAGCGTATCATAATAGCACTGTTAAAAAACTGCATCACAATTACACTATTAACATTTCGACTGCCGCGTCATCCATGTGCGAGTGACAGAATTATTTCAAATTTAATGTTTAAGAATTAATTTGTACGCCGATCCATTATAATTTCTTAATTTTAATAATAATAATTTAATAAAAATAAAGATTCGCGACAGGCAAGAATATTGAAGATGTGATCGATATCGCATAACTTAGCTTCGCAATCTTCATTTGATCGAACAAAATGCTTCAACTTTATGAAATCTTTTAGCTTTTTGCCGCGGCCGCCAAAGTGTTAAGGTTGTCCGCAACGGCGAAGGCTAACCATCGTCGATACGAATGTAGATATTGCGAAATTAGTTCGGACCTGTCGGCGAGAATTCATGATGCTTCACAAAGCCCGAGGGGAACCCCTGTCGTAGGCTGGCAGTGCCGTAGCTAGTTCACGGTCTCCCCTTGGTTCCCCCGAGCTACGAAAAGGGGCGGCAGCCGGGCCGCTCGCGCAATTGCATAATAAATCGATGCACAAAAGGGCCCGCACGCCGGATAAAGCGAAACGTTCGATGAATTAACGACTACCGTTCCACGCCGAACCACGTCACTATGCTCGCGTGTATGCAGATACGGCTTTGTGCGCGTGTCTGCGCCGATACGCGTCCGCGTGTATGTCGACACGGTCTAACCAGCTGGCCGAATTATGCGGTTGTTCGCAAAGTTCATGCTGTGATTCCTCGCTGGCAGCGTTTCAATGTGTTCAAATCCGTTTAAACAGATGAAAGTTAATGAACACGCATGCCGTTCGCGTGTGCACGGTGACTCACACGCTTCCGAGCACGCGGAAACAATTGCATCTATTCCAAATTAATTAATTCACAATTTTTTTCTTTTAATTTGCAGTTGTCAGCAGACAACTGCGGGAACTTCGTGCAAAATCCAAATGATCTGCACCGGTTGCAGAAGGCAGAGAAATCAAACAATAATATATTTCTTCTTTTAACGATTTTAATAAATCGAAAGTAATGAAAACAGTTCAATAATTCTTCTGTCTTCATTTTTCTATGTTTCGCTGACACCATTTTTCGCATAAATGCGATCTATTTGTTACAACGGACACGACGTGTTTAGCGAAGCTGTCACGAAAGTTCTATTATGAGCGTCGCGAAACTCGACGAGCCTGATTTTGTATATTTTATAGAAAATTGCGGACAAGATATTTTGTCACGATGTGAAACGCAGCGTCAGAAAGAGCATTGAAATGTAACGTTGTCATTCAATATTTTATAAATGTCAGCTGTCGGTTTGAACGCTCCGAAACGGTTTTGCTTTGTTCGAACCGACGTATCGGAATTTGCATGACGTTCTGTGGTTAAAACACTGAACATTGTTGCAGGCAGATTATTTTATGCAAACAATTTATTAAGAATCAGATAAAAAAGAATAATTTCAACGATAACTTTTATGTGGTTTATTTTTCATGATTTCTATTTTTAATCGGACGTAAAATTCCATTCGGGCTACGTAAGAATTCGCGCTATTTACAAAAACGCGGTCATCCTATTTCCCGTCGAAATGACGGGGGTCGCTAATTTTTTAATTTCCGATCATTCATATCGTAAAGATACATTTACGAGTTATTTATCCAATTTATATGCTACTTACGGCAAATGTTGTAATAGCACTTGTTAAAAATCGGAATAAATGTCCTATTGTTACCTTTCCAAACTGATATGAAACAGCTGCTTTTTCTGCTCGGTAAATCTAGCGTTAAAATCGGAGAAGCGAACGTTTAACAAAATGTAACGACGAGACCAAAGCAACAGGATTGGCGATTACGAAAATAGTGAAAACAAGCCTCGCGTGTTGAGACACGTAGAATCTGTCGACGCGGTCGTTGTCAACGTTACCGCGGTGCAGACTGCATTTCGGCGTGATTCATCGCGGTGCAGATTGTAGGATGCGATAATCGCGGAGAAACGAAAAAGGAAAGAAAAACGAGCTGACTGTTTGTAAACGTGTCTGCACCGCGAACATGCTGATTCTTGTTATGAAATCCTGCTTGCAGCGATAATCGTATCTGGAAAGAGCCTCCAGGAACGCAAGGTTAGATAAATTTATCAATTCACCCGAGACGGAGACACTAATTTCAAGGCCGCTGAAAATTCGTTTATGATTGATTCAAATCCGGCGAAGCATAATCCGAACACCTCCACGGAATCTTCTAGCGGAGGTTCGAGCAAATCGTTGGCGGAATCTCACGTGGAATATTTTCATTTTCGAGAGAGTTCATAGCTTTAACTTTTTCAAGGGCGAGCTTCTCGAAAAATCGACAAAGACGATAATTTCTGGCTGATCGCGCACACACACATTTCGTAAGATTTAAATAGAATTTAAAAAAGGTACAGAAGGAAACAACAAAGGATCTTTAACACTAGATTTACGGAGCACAAAAAATAGCTGTTTTACATTAGTTTATAAAAATAACAATTTTTACTGATTTTTCACAAGTATTATTGTAACACTTGCCGTAAGTAACATATAAATTGAATAAATAACTCGTAAATGTACCTTTACGATAAAAATGATCGTAAATTAATGTGAATTAGTGATCCGTCAGTTTTGACGGGTTCCGTAAATCCAGTGTCGAACAATTCGAAGTATCCGATAGTTGAAAAAAGAAAATTCGGAAATTTTCGAAGATCTTTCTGCTGCCGCCGAACTTCTGTTTATTCCACTGGAAGCTTCCAGGGAGCTATAGTTAATGTAAGAAGGTCGTTCAACGTCCCTGATTCTCATTAGTAGCTGCCACTAATGAACCTCTTAATTAAACCACTAAAAGTCCTTGAACTGAAATCGTTCGTCGTCGATCGAAATCACCGCGCGAAAACGTCGCCTCATTCTTCTATTATTGCAGACGTTATAAAAGAAGCGTCTAGACACCTGTCGCAACGGTAGTCCGAGACACGGGTCTGTCAGCACGAAAGGTTGCAAATATTTTTTCTGAAAAATCAACAAGTGGTTTGGTTGGAGCTGGTTTTCGTCAGTTTTACGATCGTCGGAGACGTTACGTCACCTGGGACGTCCGACCGTACACGTGACCAAGTAAGACGTCCCAAAAGGCCGGGAAATTAGCAACAGCCAACGGGGTCGAGCTTATCAAATTTGCAGATTCAGCTTCGACAAAATTTTCTCTATTTGTAGCGCGATCTATAGATCCATTGGATACACGTCCGACAGAAGGATAAAATCGGAGGAATAGTTTTGTTAAAAAGTAGACCGATGCCCCGCCGCGACTAAAACATTCTTCGATAGAACCTAGAAGCTAACAAACGCTTTCCGCTAACGTATAGACTCAACCATTAGGAGAGGCGTTAATTGACACTAATCGCACTATAGCCGGTCAAACGATCGGTTCGACAATTCCTGTTCTACAGTCGCCTAAATGATAATGACACTTCCACCGGAAACCGTTCAATAAATTTATTCACCCGAACAGATGTGTCAATATAAAAACTAGAGAAAATGTAAATAAATTCAATATTGACATTTTCATAAGGCAACACAGACGAGATACTATCGACGACCGGTACGGTCAGTGTTAATGCTTTGACTGCCGCGTCACCCATATGTGGGTTACAGTATTATTTAACCCTTGCAGGACCATAAGATTGCTGAGAGTAAATATTAGTATGTAACTGTTTATTTGAATTTGTTTAGATGTAAAATAAATGAAAATCATAAGAGAAATACATAAGAATGTGTAGTCTTTTCTGGAATATTATGGAAAATATTTTTCCCAATGGACTCTAAAGGTAACACAAATTATATGGTTAAGCTTATTATGCAATGTCTTTTATTTATTGGTTTATTATAACGAAATGTTAACTAAAATAATACAAAATTATGAAATAAAATTACTATACGAAATGATGTGCTAATTACGATATTCTGCCAAGCAATTTCTTTTGTTTATGAAGCAAAGATGAACGTTGCACATAGTACATACATATTATGCGTCCTATTTTCTATGCGGCGTTTAGCACAATTTGCGCATCTTTTCAATTTTTCCGCTTTTTGCATGTCGTGTGCTGGTAAATTGCGTTTTGTACCAAAAATAACCAATAATTAAATACGACAATCGCCAATTTTAAAATGGGGAAAAATGTTTCCCCTTGGTCGTGGAGGGGTTAAAACTTCATTTTCACGCTAATCCATTGTAGTTTTTCAATTCCATTAAGATTTGCAGGAGGCAAGAATGCTAACAAAAAGTATAATTGATGTCGTATAAAAAACTTCGCTTTGTAATTTTAATTCAATTGAATTAAATACTTTAATTTTATGAAACTCTTGAGGTTTTTGGCGCGGCCGTCAAAGTGTTAATGTGCTCGTTGCCAACGTTTGTTCTGGTAACACAGTCTCCTTAGCTACGGCATGTTATTAACCGCAACGTGTCCTTTTTACAGGACATTTACTTTTAAGTTCGCTCCTCCGTTAACGTTTTAATCAATAACGATTTCACTGTCTCGCCTTCTTTCTCATGCAAAGCAGAATCGATCTCTATTTGCGAATTTTTGCCCTGAGTCGATAGTCATTATTGAACTGCGAATTTTATGCATTCGTGGCACAATCGAGTAGTTGCAATTTCGAACAGTAGAAATATCGAAAGAATTTTAAAGTGTCATTGTATTATTTTTAATCTGTTAAAATTATTGAAAGAAGAAAGATCTCTCTGTTTGCTTCCTAATTCTTGCAATTGATGCAGGCAATTTTTACGTTGCACAAAAATCCAGAGTCTACTCGTTGTAATGTTATAAAAATCAATTTGTAAGGTCAAAGAAATAGTTATACAAGATACTTCCCAGGCTTCGGGAATTTCTGTCACCTCGAGAAACGGCGCGCGTTGAATTATTTTCAGACTTTCTTGCGCAAAATACAGGTGTAGAGATGATAAAGAAAATGAACAGTGGCGAAGTTTCGTCCGGGCAAGGAAAAGCGTGGCGGGAAAAGTACAATCCCTTTGCGGGCCAACGACCGTCGGACTTACTTCGTTAAAGGGGGAAACATTGGTTTAACCGAAGACCCACAAACGCTCTAAGCAGAAGTCTTTGAAGCGGCTAATTACGGCATTCGGATTTTCACGGGATATCCAGCTCGTTTTCTTTCCCCGTGCCGGCGGCCAATCGAGTCACGAGCAGACACCAAAGTCGCGAACCGGCTGAAAAATAGTTCTCGTGTTTCGCACCCGCGCGCCGTGCCCGCCGGATTTCGCGAAACTTTTGACGCGCCAATTACTGCCGAGTTCGTACAGTTTCTTTATCGTCCGACAACTTCGAAGGCGCGACAAAATTCTTGAAAAAGTGTATACTTAAAAACGACAATTTCGAGATTACGTTTTACTTTCGTTTGGTCGTTTTATAAGTTGCATTTCAAAATAACTGAAAACTATCATCTAATTGCTACAGCTACTGTCTCTAATTAACAGGTCAGGCGACCAAGTGCGCAAGGTCGGTTCAGGTTCTTAAAAGAAAAAGAACAAAAAAATAGAAAAATACAAGAAGCACCTAGGCGAGTATCAGAACTATCGGTCTAATTGGAAGACGTGCACTGAACGCCAGGTAATTATGATAGGCACGTCATTATTCAATTTCTCGTGCGTGGCGATACGTCATGCAATAATTGAACCTTATCAATAAAAAGGTATGGCGGGGAGGGGGGCGCTGATAATGGGAGCAATCGATCTTTCCTAGAAACCAGTAACGGAATGTAGTCGCGGCACGAAAATAGCAACATCGTTCTTCTCGGGTTCGTGTGAAATAAATGATTCGTGAGCCAGGGAAACTCGAAATCAAAGGCTCGCAAGCTCAACCAAGGTCCTGTCCAACGATCGATCCTTTAAATCCTATATCCCTTTCACCTTCACCAGAATGTCTCTTTTCAGCGTCAGAGAAAACCTTGCTCGCGAAACTAACTTCAAGATTTTGTTAATTAACGAATCGCATTTCCTCTGGCTGCCATTCTGCTGGGGATAGGATGATACCGGTAAGTTCCACGAAATCGCAGTAATTTACGCAGAGCGGAAAGTTACAATTTATTCGATCGTCTCATAAGTTCGTGCAATTTACCATTACCATTCTGCAACGATTAGATTCTTTTCGATAGCAATAATTTCTTGGAAGAAAAAGAAGATCGATATTTATCGTATCGCGTTCAAACTTTCTTTGGACAACCAGAGAACCGAATTTCATTGAACCTGTGACAAGGACACGTCGCGCGCGCGCGCGCGCGGTTATTAACATAACGTAGCTGAGCAAACGTTGGCAGCGAGCACATTGACACTGACGGTCGCGCCAAAAACTCAAGAGTTCAATTACTTTTTGTTAGCATTCTTGCCTCTTGCAAATCTTAATAGAATTGAGAAAATATAATGGATTAGCGCGAAAATGAATTTTTGACCCCTTAACGACCAAGGAAAACATTTTTTCCCATTTTAAAATTGGTGATTATCGTATTCAATTATTGGTTATTTTTGGTACAAAATGCAATTTGGCAGCACACAACATGCAAAAAGCGGAAAAAATGAAAAGATGTGTTAATGTATGAAAATTGTGCTAGACACCGCATAGAAAATAGGACGCACAATATAATATATATGTACTATGGGCAACGTTCATCTTTGCTTCATAAACAAAAGAAATTGCTTCGCAGAATATCGTAATTAGCACATCATTTTGTATAGTAATTTTATTTCATAATTTTGTATTATTTTAGTTAACATTTCGTTATAATAAACCAATAAATAAAAGACATTGCATAATAAGCCTATCCATAGTCCATTGGGAAAAATATTTTCCATAAAATTCCAAAGAAGACTACACTTTTCTTATGTATTTCTCTTATGATTTTTATTTATTTTACGTCTAAACAAACTAAAATAAACAGTTACATACTAATATTTACCCTTAGCAACCTTATGGTGCTGTAAGGGTTAAAAGAACAGAGAGAAACGTTCACAATTGACAGGTTAATACCAAAAATCCTCACCGCGAGTCAGACTCCTCGGAGTATGCCAATGGGTTAAATAATCATAGACAGAATGATTTTAGGATGTCTAAAGTTTCAGTTGTTCCTTGAACTGACAAATTTTCTCTTAATTCAGTTGAACGCACAGAACATGATCCCCAAAATCAAAATTTCCTTTGCGAAATCGATCAAACGGTTTTCCATTTTTACGTGACGATAACGTCATGTACACCTTCTCCGTTAAAACCACAAATACAATCGGCATATATATTCGCAAATTATGGGACGACCTAATACTATTGCTCTCCAAAGACTCTCGCATGTTGCGGACATTTCGGGCCAGTTGGTCAAGTTAGAAAAATAATAAGATACTTCCGCCTGGAGAAATAATAGTGTCTGTCATAACGCGTTAATTAATGTTTCCGCTTGGAGATCCCGGTGTCGGATCGAATCGGCGAATTATTCTGTCGCGAACAATGGCAGTAGTTCGAAATGGGCAACGGAGTTCCAGCGCACGTGAATGACACCGATCGATAGCGCGCACCAAGAGTATATCCATCGGCCGGGGATAAGGATGGCCGGGAAAAGGCGTGAGAGGATCAACCCCTTCGCGACGGAAAACCACAAAGGGGCTAACCGATGCAACGCTCCGCTCCCATCGGGGTAAAAGTCCTCCGAAGAGAAAAGTCGTGTCAGAAATAGGGTCTTTTAAATACAACGCCGGCTCCAGCGGCGAGATTACGGGACAAGGAACACAAGCCCGCGGACGAGAACTTCCAAAGAACTCGGGAGATTTCTGTGCCGGTAATAAATAGGGAGACTTCTATCTTTAAAGTTCGCTATTATATTTGCGGACGGTCGATGGACTGTGCACTATTCCGGATCGACGGGAATTATGAGAGCTAATCGTTATATATCGCGGTCTGCGACTCTAAAGTCTTCTTTAACCTCTCGGCTTGTGCTTCGCTTCGGAGATTTTCAATATGAAAATGATATTTCGTTTGATTTAATGTTTTATGCACTGCTGGAAAATCGAATAATTCGTGTTGTTTCGATCCTTTGCGGACGAAAATTTTTTCAAATACGGTAATCTTCCTCTAATTCGCGTCGAGATTGCGCATAAAATAATTTTGGGAGAGGAGATACGATTGTAGAGAGCGTTGCGTCTCATTTTTAATGTTAAGAACGATAAAAACGGGACACGCAAGACTCGAATAATCGTATCTCCTCTTCCGAAATTGTCCATTTTTGTGCGCAATCTCAGCACGAATTAGGGAGAAATTACTGTGCCGTGAATATTTTTCTGAGATAACGAAATTGTGAAGTCTGAAATAAATAGATAATATGAAACTTCTTTCTTCTTTTTTTTCAATATTTCTTCATTTATTTATTTTTTGTATGTGTTTTTATGTCTCAGTTTTGACTGTACACTATGTAACAAAGGCTCTTTCCCGATTATTATTATTATTGTTATTAGTATTATTATTATTATAAAATGAACACTATATCGTGATCTTTTGTTCTGTATACAATCGAATGTACGCATCTTCTGGAATAAGATACCCAGATTTGATGGCGGCATTACGTAAACGTTCGTCCTCAAAAGCTTAAATTCGTAATTAAAAGATTAGGGATGAATTGCGAGAGTTCGAGTACAATTTTAAATCGAATCAAAAGGTTGAGATGAATATATTGGAAAAAGCGAAATCAATTCCAATAAAGCAATCCTTCCAGTACACTGAGAACATTAACCAGAGCAAAATCGCAAAACTGTGTCGTTCTCACAGTTTTTTCAAATGAATTTATTCTGAAACGAACAGCGAACGAGTCTCTGGTTATTCAGCAAGAATAAAATATTTTACACAACTGTACCGTTAAAGGAGCGTCGTTTCAAACTTATGAATCGACCTATTAATAATTTATAGAGTCATCGGGTCCAAGAATAAGACGACTCTCTCGCATGAAAATTCCTAAATCAGCAGAAATTCCTATAATTCAGCAGAGTAATTCAGAAATTGACATGAAACTTTAACTGTATGAATATTCAAAACGAAGTTCGAGGATATCGGAGAACCATTAGCGTCTCTGCTTAATTAAATGGTGGCACTGCGAGGGAAGAAGATCTAAAAATATCTCGGTCGAGTAATTTAGGAACCGGGAGCCATTTAAAAAAAAAAAAATGGTGGCAGCGAACGGAATCGCGTTTTCAGTCTACAGAGGGTAAATTCAAAGGGAAGAGAAAACCGCAACAGCGTTCACAGGCCAAGCTAGAACACGTTGGGGTAGAATTCGCCGACGTTATCATACGAATCGAAATGTCAGAGGAATTATAAATAGGTTAGGATCGATAGGCAGCCCAGAAGGCGAGCCTGGGCGCCATCTAGTCTGCGGCCCTTCCACCTACAATCCCGACTGTCTTCGCCGACCCCTATTAATGGGCGTTCAATGCATTCTCTGACAAGTTCCTACACGATTTAAAGGCTTCGATAGCTTTCAATGCAACCGCGACGGGAGAAAAAAAAGCGAACCCTTTTCTATAGACAGGGAGGATATTTTCAGAAAGAGCTAAATTTGAATAACACTCGAAACTCTGCCATCGAGATCGGCTAGACGGAGGGAGCGACTCACTGATTCCATCAACGATTAGAAAGTCTATTTTTTTATGCATCTCGTACAATATCGAATTACAGCGAACGTTGCATACAACACTTATTACAACATAAAACCCGTTATCGAAAAAATGTTAGATTAATATATCTATATATATATATATATTAATATATCTTTAATTTTATTATAATATATATATACATATATATATAATAAATAATAATAATAATAAATAATAATAAATCTCACAGACAGATTTGCTAATAAATATAACAACCATCGCGCGCGCAAGTTATTATACCATAATGTACAATGATCTAATGTAACCATATAAGTTACTATTCGTGTCACAGTATACCGTCAACAAATTGACTCGTGAATAATACTGCGACAGAATTGATCGTGAATGATCGATAAAAGAGAATTTGTTTCATACAATGTTGCCAGAATCTTGTACAACAATCAAAGAATATAAATCCGTGATAACGAGATCAAATGGGTTCAGAGGTTGTCAGAGTAGAATTGCCGGCACTGATGCCCGAGGCTACAAATGCAGAGCGACAAATGGGGCTACTTCAATAAACGAATACTACGGTTCCCTCTTAATTATCGTTAATCAGCCTAATGTATTCGTCGATCTTTTACTTCTTATATTTTATTGCTGTTTATTCTGGCGAGAGTCACCCCGCGTGCAATAAAGATTCAATTTCACTGCTTCGGAATTCGCGAAGGAACGTCTATTAAAGTAACCCCATTCCTCGGCAATTCAGTGGAAATCTGAGAATAAAGAATTTTTTCGACATACAATCACCCAATTATTTCGAGCAACACGCTAACGCACTGACTGCCACCACCCACATACGGCTGACGCGACTTCCGATCCGAGAGCCACAAAAACTAATCCCCGAGATAGGACTGACTTCTCTACAGTTTCAAGAAACGATCCTGCAGGTTTAACGCTTCGAATGAAATACGCGGTTTCGGTGATTTGAAAGAGGAAATCACAGAAGCAACAGCACTTTGCGATTGCAAACGGAACGACACGTCGAGTTTTGTTCGTTTCACGTATCGCACAGTTGTCTGGGAAACGATTTGATTTGCGGCCGAAATTCCATTTTTCAAACATTCATATTTGAACACGGTTTGTCTTCCTGTTTCACGAATATGAATATGTTGGGTTCCAATTGAAATATTGCAGAGAATTATTTTTTTGGTGAAATCGTTTAATTAGTTTCATTTTAAAATGTTCACAAATTCGCTACGATGTACACGCGTACTCGCATGCTTGCATTACCCATTTCGTTAAATTATATGGAAAGAAAATGTCGACAAGTGCATTGAATTTATCATTGGGAAAATGATAGTTGAGAAAAAGAAATTAACAAGAGACGAATATTATCGAAAAAAAGACAAGCAGCTCAATCTTTCCTATTCCAAGAATTAAACAGGAGTATGTCGTTGATATTTTTTTCAAGAGCAATGCAATATTTCAGAAAATATCGTATCGTTTTGACCGCGGAAGACTGCTTGAAACTAAGCGCTAAAATAATTTATGCCGTAGAAAGCGAATTCCCGGAACATCGTGCGCCGCAGGGTTCAGTCTCGGGCGAAAGAAGAAACGGACAGATTCTCGATGTTTTCCGGGGCATTGTGAAACAGCGTTAACGAGTCCCTAGAACCGTCCAGGTACGGAACAAGCTTGAGTTTCGTCACCCTCTCGGGCACGTTCGCGTGAGAACGCGTAGAGACCCGCCCCGGGGACGAAAGGAAGCTGGACCTTCAACGATCTCCTCGCCTTAAGAACCTGTTCAAACCCGGTGCCCCGGCCTCGCGTGAGGTCGTTAGAGGCACTTCTGACGGAAATGACCGTTTTGTGGGCCGAAGCAGGCCGAACGGGAAACATTAAGTACCGTGTGATGCTGCCCGGGGCCGGAGTGGGGACAATTTTACGCCGCTGGCGCCACGCTGGAATTTCCATAGAAAACGTGTCTAGCTCGGCCGCGAGCACAGGAGGATCAGCTAAATTGGACGCGTATTATCGAGCGGAGCTGCCACGGCGCAATCAGGTGCTGATTGTTGTCGTCGTTGTTCCGCGTTTTCCTTCGCCGACTCGCCTCTCGCCCCGACACAAACGTTTCAATTGCTAACCAGAGACCGCGTTGGCTCGTACAGCCGAGCAGACTCCGGGATTCGAATTCATTGAAATTCCATCGGGACGATTTTGGAAGATATTCACGCGGCACGGGCGCAAATTCTCCGGTCGAGTAACAAGCAACCGGCCGAGCGGTTCGATAAATTCAATGAGAAATTGACAACGTCGGCTAAAATTGACACGTTCGACGCCGACAATCGACCACTAAAATTCCCACAAAGTCGAAGCAACTCTTAATTAATTAAACCGAAACTAGAAAGTTAGAATTTATCACAGCGGACGACGTTGAAACTCTTTCGCATCCGAAACATCCCAGTCAGATTCGGTTTGTGCGATTACATTATCGATGAAAATGAATTTTCAAAAAATTGGGCAAAAATTAGTGTCACCCATATGGGACCGACGCGGCGCTCAACCTATTAACCCTTTGCACTCGAAGCCATTTTAACTGTAAATCTAAGATAATTTTTCTGACCTACGTTGTCTCTATTTTATATGACAAAGCGCATTTTATGCGCGTGAAATTGAGTCTTGTGACTTGTACAACAGTTATACTTTTAACAATTTTTCAAATCTAAATTTTATTGATGTAAGAATTATTTTGGAATGTGATATAAACATTTTTTAGCGGTGCCTCGGAGTCACCACTTGAGCGTGAAGGGTTAAAAAACACTTTGACAATTGCAACAGGAACCTAAAAAATTTCGTAAAAGTTACACGGCATCGATTACTTTCCTAATATTGTTGCCTCTCGCGGGTCGAATCAAGAAATTCTAACGGACCGACGTAGAAAATTAATTTTTCAAGATTATGCATTTCAAACGATTCTGTCACCAGCGTACGGGCGAGAATGGTCGCCGAAGCGCCGTGTTCCCGAGAACATGGTGATCTCGTTCCAGGAGCGAGCGGAATTCTCGAGGACACCAGGAATATAGAAGTTTAGTACCCGAAAGGCGCCGCAGAGTTGAGCGAACGATTACGTAAGTATAAATAGACACACTTCGCGGAAGATCGACGATGTGATTCCTGAAAATACATCCAGACGCGGATCGAGATCTACAAATGGAACGATTACGGAGCACCGAACGATACGTTTCGTGAATAAACGGTGCAACGATGCAGCTCTTCGACGAGATCTAAAGAGAGTCTACGAAGATAAGAATTTGGCTGGAGCAGGAGCGAACCGGAATTGGATTCCCTGAATACACAGTCGGCGAGCAGTCGACACTCGCATAGGAGAGGACAACGCGCGTGGTAGCGAACGGTTCGGGGAGCAGACTTTGTAGAAGCAGATAACCAGCTGTGCTGAATGGAAGAAGATACTCCGCGAGATACAGCCGTTATTGACAGCGTCCTAGAACCAGCCAGGATATCGGGAGAGTCGAGCGCGTCTGGACACATTCACACGTTCGATAAGTCAAACACTACACTGCGCAGGAGTCACCCAGTTCGCGTCTGATCACACAGCGAGGATTAGCCCTTCGCATCCCGTGCACATTTCCCAGCCGGAATATCTAATCCCCGGTAGCACGGTTCTGTCGATCATCGTTCGCAGAACCTGTGAAAAAACATTCGGAAAAACGAAGCCGATTTCCCTGCAGTCCCTATAATTCGCTCTCCGACATCCTTTGCCTCGCGACATTTCACCGGATTCGATGAAGGCGAGTCGAAGTATGTACTAGGCTCCCGGTTATGCAACCTCCGAACATACTGCAGCGGCGAAGAACACAGAAATACCAGCCCCCTCGATCACGCTCCGTTAACAATGTAGCGACTGCGGATCTTACAGGGATATTGTAAGGGCTTGATCGATCCGCTATGAATGATTAACCGTATCACAGAACCAATCTCTGGTTCAATTAGAAACTTTCACGGAACTATCGAAATCCAGGCTATAGCCGGCGATCCGGAATTATTGATTAATATAGGTCATGCTTGACAGCGGCGTCCGGGGAAGGACAAAAGGAGTTTCAAGGATCCGTGGAGAGATCGGAGCACGTCGGGATCGATCGGGGACGACCGAATCGCGGGGATAGGCGAGTCCCGGACATCGCGGTTCGCCCGTCGATCGCCGCAACAAAGGTCGGCAAAGGTCGGCCATGACGCTCGGCCGCCATCGAACGATCTCATTCTTTCCGTTTTTTGTATCGCGTAATCGATCCGCCGATAGCCGACCGGTTTGTTGAATGAGCACGAACGTCACCGCGTTATGCAACCGATTCGAACGGCTCGCGAAGGGCGCGAGTCCCTTCCGTGACCGAAGGTCATAGGTGAAAATCGTCATGGGATCGTGCGAACGGCAGCCTTTCAAAGCTCCGCGGACTTGACATTATTCTCTTTATAGGCTCGGGGGCATTCCGATTGAAACTTTTACGACCTGCGGAACGAGAATGACCCTTCAAGCTCGCACTGAATGTCGCCTGTTCGTTAGACCGATCTGATCGCACGATAACGCTAGAGTGATCGGAAAGAAGGACAAAAGCGGATCCTCGATTTAGAGCGCAGGATCGGCAGAAATTTTGCCCCGAATTGCCCCGATTTTACGACACCTTCGTGGACGCGGTTCGTCCGAACAGAAAAACTTGGAACAATCGCGCCTTTTGGACACGCGAGTTGGATTCCAGCGATCGAAAGGGATCGTGGAGTCGCGGTTTTGAATGGAAAAAAATGGCGCAGGCTGGACACAGAGGCAGACGCGGAGGTCGACGGAACGTCTGCAGCGACCTAAATTTCCAGAAACTCGGGCAGCTCGGCGGGGAAACGCGCGTCACGCGAGCGCCGCGCCGCGATAATCGACAGGCGGAAGTCGCCCGAAGAAATTTCAATGAATGAAAAACGCCGGTAAGGGCCTCTTAAAAGGATCGACCTTTTCAATTGACGGCTGCGTCCTTGGGCCACCAGCCCCGGGGAGAGCCACAACGCGCGCTGGATCTCCTCCGCCGCTCCGAGAACGCTTTTGTGCGTGAAAGAGAGCTGGCCTGATTCTATCTAAACTCTGAACCGTTCTCGTCCGCGGGAGCGTCGCGTTGTTCTTCGCCCATTTTGTTTTCTTTTTTTTTCGAGATCCGCGGACATACTTTCCGTAACAACGGCGACGAACGGCTCGCGGAACAAGCAATCTCTCTGCGGAGCACTATGAAATCTAAAGAAACGCGAAAGTTCCGGAAAAAACGGTCTTCGAACCGACGCTGAAAACTGAAAATGGGTTCGTCCATCGTTCCACGTTTCCTCGCGATCGCATTCGAAGGATCGCCAGCTATTTTTAGATATTAGATATTTCGATATTAGATGTCTGATTCGGGGACGCTCTCTTCACGATCTCATCTAATCCTCTCGCAGTTACTACAAAATGAAATAAACGTCTGTCTGAGACGTGTACGAGCACTGTTCAAGATACTCCAGAATTTGTCGGACTCTTTTGAAAAGCGCGGCGACACGATGAGAAATCGTGTCAAGGAATCGAAGACTTGCTCGCAGAGGAAATCTAGCAGAAAGACGGCCTTAAGAAGAAATATTCGTATCGATTCCCGCGTCCCATATGATAGACGACGTGCGAGCGACGGAGGCTGTCCCTGCGGGGAAACGGCGAATCATTTTTGTCGACGGCGAATATGAGAGATTGCGACGGAAACGAGATGGATCGCGAGGAGGAGCTCGATTTTTCAAGATGCTGCCATCTGCGCCGCGTCACGAGGCAATCGAAGCAAGAGGGATCTCGTCGTGGACGGGTGTCCGCGTTATAGGGCGTGTCACGATTCGTCCGCGTCCAGGTTAGGACTGGTTGTTACAGGGATCGAGAAAGCGACACCCTTCGACATCGTTAAAAAAAACGGGGAGGCTTTCGAAAACGATTGAGAAGGTGAAACGGTAATTTCTGGACTGGCGGGCGAGGGCCGGCCGCCGGATCCACGTCGAACGAACGGTTCGTCGTTTTTCAGGCGTACGGTAACTCATCGTTATCAAGCTCTCCGATTTCTCCTCAGTCAGAGCTTGCGCACAAGCGCTACCAGGGAGAGAGAGAGAGAGAGAGAGAGAGAGAGAGAGAAAGGGTGTGTGAGAGAGTGCGGGAGAGAGAGAGAGAGAGAGACGCGAGCAAGAAGGCGAACTTTAATAGCTCTCTAAAAATACCAGTCTCCATGCGGTGGTTATTTTCTGCCGGGACAAGCCGATCGATCGAATTTAAGGGTGCTTTCGCGAAGAAACGAGGAGGAAACTGCTCGGATCGAGAGGGGCCACCAGCGAGACGAGTTTGCCGCGGCGATCGAGGCCTTGGTCTGCGCAGAAGCGGCACTCCGGAAAATCACTAGCCGAGTTGTCGGCACGGAACATTTTGGAGAACCTTGGGGCCGAGCCTACGCGAGCCTCGATCGGGCTCGGGAAGAAGAAGAAGAAGAAGAATAAGAAGAAGGAGATTCTCTACAGGGTTCGATCCCGTTGCGCACGTTCGATCGACGCGTTCCAGGATCGGCTCCTGCCGCGTGACGTCACTGGTACCGCCAGCATCGATAGCCGGGGTGCCGCCGCGTTCACGGGGGGTGGGATCGAGGGCGACGTGGTCGCGTTCGATTCTCGTGAATTCTTGGAAGGGCCCAAACCGGCGCGGCGGCCGAGGATTCACGGGAAATCGGATCGCCGTCGGACCTTTTTTCCACGTCTTCGCAGGGAAAAGTCCGCAGCCGGCGGGGCGCGTGCGCGCACGGCACCCTCTCGCACCCTCTCAGCAACACCCCGCGGGCTACTTGCATCACGGCGGACAGAGCCAGGGGCTTTCTCAAGCTTTCTTTCGCACTGCTCGAACTACCCGGTCACAATTGGGTCAGGGAGGCGAGCCCGCGTAATCCAGCCCCGATCGAAGCACCGAAACCAGACTGTGACGGTCACTGTCCCCCGCGGGGGGGCTGCCTATCGTTCCCGATTCGCAGGTTCGGCATGCTGGCTGCTGGACGGCGTGTCCCTCCCGGAAACGGTCGACTACTTCGCGAGACGGGGAACGGAATCTAGAAAATCAGAAGCGAGATGGAGCAACGGGAGAGCTGTGTCTTCACGAGGGAGGATTATCCTCGGGTGGTCTATGGGGGATATCAGGCGTGGGTGGTGTTCTAGCAAAATGAAATTCTTTACCATGGCTCCTTCCGCGATGGACCGGTCCGAGAAGAGGAGAAGAAGTAGAAGAAGAAGTGGTAGAAGAAGATCGTAGAAGGATAAAGAAACAGACGGGGAGGGGGGGAGCAAGCCTTTCCTGGTCGAGGATGCCCCTCGGTTTCCTGGAAACGACACTGACAGAACCGATCACTGGGAAGAACTGTTTCGCGCGGATTCCGCGAGAGTTCGACGTCGAAAGAAAGCAAGGGAGAGAGAGTGTGCGAAGGATGGACAGAGATGGGAACGAGAGACAGTAGGATAGAGAGAGAGAGAGAGAGAGAACTGGGGGAGAGAATTAGCAAAAGACAGAGAGAGAGAGAGAGGGAGCGAGTGTGAGAGAGAGAGCGAGAGCGAGGGGAGCTTTCCGAGGCGCAACCCTTCTTCGTCTCTCCCTCGCCTTTCTCTCTCGCTCTCTCCCGCCCTCCCCCTCCTTTCCTCGATCGAAGCTCCTCTTTACCAATGGTTACACCACAGACTCGCCTCTCTCTCTCTCTCCCTCTCTCTCTTTCTCTCTCGCTCTCACTCTCTCTTTCGCTCCCTCTGTCTCTCATTCGCTCACTCTTTTCATTTCCTGACCGTTCGAACGGTTTAACGTCTCGGTACCCGAAAGGATCGTTTACGAGATTAGATAGAACCTTGGTTTTCGAAGGGAATGCGAGAGCGATGGTCGAGAAACAGCCTGGCCAACGAATCATCCCTGGTCACGGTTGACGAATGTAGAGAGAGAGTTCCATTTTAGCGAGACCGTGGCTCGACAAGCAACCGCTCCTCTACTCATTCACGCTTGTCACTCGCCTCTTCCCAGCCGTTCGATCCCCTTCCTCTCCGCGAGGCACTCTATATAAATTCTCTTTTTCTCTCGCGCCAAGAACGGCGGAGGGCAGCAGCACGCACACAGGCACACACGCACACGCACACCTGCACACCTTGCACAAGGCACTCTCTAACGGTCTAGACTCTGTCAGCCAGGCAAAGCGGGTATTATACGTTCTCTAAAGCGGAGACTCGGTGTCTGAGACAGGAGAGATGGCTGGTCTAAGCGATCACAAACCTTGTCACCCATGGCTGCGGCGAGCGGTGTTCGATGAGATAGAAGGTTAACAGCGCGGCTTCGGAGGGACCAGAGACTGACTGGCGTTTCGAGTCGTCGAGGACCGCCGGCATCATCGACCCGTCCGTCCCCCACCACCACGGTATCTACCCCCACCGAATGCCCGCTACCCGCGACCCTCTCCCCGCCCGACCGAACACGCTACGTACTGGCATACCAGCTCTCCCCACCCGGCACTGCGATCTCGATCCATCCCCACTGCAACGGCCGCGTACCTCGAGCGCCACCACCCGAGAACCAATACGACGCGTGGAAAGTAGCGATGGGCTCGAGAAACCAACGAAGACGCACGAATCCCGACGATCGTGGACGCCGCCGTTCAAGGGACCGAATATTCTTTCACTCGATACGCGACTCCTCTCTATGTATTTCCTAATCGTTAGACTGCGCGCATCTTCTGCGTTCGATGTTCGCGAGCACGCTGAACGCGATCGGAGAAACGAAATTTCAAGCTGTAACTCGCAACCACGATCAAACTAGGCGAACGTTTTTCTATGATTTCTATGTACGCGCACGGTATAGAGAGCATGGTTTCATTGACAAATCGTAGAGTGCCAACCGTCGATTCGACGTGCCAACTGGTCGGTTCTCTTTACGTGCTTTATTAGAGAAACGTCGAGAACGTATACGAAACGACGAGCAGCTTCGTTTTTGGTCGGCTCTTGCTTAGTTAAGGGCGAGCGACGCAACGAGTCGGATGAAGGGGGAGGGGGTAGTTTTCGGTAGTTTTCACGATGAACGGTGCCTTAAGAAATTTTATTGATCACCGATTGCTGGCGCACATGGAGGATAACGGGGGGCCTCGGGACGGCGCTGGATCGATACGTATTTACAAATCGAATATTAAAATCACGGCGGGCAAAGTTTCCCTAAGGGGTTATCGTCGACAATGGCGACGGCACGGTTGAATGGGAGCATCGTTATCCAGAAAAGTCTGGGGACAGCCGGGTTTCGAGGCTGGTCGAAGCGAGTGTACCCTACTTGAATTTCCTGCCGACCGAATTGCTCAAAAAGTTGCAGGGTAGACACGATAGCCCATCGCTACCAGCATCCCCCATCCCCGTGTCACCCCCGGCGAGAACCGCCGCCCCTCCTCGCGACACGGTTCGAACCCCTAGCCTAGAGGACCCCGTTTTCCACCGGCAGTCCGCGCCCCCAAACGGGACGGCGCACGCTCCGCCGTTCCATCAGTGGTTCTCAAGGCACCCCCTCCACCCCGCGTGTTCGCCGGAAGTCGAGAAGAGTCCGGATACACACCCGTCGGTTTCTACGCGAGGCGGCTCCCTGGGGAAATTTTTCGGCGAGAAGTGTGCCATCCACGCAGGGCTAATTGGAAGGGCAAGAAGCACGCCGGCTAGGACGAACGGTTCGTTCTCGTTCGGTCGATCGTGGACGAACGGGGCTCGCTCGCCGAGGGCGCCGCGGGGCCAAGGGATCCGCGGAGTAGGGGATGGTAATGGGGACACGGTGTGCCATGGGACGCGACGGTTGTTCCGGCGGTTTTCGCACGGGCTCGCGAGTCTCGGGGCTAAGTGGGACGAACCTCGGTGCTTTCTTCCGCGACCGAAACGACGCGGCACCATAGGGCACACCGCCCTGGTTAAATTGCAACCCCTCCGAGCGCAGGATTTTCCCGAGCGTATTCGCGCGAGCTGCGACTACGCGAGGGTGAAGAAACTCGTTAAGGGTGAAGCGTGCTCGTTTAAAGGGGACTTTGTGCGAGGACAGTGCCGAGCCGGGGCTCTGAAATTTTCATTGCAGTAAACCCCGGCGATCGTGGCTCCGAATGAGGACCACTGAACCGCGATCTGTGCTACTGGGCTACGCGCCACACGGCGCTTTGGCCGACCGACCGACTCTACTCGCGCTCTCTCTCTCTCTCTCTCTCTCTCTCTCTCTCTTTCTTTCTCTCTCTCCCTCTCTGTCTCTCCTCCCAGGCCATTATTCCTGCCTCTTTGTCTCCCTCTCTTTCTCTCTCTTCATCTCTTTTTCTTCCTCGCTCCTTCTCAACCTCTCTCTCCCTTCTTCCCACCCCGTCTCGGTCTTTCTCTCACCCTCCCCCACCAGCTCTTCTTGCTTAGACCCTATCTATACGATCCCCTAACTCCTTCCCTTGCTCCACCATGCAAATATCCCGTCTTGCACGTTATGAAGCACGAGCCTCTCTCTTTCCGAGTCTAACTGGGACTCTGTGTGCGCTCCACGGGATCCTGTTTCTCGACGAACCACCTGGATGATCGAGCGTCGCATTATTCCCCGTCTGCCATTACATCGGCTGTAACCCGACGATACCGAGCCTCTCGCCACCCTGTGCCCGCGATATCGATAGGCCACGAGGCGACTCGCTTCCGAGGATGGAATCACGAGCGGTACCTGCGAGACGAGTCCTCGAGCCGATCCTTCGGGATTACCACTCAGGCGAGTTGGTTATACTGGTCGCGTACTTCCCGCGACGACTGACATATTAACGCGATTCGCTGCCGCTAACATCGTTCGTCTCGTTAACAATTTTTCGTAGGCGCTTTATTAATATTAAACTCCACGACGTCTGCCTTGTATTATATTTGCCGAGCTAACAAGTTAACTCTTCGAGCACGAATATCGATATTTAAGATGCGCAGCGTCTTATTCTGGATTCCGCGGATACAGCATTTGATTAGGCGCGTTACGGAAGATCGTAATTAGTTTTTAGCTGATTTTTCACATGATTTTGATGTCCTCGGCGAAAAATCTACTTTTCCGAGGATAATGTTCTTTGCATATTAACGCTAAACTCACTGCGAAAGTGTCAAGTGTCGAAGTGATTGTTCACTTGAAAATGGTCGAAATCGTTTCTTGATCGAATAAATTTGTCAACTCGATCGTAGATCGTAATAAAAAGTCACTGTTATATAGCTTGCTTAGCGTTAAAAAATCTTTGTCTCCAAAGGGTTAATCCTTGTAGCGAAAACGTTACGTCCAACCATAAGACGAAAATATTAAACCAAATTCATAAGCAATTTGGTAAGAAACGGAAGGTATAAATATTTTGTGAAGAATAATAATTTGCAAAATCCGTAAAAGGAATGCACGAAGAAGTAAAAGTTCTGTTTATTAAAAATATCAATTGTCATGAGAGATTAACCCCCTTGCAGGACCATAAGGTTGCTAAGAGTAAATATTAGTATGTAACTGTTTATTTTACTTTGTTCACAGACGTAAAATAAATAAAAATCACAAGAAAAATAGATAATAATGCGTAGTCTTTTTTGGAATTTTATGGAAAATATTTTTCCCAAAATGGACGATAAAGATAACACAAATTATAGTTAGGCTTATGACGTGCTACTTATGATATGTAACACAGAATCTTAGGATCACGTAGTTGTTTGTACAGGAAAGAGATATCGTTGTTCGGAAAAACCAGCCCTGAATGTTACGAAGAGACGAATGATTCGCGTTCCTCGGATCCAGCCACAAAAACGGACCAGGAAAACAACCAGTCCCGTCGAATCCTGGCTCCGCGAATGGCTGCCAGCGAAGAGCAGCTATCCTCGATCGAGCGACCGTTTGAAAGACAACGCGATAAGAGGAAGATCACGCGTAAAAGAGCGGCTTTATTCCAGCGTCGTTCGTGCCGGTGTCCCAGGTCGACGTTTAAAAGCGAAATTAGTGCCACGGTTGCCTTCGGCAGCGTCTCGGTGTAAAGCTTCTAATGGATTACTCCGAGAACGGGGATAACTCCTCGCCTATAACTTGCCGGCTAGAGGGGGATGGCGAATCACTTTTTTGCCGTCGGATATTCTAGGCTCATCGATCGTTATTCCTAAACGCGACGATGACGACCGGGACCGCTGGAAATAAGATCGTTCTTAATTCTGATCGCGACGTTGTTGTCCTCTTGCTCTAGCACGTGCACGGCTAACAAACTCTCTCTCTCTCTCTCTCTCTCTCTCTCTCTCTCTCTCTATCTCTCTCCGTTTCTCTCTACTCAGTGAACGCTCCGAGTTTGTCCTGGGAGTCACATTGCGGCAAATTATGTTAGAAAAGGAGGGGGCCAGCGTTAGAGAACGGTATACTCGGTGTTTCCGTAGAGTGGCGAGGGTGCTCTTGCGTTATAGCGGAGAAGAAAGCTTCCGGAGGAAAGAGAAACTCGATAAATTCCAGAAGAAATAAAAAAAGGACTCCTGAAACTAATAGCCAGACTGCGGACTTTATGCATTTATGGTAAAAATAAGTACGCGAAACATTTGGTTGGCGACTAAGTTCCCGCCGTTTTTTTTAAATTTTAACATTCTGCATGTCATTAAATGTTTTTGGGACAATGTTTTAAATCATTCGAAAGAGAGTGTTTTGTTCTACCGGAATCTGTGTTTTGCTTTCTTGTTCGTGTTAATTTATGTTAATTTTCAGATCATTAACATGGTATGTCAAGTTGAGAAAAATGAGCAATTTCGACATCTCCTTCTTTTTGTTTTTAATCAAGATTCTAAGGCCGCAAAAGCTGCTCGCGACATTTGTGCTGTGTACGGAGAGGGTGCCAAAGCTAAAAGAACCGCTCGCGATTGGTATGCCAAATTCAAAAATGGAAATTTTGACCCCAGAGACACACCTCGTTCTGGCCGTCCAGTTGACTTCGATGAGAAGCGATTAAACCAACTTTTGCACAAAAATTCGTGTCAAACGACAAGGGAACTGGCTGAGAAAGTGAAATGCTCCCACACTGCTATAAAGAAGCATCTTCACTCAATGGGAAAGGTTCAAAAGTGTGGAGCATGGGTTCCGCATGCGTTAAGTGACAACAACAAAAATCAACGAGCTTGGTTGGATGAATTTTTCGACTTGAAACCGGATGATTTCTACTAACGAGATATTGAAAATCTTGTTGAACGTTGTTAAATTTTATTGAAAAATATAAACGTTTAAAAATTTGATTGAAGCAAAATGATTGATTAAAAGCAAAAAGAGGGAGATGTCGAGAATGCTCATTTTTCACAACTTGACACTCTATTTTAATAATCTGAAAATTAATATAAATTAACTCGAACAAAAAAACAAAACATAGATTCCGGTCGAATGATTTAAAACATTATGCCAAAAACATTTAATGACATGCGGAATGTTAAAATGTAAAAAAACGGCGGGAACATATTTGCAAACCCAATACAAACCGGTAATGAGTTCAAAAGAATTTCAGTTGATATTATTAACACACCATTTTCGTGTAGGGGTTCTTATTTTCAAAAAGTATTAAACTTTCAATTATTACGGTTTTTTAAAAATTAGGTTTTGACTATTCTTAGTTCTATTTTCAGTCATCCTGCATTTCACGAGCAGTCAAGAAAATAACTATTTTTAGTCATCCGAATGGTAATGCGTTAAACGAAAAATATATTATTTATCTAGCTTTTGTTATAGGATGATTTTATTTTCCATAAAGATCCGTAGTCTACCAATAACAAAATAAAGAATTGCGCTTCCAAGACGTCGGGGAATTCATAAAGAATTTATCCTTATGTTCCTTTAATCTCTCGAATGTTTCAAATATTGCCAACTTGTGGTGGTCATAATCGATAAAGCGACTTCGAATATCGTAGAACGTTCCACGGGTATAGTTTCGTACGAAAAAGGAATTCGATCGCGATGATTCAATCGCCGCGCTGCGCCGGCTCGCTATCAACTCCAGCCGACTCTTCTCGATTTTTCATTACTGCGGCTGGCAACGATACGCGCCGATTCCGAGGAAAACGATAATGTCGGCTCAACGATCGTGGTCCGGTGTCGATTGCGAGACTCGCGGTGGTTATAAGACGAAATTAGCGACGTAAAATTTTACGGTGCACCGTAGGAATCGTCGAACGTCGCGAAGTTAACCCTTTACGTTCGAGCGGTGACTCTGTAGTCCCGCTAAACATTATTGTATCACGTTTCGAAATAATTTGTCTTTAGCAAATTTGTTTATATTCAAGAACCTGCACTGTTGCATGAATCGAAAGACTAAGTTTTATATGCATACAAAGCACTAGCAATGTTTTTAGTTATATTTAGTGTTATAGGGAACCAAAAAATAAGAGATTCGTGTCTTCATATTTAGGGGGTGAAACCAGCCCTCGAATTGTATAAGACGAAATGCGAAAAATAAAATTAGCTCTCCAAAATTATTATCAAATTTCATATAAATTTAATCTGTGGCATATATGGGTAGGTGAACAATGTTATTGTCGTCGAAACTTGCGCGATGAATCACAAAATCTCCAGTGCATCTTACATTTTATGCTAACAAATTGTTTCATGATAACAAATTAGTAGTTATACGAACTCTAACTTTTACCGAGGGATGAACCGTACCTGATTAATGAACTTCATTTCTCATATCAGGAGCCGAACACAAATTCAAGCAAAGATTACTTTTTGAAAATCGAGTTCTGAGTAAGTACTTTATATTAATAATAATAATATTATTTTTAAGAAAATTCTATTTAATTAGTCACATTTTGCTCACTGATCACGATTATATTCGTAGCTTTTGTTCTGCCATGAAAACACGAGATTGTCTCATTCGTATTTCATCTTAAAAACTTCGAGGGGTGGTTATGACAATCCTAAGTAATTCTACTGAATTATTATTAACACTTTGCTCACTGGTCACGAGTATATTCGTAGGTTTTGTTCTGCCACGAAAACACGAGTTTGTCTCATTCGTATTTCATCTTAAAAACTTCGAGGGGTGGTTATGTCAACCCTAAGTAATTCTACTGAATTATTCTTAACACTTTGCTCTCTGGTCACGAGTATATTCGTAAGTTTAGTTCGGCCATGAAAACACGAGTTTGTCTCATTCGTATTTCATCTGTAAACTGCGAGGGGTGGTTATGTCAACCGTAAGTATGAAAACGGGCCAATATGAAAAAACACGTATCATATTTTTTCGATTCTCTATAAGATATCTACATAAGCAAAGCAAACGCAGGCGGACACCTAAAAATCGTATAATAGAGAAATACTCTAACTCGTATCGATTGCAAACGGTTAATACCGAACAGCATCCCCAATCCCATTGTATCATCGAACAACTACCGCGATCGATTAGGTTTGCTGATTGCATTTGGCTATGGGGAAGCAGCACGAGATAAGAATACAGCGAACAAAAGCTAAAAAAGAAATCTCGCAGCACGCGCGGCTCGATCGGCAGAAGGCGTGAAAGAGCAAAGGGCGAACGGTAAGGTGTGCATCGTTTAAAAATAAAGTGGCAAGAAACAAGAGGACACGTATAAATAAAAAGAAATAAGGAAGCGAGCTGCGGGGTGGTGCGCGGCACTGGTGCCAGAGGGCATCAAAGAGCAAGGGGGCGAGAGCGAGGCGCGCGACACACGATCGTCAAAGCGTCACCAAGATCGATCCTCCGGGGGGCGGGGGCGGGGTGGAAACACTTCCGCGGAACTGGGCTAGGCTAAAGTCCCTGAAACAACCCGTTACGTAACTTCCGGCGGCGCGTCGCTCGACAATGCGGTTCCTTATTGCGGGCCGGACCGTTTATTCGCCGAGCTTCCCCCGTTAAAAACCAGCCCTCGACCTCCCCCCGCTCTCGAGTCGTTGTGTCGTGACCGTCCGTTGTCGTGCAGCCGGCCACTTTGGCAAGAAAAAAGGCCGATGGAGCCCTGGCCAGCATCGTCCATGGGAACCGATAACGACTGACAAATGTCACGAACGGCAAAAAGTCGCGAGATAAAGTGAGGAGCAGTGCCGGAGCAGAGTGGGCTATTTGCCGGATTTAGCCGGTCAAAAGTCGATTTTGTCAAGCTCGTCGACGTTACGAGACGAGACGTTACCTGGAAGAGAATAAACCGCAAATTTTGCTTTCCGTTCTTCCCGTTCATGCAGATACGTGGCCAGTTACTTTCGCGTCACGGTACTTGTATCACGGCACGCCTGTTTTCGGTGACTTCCGCGTTAGCAGAGTTCGGAACTCGATAACCTTTTTAAACGGTGATCACTTGGAAAAGTGGATTTGTAAAAGATTCAATCGCATCTGCATTCATTTCAGAAAGGTAGAAGTGATTTAATAGGTTCAGCGCCGACAACCGACCACTAAGATTCCCACAAAGACAAAGCAATTTAATTCATTGAAACGAAACTAGAAAATTAAAATTTATCATAGTGGACGACATTGGAACTCTTTCGCATACGAAAACATCCTAGTCAAATTCCGTTCGTACGAATACATTGCAATGAAAATGAATGTTCAAAATTGGTAAAAAATTAGTGTCAAACATATTTGACCGTCGCGGTGCTCAACGTGTTAAGGAAAGCAACTTTTTCATTCGTTTTAAATTCGATGTTTCTGTTGTCGGAAGAAATTATGCTATACACATCAGGCCGCATCCCGGCAATAATTTTGTATTCATATTACGTTTCATTTGTTATAATTATTTTTATTTCTTTAGAATTATCTTCTGTAAAGTACTATAGATAAATTAATAGGTACGTTTTAGACACGTTAAGTGAAAGAAAAATAATTTTGACCGGCTAGATCCGGCAAACAGCCCACTGTTCGGAGGCCGCGTGATTACCGTGCTCGTCGGACCCGAAGGGGGCAGGGTGGCGAGCCAACAGGGGGGGGGGGGCGAGTTCTTTCGAAAACTGAGCGGAGAAAGTGGAGTGTCCCGAGTATGGAACTTGTTACGTAACTCGTGGAAAATTGTCGGTTCACGGAGCCCGCGAAAACCCTCGTCCTCGATTCGAGGATTCTTCTAACTTGCCTCGACTCCTGTTTGCTGGATGGCCCTGTCTCGTCCTATTAATGGGGCGGTTTCGCTGGTACTCGAGGTTTGTTGGAAAATTGGTGACCGCGAGGAACTCGTGCTATGGGAATAGCACGGCCGAGATAAAACGAACTGTACCGTGCAGCGGCGCAACGCGGCGGGGCGGGAGGGATGGAAATTAGTGATTTCGAAATCGCGGTTGTTGTCGACGAAGACTCGCGCGGAACGGGCTTTCAGCGGACACAGGCATTGCGGCGCGTTTTTAAATATTTCTCTCGTTCGGAAAATTCCTGGGTAGAAATAAATTCCGAGAGAATTTCTTGTAATTTTAACTGAAACACGAAATTATGGATGCAACGCAATTCGTTGAATTTACCGTGTAACCGGATCGAAACAGTTGTCGAACGTTCACGTTACAAAAATTAAAAACTTGCTTTTACTTATACAAGAATACGAGAATGATTAAATATTATATTACTGTTACTGAAAATTACTTATATTATATTATTACTTTACTTAATTATCATATCGTGTTCACATCATTTGTTGTAGACCGCGGATTTTATGCATTTATGCCGAAAATGTGTACATCAAATGCAAAATAGTAAAAACATTTTAAACGATTTGAAAATATTTCGCAGTTTCTGCACCTTGTAATTAACGAAGGCAATTTTTATTTTGCATAAACATCCGTGGTCTAGTTGTAAGATATCTCTTTCTCTTTTTCTTCTTTATTTGCACCCTGTTCGATCGTTACTGTACTTGCGTATTGTACAACAAAGGATTCGTCCCGTTGAACGTATAAACATTATTATTATTACTAAAATCGTGTTACAATTACTGTTACAATTAGTAGATTGAATAAAACAAAATTTTGTACGAATTAGATGCTTTGCTTCCGCGGTATTGCCTCGGCTAAAAGTATTTAAAAAAGTGACATTCTAATTCCGTTTTGTTATTCCAACCAACCGCAATTTTTGCGATGAGTTCTTCACGCATTGTCTAGTAAACTAATCTTTCTAACGTGTCAAGAAATTTCCATTTTGAGAAAAGATATATGTAGTACTTAAGATATTCGAACATGCTTCGGACGGCTATTTGCATTACGCACGCAAGCAATGGGCAAAATTATGGATGGAACGCAATTCGTTGAATTTACCGCTCAACCTACGGAGTCGGTTTTATTTGAATTCTTAGCAGTCGGAATTATTAATGGTACCCATAAGTAATGTCGCTTTTTTTGTTTGGATCGAATAAACATTGTCACCTTATTCTCTTGGACATGGTTTACTATCACATAAGACGTGCGCTAATTAAATTTATTGATATTAATTGTTTACTGCGAATTTTCGAAGTATCGTCGAGTTCGCTTATGTACACGTCGTAAATATTTATACGAGATACAAATTTTTACAGATCTGGTGGGTTTCAATTTCCCTGGCGTTTTTACTGTTCCGTGTGCGCTCACGTGTACAATCTAATAATCTAATAATTCCGCAATCTAATAATCCAATACAGGCGTCGGCAGCCTATGACCTGCGGGTCACCAATTTACTCATTCGACAATTCGATATTTGTTCTTATAATAATTACAATTATATTAGGTTGGTGCGTATGAAATGTCGGATTTTTAAGCGAATATATAAAACTGCATATCTTTTTTCAAAAGCTGTTTATTTCATTAAAATATGCTCCATTTGCTTGAATACACTTTCCCCGACGAGATTTTAATGCATAGATGCCTGTCTTAAAGGAAAATTCTGATCTTTAGAATCGATAAACTCTGATATGGAATTTTTCAGACTATTCATTTTCATACCGTTTGGCCCGTAAAAACTGTTCCAAATGTTAAAAAAAAGATGAAAGTCGGTTGGCGAAGGATCCGGCGAATAAGCTGGGTGCTGCAAAATTTCATATTTTAATTCATTTAATTTCGCAATTGTTTTGTACGACGTATACGACCGAGCGTTGTCATGAAAAAGTATTGAGCCACGCCGATTAACAAGCGATGCGCGTATAATTTTCCATTTTTCATGCATTTCATCAATGTACTGGCAGTACTATTCGGCTGTAATTGTCTCCTCAGTTCTAAGGAATGAGTAATGAATTGCTCCAGTCACATTCGTTTCGACCAATGCTTTCAGAGCATCATTTTTCACAGACGTTTTGGGTCTTTCACGCGGTTCATTTTGCAGGGAAAAATCACCGGACCGAAAATTTTCAAACCAACGCTGCACTTTTCGATCGTTAACAGTATTCACCCCAAACGTCCGGTTTATATTGCGTGCAGCTTTTGCAACATTGTTACCAAGTTTATACTCGTATAAAAAAAATTACACGAATATCGGTCGAATTCATATCCTTACGAAATTCCAAACAAATAACAAAATTGGACACTTTTGAGGAAATCTTCTTTGTTGAAATGTGACTGTGGCGACGGACAGTACGACTATAAACGAGGTTATGCCAAAAACAAAAGCATAACGAAAACGGGGAGACAAACTTTCGCGTGTAAAGAAAATCCGACGTTTCATATGCACCAACCTAAATAACGTCGAATTTTTACGTTCGAAGTTCAAAAGTGTATCGTAATTATTTCGGGTTGAAGGTTGCCGACCCCGGGATCCTAGTAATACCGTGTATTTCCGTCTCTGTCCGGTAAAAGCGAGTCGCTTATTAACGCCTTTATTAAATAGAACGGAGCGCACTTAGATATCGCCGAAGTGTTTAGGGGACGAAATCTGGGGTGGTCGTGAAACTTTCATGGCAGCCAACACGCTTCGCAGAGTTCCGGAGGGTAACTATGCAAAATTTGGTCCAGTTCTGTCGAAGATTTTGAGCGTTAATGCAGAAGGCGTACAGGCGGACGTTCCGTTTTATAAAAGCGGACACAATCGAAACTACGATAGAATTTCTGGATAAGCCGCGCCATCGGCCGTCGTAGATAAAATGCTAATGGCACGAGAGCCGCCGGGGAATTGTAACAATTAGGGAAACGGCGGCGGGCGTAGGAAAGAAAACACCGCGGTGCGGCGCGGCTCGGCTCGGCTCGGCTCGGCGTCTCCTAGTTAAAATGTGTTAGGTGTGACGCAAGCAAGGAATGGGGGCCCATGATTCATTTCCTGCGAATCAAATTCGTGCGGCATTTTATGTGTCAACGTCGCGTCGGGCCTAGAGACGCTCGCGGCCTCAGTCTGCGTGACCGGCACGCAGTTAATGACTCACGCGTTAATCGGCCGTGCTTTCGAGTTAACTAAAGGACTCGTCTTGGCGAGCCGACCGCGCGTTATCCGATTACGAGAGAGAAAGTACGCTGACCGGAGGGTCGGACGGAAGAGATTCGAAATCAGAACGCAGGAGTCCAAGGGCTGTTAACCCTTTCGACGCGCAAGTGTCAATATTGTTAACCCTTTGCTGGCGGAGCTGTGTGTAGAACGAGCGTCGTCGTGGGCGTGGAGTAGCAGGTATGTACATATATACGCGTACAGTCGGTGACGAAAATATTGGAACACTTTTTAAAAGGGAATTGTTTTTCTAGAACTGGACTAAACAATTTGAATTCTTCTTTTTTTCAGATGATAGAGCGACCAGACTGCTAAGCCATAACTAGAATGCTGATTTTTTTTTTAAAGAAAATAAAAACCTTCATTCTTCAACTTTTTTATCCGAGCATGTAACGAAAATTTGAAGCATGTGGTTCACAGGTCTTGGTAAGTTACATGCAGGCTGAAAATTTCGTCGACTGTAATCGGGAGGCTCGGTAGAAAACAGGCACGAGCCACAATTTCCAAATTTTCTAATTTTCTAATTTTCCAATTTCCTAATTCTCTAATTCTCTAATTTTCTAATTTTTAAAATAGATGGTGATTTACATAGAAAACGCGGTACCGGACGTTAATTATTTTAAACGATATACAAAATAGGTAGTAAATGACGTACGCGTGTCTTATACGCCTGTTTTCTACTGTGCCCCTCAATTAAAAACAGTTGTCGAAGGTCCATGATATAAAAATTAAAAACATGCTCTTACTTAAAAAAGAAAAGAATACGAGAATGATTGGATTACTGTTACTGAAAATTACTTATATTATTGACACATATTATTTTCAGATAGCTGGATTTTTGTTACTTTACTTAATTATCATATTTTGTGTTCACATCATTTGTTGTAGACGGCGGATTTTATGCATTTATGCTGAAAATGTGTACGTCAAATGCAAAATAGTAAAAACATTTTAAACGATTTGAAAATATTACGCAGTTCCTGCACCTTGCAATTAACGAAGGAAATTTTTATATTGCATAAACGTCCGCGGTCTAGTTGTAAGATATCTCTTTCTCTTTTTCTTCTTTGTTTGCACCCTGTTTTATCGTTGCTGTATTTTCGTATTTTACAACGAAGTATTCGTCCCGTTGAATGTATAAACATTATTATTATTATTATTATTATTATTATTAAAATCGTGTTACTATTACTGTTACAATTGAGCCGTTTATTTTGAAAGTGGCATAAGTCACTTTTTTCTTTTTTTTTTTAAATGAAAAGATACCGTTCAATCGTAATTAGTGTTACCATTAACTCGATTTTTTTGAAAAAGTGACTTATGCCACTTTCAGAACAAACGGCTCAATTAGTAGACTGAATAAAAAAAAATTCTGTACGAATTAGATGCTTTGCTTCCGCGGTATTGACACGGCTAAAAATGTTTAAAAAAGTGACTTTCTAATTTCGTTTTGTTATTCCAGCCAATCGCAATTTTTGCGATGAGTTCTTCACGCATTGTCCAGTAATCTTGAGAAAAGATATTGTACTTAAGATGTTCGATCGTACTTCGGACGGCTATTTGCACACGCATGCCCGCAATGGAACGATAAATATGTTGAAAAACTTTGTAGAATGTTTCACAAGAAGGTAGAACATTTTCCGAACTTTCGGAAAGCGTTTCCCGGCGCTTCCATCTTGCGGATCACGTTGTATCAGCTTTTCCAGTTGGTGCAACCGCTGGCAGGAATTCATGGCTCGAAAATTAGGTTAAAATTATTCCGGCAAGCCGCGCAACCCTGTACAACACTGTCCAGATCGATTTTCTGTTCGAGGGACAACACGGTCACGGGGAAGACGCGATATCCTGGCCAGGGGATGGATTCAGGAACGTCCATGCCCGGGGGCTGAGGTTTTCATTTCTCACGGACGGCCCTGGAAAGCGCGAGAAAAACGAAGGCGCACGCATCCACGAAATGAAAATCAAGGCTGCCCAGGCGAGGCGGCGGAACGGCAGCGGCGGCCCGCTCGCCTCGGCACGTTGGAAATATTTATAAATAGCGGATGAACGGGGATAAATGGCAAGCCGCGCGTGACGACACGCGGAATAGCGAAGCGGAGAGGGCGAGGCGAGGCGAGACGAGGCGAGATCTCGCGGACCAAGTGCGTCAATGAAATTCCGGCGTCGGCGGGGCTGCGTTCTCGCGGTGGCTGCACGCGACCGAAACAACCCCCTCTTCCGCGATTCTTCGACCCCGCAACACCGCCGCCGAGCGTCGGCATTTTCGGGGATTATGGCAACTTTGGTGCGCTCGCTTCCTTTAGTCGACTCTTCTTCCGCTTACGACTCCGCTCGTCTTGTATTCTGTCGCGCGCGCCGCGTCGTAAAGAACTTCTCGGTCATAAATATTAGAAAACTGCTATTAAAGTTCGACCAAATTACAGTTGGCGTAAAAACTATTCGCACGCATTGTAAAAACGGAATAACGCTTTTTATAAAATCGTCAAGCCCGAATCGACCCAATTTTGGCCCACGCGATTTAAATTTTATTGGGATGTTAAAGGTATTGCTAGACAATGGCGAAAACATTGTTTACAAACATTGCAATTCGTTTAACACTAGATTTACGGAACCCGTTACAAAAAGTTATTCCGTTTTGATAGGTGTACGAATACTTTTTACGGCGACTGTGCACCGAAATGAACAGTTGCCTTTCGTTTTCACAAAAGTTCAACGCGAACTTGTACAATCAGTCAGGGTGAGTCGTCGTTCCTCCTTCAAAATGAAGCAAGTTTTCACAAATTTCGCTACGAAGTATTCATTCGAAGTTCTCGAAGAAATCCGAATATCGTTTCGTACACTCGGATGGAAGTTGCTACAATTTAGTGGGGACCTTTCCGACTAACGTGTGCCGGTTAACCCTTTGAGTAATGCATGACGGGACATTTTTGAACCCGCCGTCCAAATGTTGCAACAGCTGCATGCGCATTCATGAACCCATATGGCACGGTGGGACTATTTGAGTACCACCTTGTAACAACAAATTGAATTGAACTATTATATTATTAATATTATTTCTTTATCTTTTTGTATTACGTGGTTCTTTTGTTAACGCTAGATCTACGGAGCCCCAAAAACAGCTGTTTTATATTAGTTTGTAAACGCAACAATAAGACATTTGTTGTGATTTTTAACAAGTGTTATCGCAACATTTGCGTAAGTAACGTATAAATTGAATAAACAACTCACAAACGTATCTTTACGATATGAACGATCGGAAATTAAAAAATCAGTGACCCGTCGTTTCGACGGATTCCGTAAATCTGGTGTCGATAAAAATATATCAATTTTGCTTGATTTAAAACGCGATAAAATCTCTGCGCAAGCGGGTCTGTTTCATTTTCTGAAATGGCAAGCAGAATTTTCGAATCGCGCCAGAGAGAAAACAAATTTTCGGGATTGTTCCGCGACGCGTCATGCTCAATTAAAAACTAGTTAGGCCGGACGACGCGTTAATGTGAAGCCAAATCGGCGACGTAAACTGTTGATTCGGTCTCGTCCGTGTAACAGTCCAACGTGGATAATTATCAAGCCGCTGTTACGCTACGAACAGAATTAAGAAACGCAAATAATCGTCAGCGAAAATCTAATTACCACGACTTCTACGCTTCGTTCGGGCGAATTGAAAATTCTGCTGAAGTTCACGGTGCCGGACTACAACGGACTGCAAGACTAACTCGCGAAGCCTTTACAACGCTCGTAGCTCGTGACTTAACCCTTAAATGCATGATTTTTTGTTTTGAATTTTAAAAAATCGTTTTTTATAGGAATGTAGTCGTAGGTTATGTAAAAAATAAATAAAAAAATCTAGGTAATAATATTGAGTATTTATTTTGAAAAAAAGTTCTATGTAGACTTTTGGCAACAATATGCTTTTATTACTAAAATTATTGTAGACGTAAACAAATGGTCATGTATTTATATTATCTATTAGTATAGGAATCAAATGCAACATCAAACATTCATAGCTTACCTGACAACAGATGAGAAGTAATTTTTTTTTCAATTAGATAAATCACCCCTTTATAGGAAACTCGAAAAAAGAAAATATCTCTCCAAGTAACACATCGAAGGTTATCACCCACCACATTCAAATGTCAAAAAACATATAACTTACTCGCCAAAAGTAATGTCAAGTCTTTTATTTCACACATGGTCTATTGTTATCAACGTGTGTTCGGAAACGCACATACTCAGGTTTTTGAATAAAATTAAGTGGAACTGGAATGTAGACAATTGGCAACAATATGCATTTAAGGGTTAAACGACAGCAAATTTGGAAATAGATCCTAGAAGGAATTCAAATAGCACGCCGGTGACCCAGTTCCTTCTACGCTGACCCAGTCCGCAATATCCGACCGAATAAATACTTGTTAGAATCAATATTTACCGAGTTATCGGTGCGTTCGCAGTTACGCGTTCCCCGTGCCTTCTCCTCCTCGACCCGGCCACGAAAGGATCGGAATTAATCCAAGTGATTTGCCTCCTTCGCGGCAGCCCGTAAAAAACGAAATAGTTTCGTTCGTTCGCCGAGAGGCGAGAACGTTCGAAGCGCAGCCGGGAACTCAATTATTGTCGAGCGAACTCCGCACCGACTGCTGTATTTCCTTATTTAATCCCATAAAAGGAGACACAAGCCGTCGCATATCCGCGTTTATCGGCAACACACAGCCGGTTACATATCCGTGGAAGTCGCGAGGTATCTCGGGCAACTCGTTCAACGATCTACGCTCGTTCTGGTCCCATCTACACTTTGTTTACACCCTCATTGTTATCCGAATCTCTGTCCGCGACTATCTTGCACCATTTGTCACCGGTAACGAAGAGCCTATCGCTCGATTGCTTCTCGCCCGCCTTCCGGATTGCCCTTCGGCTATATTCTCGTTATCCGTTTTAAAGTTGAAGGAACTATAGTAATACAGTGCTGAGATTAACCCTTACAGGACCCATAAGCTTGCGAAGAGTAAATATTAGCATGTAACTGTTTGTTTTAGTACGTTTAGACGTAAAATAAATAAAAATCATGAGAAAAATACATAACAATGTCTAGCTTTTTTGGAATTTTATGGAAAATATTGTTCTCACAATGGACTATAAAGGTGACACAAAATATATGGTTAAGCTTATTATGCAATGTCCTTTATTTATTGGTTTTGTTGGGATTATGGAATGGAAATGAATATGATTCTAATTCTTTTCTTAAAAAGACTTTATTTTATTCCTTTATTGAGAGAAGGTATATGGGCGAAAAACGATCGAGCGACCAAACTCTACTGAGAGTCCGGTAAGAAAAAACGCTTCTTTTATACCCTTTTTGGGTTCGTCTTATCCACCAATCAGAGACGTTTTATTTGTCGCGTTTCACATTGTATACGTGACGCTGGGACCCCCAAACAGTCAGGGTACGATGTATATCTAATGGTACCGGTGATGATGTATCGCGGTATATACTATATACAGTTTACATCACCGTCGTTGCCCGCTGACGGAACCGGCGAAAATGTAAACCGATATCTTAGTATCTTAGTACTAAGTAAACTATAGATTAATTTTTGTTCGAGGCTAAAATTTCAACAGGTTTATTATAACAAAATTTTAACTAAAATAATACAAAATTATGAAATAAAATTACTATACAAAATGATGTGCACTTCTTTTTGTTGTGGAGCAAAGATGAACATTGCACATAGTACATACATATTATGCGTCCTATTTTCTATGCGGCGTTTAGCACAATTTGCCTATCTTTTCAATTTTTCCGCTTTTTGCATGTCGTGTGCTGGTAAATTGCGTTTTGTACCAAAAATAACCAATAATTAAATACGATAATCGCCAATTTTAAAATGGGGAAAAATGTTTCCCTTGGTCGTGGAGGGGTTAAAACTTCATTTTCACGCTAATCCATTGTAGTTTTTCAATTCCATTAAGATTTGCAGGAGGCAAGAATGCTAACAAAAAGTATAATTGATGTCGTATAAAAAACTTCGCTTTGTAATTTTAATTCAATTGAATTAAATACTTTAATTTTATGAAACTCTTGAGGTTTTTGGCGCGGCCGTCAAAGTGTTAATGTGCTCGTTGCCAACGTTTGTTCTGGTAACACAGTCTCCTTAGCTACGGCATGTTATTAACCGCAACGTGTCCTTTTTACAGGACATTTACTTTTAAGTTCGCTCCTCCGTTAACGTTTTAATCAATAACGATTTCACTGTCTCGCCTTCTTTCTCATGCAAAGCAGAATCGATCTCTATTTGCGAATTTTCGCCCTGAGTCGATAGTTAAGTAGTAGTTATTAGTAATTTTATGTATTCGTGGCACAATCGAGTAGTTGCAATTTCGAATAGTAGAAATATAGTATTATTATAATACTATATAATGGTATTATTATAATAATATTATTTTTAATCTATTAAAATTATTGAAAGAAGAAAGATCTTTTTCTACGTTTTTACATCTAGAATAGCGATAAATAAACTCCGGATCTTCGTGGATTTATGGCTTGGTCAGATTTTTGAAATGCAAGAAAACGTATAAATTAACCCCTTAACCCTTCGAGCGGCACGGTCCATTGGCGCGAGTCTACATCTGGGTGGCAACAATTTTCCGCCCCTGACGTGTATAGTGCGTCACGATCACTATACGAAAGTGGCCCGTACGTCATAGTCACTACGGGAAGAAATTTGCGCATTTTATAGGCACGAAAATACAATACAACCTCGCAAACAAACATATCTAACATAAACATTGTGATATACAAGGAATATTCATAATCAATATATACAGTATATACAAAATTTTGGATTACTGATTTGTGGATGCAACTTTGTAATTGGTACAGTCGAGAAGGTGAAGGGGGGCATCTTGAACATTGTAAACAAACTATCGACGCACGATAGTTTGTCCGCTGAAAACAGCCCTTCACGAGTTAGACTCGTCAAAGTCTACAGTGGCACATGAAATGAAAGACCCGAACTCGTCATTGTATGTCAAGGGGTTAATGTCCGATACGTACAATTATTAACGCTAATCGTACCATCGCCGGTCAAACACGGCCGGCTCGACAATTCTTATTCTACAATTATTGAAATTACAAGGACACATCCACCGGAAGCCATTCGATAAATTGATTCATTTCAATGTACGTTAATATAAAAATTGGAACAAATCTAGATAAATTCAATAGTGCAAATTTGTATAAGGCAACGCGGACGAGTCATTTTAAACGCCCGTTACGGTTAGTGTTAAATTTTGTACGTTTAATTTTACAAATAATTGAAAAAATTGAAACAATTCGAGATTGTTAAAATTCTTCTTCTATCGAAATGATCGTGCTCCCAATTATTTTAAAACTGAGAATATATGGTTTCTCTCAAATGTAGTTGAATAACAGATGATATTCGATGTAGCCTACAATTTGCGTATTGTTACGTAACTTCTTCGGAAACTGTCACAATGAATCCTTTCTTGTGATACATAATACGCCGGTACTTATTATTGCAACCGCAAAATCTAAAAGTAGCTGCTACATGTTTCTCGCGAGTTTCGTAGCTTTGTCGTATGAAAGCCAAAAACAACGTTACGCTTCGCACATCAGACCCTCCGATAACGAGTCTTGATTTACCAATCAAGAAAAGTAGAAATCAACGATGATGTTGTGTCATTATCCGAGAGAAACAATACGCTCATTTACGACGATAAAGAAGTTATGCTTCATTTTGTAAGCTGTCGATGAAGCAAGCGTTCAAGTCGTAACGACTATTTTGTCCCATTTTTAGAAGGAATCGACCGCTGTGCCTCGTTGTCTAGCCACCTGTGTCTAGCTTTCATTTCCTTGTCCGATGCATATCTGTCTACACGGAAATAAAAGAGCTTCGTATGGTTAGGCGACAGACAAATGTCTAACGTTAATTTACATGGTGGTAATTGACGCGCACTGTTAATTGGACGGGGAGGATTGTCCGAGGGAAACAGTGGAGAGGACACCGTGTGTAGAGGACCCCGCAGTGCCGTGACGTTTCCCACCCGACCCGACTTAATTCGTCGAGAAGAAAGCAAAAAGTAAACAACGGCGGGATACACCGTTCGGATGTAATGGAGATTTATAAGCGGGACGTGGCCACTTTGCTGGGGCTTACGTTCGTCGACTGAACTCCTTCGAGTCGGTTCTGCTTCTTTCCGCCTGAAGCTAGATCCTCGCTACCCATTAAAACATTAGCTTGATAGTCACCGTTAAGCCGCTGTTGAAATATTCTTCGGCCGTGTCGCCCGTGGAACGATTCCTTCAACCCTTTAAAGTCTATCGGGACATACGTGCCGCACCTATGTATTTCGCACGCCTATTGGGAGAAATGAATCCCGTTTTTCCACAATTCACGAATATACCAGTCTTATAATGCATACCACGCACATATTTGTTTACATATCCTAGCCCTTAGCGTCTAAAAAGGATAACCTACAATAATAAAATCAACATTTCTTGTTATTAGCATCTATATGTACGCAAAACTTGACTTCCGACATAACGCAAATTAACGATAAATAAATCAAACTCCACAGGGTTAACGAATCTCTGGCTCGAATGCGAACATCATTATATCATCATCGAACATGTGTCCACGAATCGCTGAGCTACCTGTCCGCTTGCGAGCAACGGGGGTGGTTTTATTAGCCCTCTGACCTACTTCGACGAGGCTGACTCGTGATGGAAATGAATATATTAATGATAATAATAATAATAATAGTAATAATAATGTTTATTATGTAAACGGGTGGACCCTTTGTTACAAAGCTGTTATAATAGCGAGCACACTGATAAGGATAGAAAGACAGGAAAGTAATAATAACTTTAAGATAACAATTGGTGGAAATAGAATGAAACAATCGCTGCTAATACGAGAATTAGATAACAAAGATAGATAATAATAATAATAACAATAATAACAATAGTAGTAACGATAATAACAATAGAATCGAGAATTAAGGATGGTTCTGAATAATAGCGGTGACAGAGTGTTTAAACGAAGTAAAAGAATGACAAAAGAATTTATTTCTAGTAAAAAAGATTACCAGTAAGAATCTGTTAAGCATGAATGTTATTCCTTACAATAAATATGTGAACTTTCGTTTTCTTCTAAGAAGCTATTCCGATTGAAAAACTTCTAATCGTTTTAATTGTAAAGAAAATGGTACGGCAAGGGGTTGAACGTATATGTTCACTCGAGGATCAATTGTTCCGTCCTGTCGAAGCTACAAGCTAATGAAGATCAATTGCGTTTCATGTTGATTATTATGAAATCTGGTGAAGAAATTAGAACAAAGGAACGCGATGAATCCAAATAAAAACAGCTGAATACAAGGCAAGGTGTAGATCTACTACGGAAAATCTACTGTAATTAATTTCACTGCTACTTAAAATCCATTGTAATCTAAATTTTTCTCAAAAATAGAACTCAACGCTCTATTAAAAGTCCATTAAAATTCAAATTTATGATAAAAATTCATTAGAATTAAATTTAACATTAAGTAGTAACTTTTACAGCGAATCATGCTGATCCTGAATAACGTCCAAGCATATAAAGTTGTATTCTGAGAGACAGCGGCAGCGTCTACTCCGAGGTTTTATAGTTTCCTGGGATTTTTCTAACAAATAAAACGGAAGCTGTTTTACCCCCCATCCTACATCCCTGCTTTGCACCGAGGATCAACGTACACTGTATACGTATAGGACACGGTTGGAAAACAGAGGGGATGGAGGGATATTATCCAGCAGTCGCGTAGATCAGCGACAATCCACCGGTTCGCCGTGTCGGTGTTGTAACGCCGTTAATCTCGGCAATTTACAATACACGTGTGCGCCCGGTTCATCGATCTCTCGGCCGAGCGATTCCGTCACGTTCCTGATACATACATCGAACAGCGGGTCAGGGCGCACGAAACGTCGTGGAAATAGGTCAAGTCCTAATTGCATTCGAGGACAAGAGAAGAAAAAACGAAGGTGTGGCGGTACGGACCTGGTGGCCAGACAACGAGGCACAGCGGTCGATTCCTACTACAAATGGGACAAAATAATCGTTACGACTTGAACGCTTGCTTTATCGACAACTTAAAAATGAAAGCACAACAACGTCATCGTTGATTTCTACTTTTCTTGATTGGTAAATCCGTGAGACTCGTTATCGGAGGGTCTGATGTGCGAAGCGTAACGTTGTTTTTGGCTTTCATACGACAAAGCTACGAAACTCGCGAGAAACATGTAGCAGCTACTTTTAGATTTTGCGGTTGCAATAATAAGTACCGGCGTATTATGTATCACAAGAAAGGATTCATTGTGACAGTTTCCGAAGAAGTTACGTAACAATACGCAAATTGTAGGCTACATCGAATATCATCTGTTATTCAACTACATTTGAAACCATATTCTTAGTTTTAAAATAATTGGGAGTACGATCATTTCGATAGAAGAAGAATTTTAACAATCTCGAATTGTTTCAATTTCTTCAATTATTTGTAAAATTAAACGTATAAAATTTAACACTAACCGTAACGGGCGTTTAAAATGACTCGTCCGTGTTGCCTTATACAAATTTGCACTATTGAATTTATCTAGATTTGTTCCAATTTTTATATTAACGTATGTTGAGATGAATCAATTTATCGATTGGCTTCCGGTAACTGTGTCCTTATAATTTAAATAATTGTAGAATAAGAATTGTGGAGCCGGCCGTGTTTGACCGGCGATGGTACGATTAGCGTTAATAATTGTACGTATCGGACATTAACCCCTTGACATACAATGACGAGTTCGGGTCTTTCATTTCATGTGCCACTGTAGACTTTGACGAGTCTAACTCGTGAAGGGCTGTTTTCGGCGGGCGCCGTGCTGTATATTACTCTATTACTCAGTTGCGACATTCGTGCGCTGATAGTTTGTTTACAAAGTTCAAGATGCCCCCCTCCCAATCTTCTCGACTGTACCAATTACGAAATTGCATCGACAAATTAGTAATCCAAATTTCGATATAAAACATTCTTTTTCTTAGCTTGCACATAACTGTTCAGTTGAGCCAAATTAAATAGAATTTTTCGGACGCATCGAATTCTGTTTTATTTGTATGTCAAGGGAGACTGTTTTTCCGTTCTTGTCATAAGAGGATCATTTATTATTATTCGATGTTAGACGTCAAATTCGAGTTTCGCAAAGAAAATGTCTCAGGAGTATTCGTACCCTTACAATGTCTCAGGAGTATTCGTACCCTTACAATATTATACTTTAAATGTTTATTAATTCTTGACGATGCAATTTTACGACATTCTCATGAAAGGGAATTTATATTGAAATATCTAAACTTTCGAATTACTATAAACTTTAATGTAAAAAAAACTGTCAATGTAACAAGAACGTAATTTTATGTACATTATAACAAAATTAATCTCACAAGAGTATTGCATGCAATATTGACGGTTCAGTTGTGCCTAATTAAATAATAAATAATAAATAAATAATAATAAAATTCGGACGCATGAAATTTCGTTTCATTTGTATGTCAAGGGGTTAGTAAATCAAACTAGATAACAATTTTTTCACTTACAAAAAAAATGTCTTTTTTTTTCATTTGAGTTCCATTTTCTAAGAGAATCGACCGCTGTGCGACGCAAGTGCCAACGCAACGCTGAAAATGACCGGCAGAATTCAATACTCTTTCGGCCGCGCAGTCCGAACGTTTAATTTCATTTCGAAAGAGGAGTGAGGAATAGAGAATCGACCACCCTCCGGGTCTGTCGCGTTGGGGTAGATGAGGACGAAGAACTATCGGTGGAAGGGGGACAAAAAAGTAGACAGTCGGGGCCTCTGCCAAGTCAATACTTCGCTCTCGATAACATCACTCGATTACCGATTAAAAGGAGATTCCGATATCGATTCGCTGGCCTATCTGCGCGAGCAATCGCTCGGACCGCGATCAAGTAGCTCCCGACAGTCGCTCCTTTATCGATACCGAGCCGCCGATTTATTTAACCGTTTGGAAACGGAAGAACCAACATGTGGCCTGCATTTGAATAACTGAACTGAGCTGAAGTTACGTCGAAAAAATTGTCAGAACGAACCACTAAAATTGCCCGTCGAAATCAGTATAGGGAAGACCGGGGCTAGAAGTTCTGGGGATAAGTTGTTCCGATGGTAATGCAGGAATTTCTCCCGGAAATGTTCGGAGATCGGGATTGAAACCGGCAGATCTGAGAATATTAAGTCGCGATTCTTCGTGCCTCGCAGCTCGTTTTTATAGGAACTCGAGGCAGTCGGCAGAAATAGGCAACGGCCAGCATGCAGGTGTGAATATATGTATAGTAATGCTAGAATAAAAACGATGACTTAACTTTTTTTATTTCTAATTTTTTGCCACGATTTGAAGGCAATTTGGAGGCCACATGATACGATTCGAAGGTAATTTAGAGGCCATGTGACACGATTTGAAGGCAATTCGGAGATAATTCGAAGGCCACACGATACGATTCGAAGGCAATTTAGAGGCCATTTGACACGATTCGAAGGCAATTCAGAGACCACATGCCACAATTCGAAGCCAGTTCGAAGGTAATTAGGAGGCCACATGAAACGATTCGAAGACAATTCAGAGGCCATGTGACATGATTCGAAGGCAATTCGAAGGTCACATGATACGATTTGAAGGCAATTTAGAGGCCATTTGACACGATTCGAAGGCAATTCGATGGCCACATAACACGATTCGAAGGCAATTCGGAGGCCACATGCCACAATTCGAAGCTAATTCGAAGGTAATTCGGAGGTCACATGACACGATCCGAAGGCAATTCAAAGGCCACATGACACGATTCGAAGGCAATTCGGAGGCCACATGGCATGATTCGCCCCCAAACAATCCATTTTGTATTGTCTTCCGGGAACTCGTGTCGCGTGCCACATCACATGCTTGACCGACTCCGTCGACCCTTAGCATCGACAAAGCAATAAATTACATAGGCGTAAGTCTAACACATTTCTCTCTTCCGAGAGAAATTACTGTATATTTCAAACAGAAAGGAATTGCGTTATGCTTTCAATTGTTTTGAATGTGTGGATCGATCGCGTCGCGCGATTATTGCATGCATTAAAATAAAAATAGCGAAATGTCGAATAGAAATACAGTCCATTTGCCGTGATAAAGTAACAAACGTTTGTTACTTTTCGGACTTGATAGGTTTAGCGTCAAATAATTACCGAAAATTAAACAAGCGCCGCTTGTATAAGGCAGAAATGTGAATTCGATGATCTTCCGGGGCGAACGCGAGAACATCGTTGTAAAAGCGATTTGCAATTCGCTCGACGGACGATTACAATCGCGGCTTCATTTCCTCTCGTCTGTCACCGTATTTAAGACCTCGTGTCGCCGCCGTGTGGTCGATAAATTAACAAGTCGCGCGGGACGCATTCGAGGAGAAACGCGGTGAAATAAGATCGTGCGGAGGAGATCGAGGATCTTGTTTTTAGTTTACGATGATGGCGGGCGTGGTTCCCTGGGAACCACGTTCGCTTTCCACGGTGGACTTGATGCGAAACGAGCGACGCATTTTGAGCTTCTCGACCGTAAAGCGGCGATAAGAGCACGCGAGCCGAAAACCGATACGAATTTTATATCCGCAGTTTTCAGGTTATTGAGAAACTCGTCGGCGTAGTTCTTGTCGTTGTAAACGGTTATTTGTGTATGGGACAAGCAGCTTTCCTTTTTTCTTTGTATGATGTCGTTCGAGTGAAAGCGTTGTCGCAGTGATTTAACACTTCCGTTGGTAACGAAGCACGTGGGGAGCCGTTAAGAATTATTAGCGGATACAGAGTGTCCATAATTTTCATTTATGGCAAACATAAACTGCTAATGGGACATTAATGTCTCGTAGCATCAGATTTACAATCTGGACGTATGGACGTTTTGGTCTAAAAAATTGTGATCGTTACATGTCTGTGGCTGTAAGAAAAAATGCCGCATGTCATAATTTCAAAATATTTAATTTCATGCATTGATTCAGCTGTAGGATATAGCTGTTACGCATTTTGCAGAAAAAAGAACGATCTTTAAGCAACGATATCTTGAAAACGAAAGCATGTGATATGCGACGTTCTTCCATCTAACCACAGATGTATTATAATTAAAATACATAAAAGAGACTAAAATTTAATCGACGGTAAAAGCTACATGTATATAGGATGACAACTATTACTTTACATAATACAATGGTATATAATATCAATATAATATTAATATTAATATTAATTTTGTCCCGTTGCTGCTCTTCAGAAGTGCTATAACCCGCTGTCTCAAATCTTCGAAGGAAATGGAAAGAAGACGGAGCAACCATAACCGCCTCGAAGTGCCTAAATCGCCAAGGGCACACGATATCTAAGCGTGTACATCGTTTTCGCATTATGTAGCACTTTCCGCAGCATGGCCCGGGTGCAGACGATCTCGAAGAAATTGCACCAGCTGCAAGCTGCGCAAATGACTTCTACAAACGAAAGTTCGAGTCAGACAATTTACACGCGGCTGCTGCATCCGCAAGTTGAAATTTTCTCGACAATAGGATTCTATCGATATTTAACAAATAGGCAGTTAGTATTCATGAAACCGCCTTCTTCGAATAATCAGCTTGGATTACGCCGAGAATAGTGGAAAGTGAATTTCGGTTCAGACACTGATTCTAAAAATTAATTCCGAAACCTTTCTATTTCCCTTCCTCTCTACTTTTCTATCTATGTATATAGATTTGTTTATTAGTATTCCATATCGCTGGATCACTTATGATTTGTGTATCCATTTACACAGGGTGTCCCATAATTATACTAATACTCGGAAAGAGGCGATTCCTGAGTTCATTTGAAGCATCTTTTTCCTTAGCGAAAATGCAATCCGCGGCTTCGTTTACGAGTTATTAACGAAAAGCAGTGACCAATGACAGGCGTGAATAGCTGGTGCAAGGCGGCCGAGCCAATGAGCGACCGAGTCAACGCGAAGCCCAGTTCCGCGCCAGCTAATCACGCTTCTCATTGGTCACTGTTTTTCGTTAATAACTCGTAAACAAAGCCGCGGATTGCATTTTCGCTAAGGAAAAAGTTACTTCAAATGACCTCAGAAATCGCTCCTTCCGGGTGTTAACATAATTATGGGACATCTTGTAGATCACTCCACTATCGACTAAGGAAATTTCTTTCTCTATTCGAGATTATTCTTGTTCTATACTCATATCTTTTATTTATTTGTACATCGTTCTTTCACCGATTTTTCCTCTATTCACATATTCTTCTTCCACTTACAAAATCTTCGGCTACTCCCAGATTCTTTCTCTACTCACACAGTTTTCCTCTACTCACAGATCTTTCTTCTGCCTCCACCCATAAATTCTTCCTCTACTCACAGATTTTATCTCAGTTCACACATTCTTCGTCTGCCCACATAATATTCTTCTTATTCTATTTTCACACGCTTCTTTATCCACTCACATATTCCTCCTGCCCTATTTTCAAGCACGAATTTTTCTTCCAAATTCTGTCAGCCCTCTTACTACTCATATTTTTTTTTTCTTCTTTCTCATACTTTTCGCATCATATTCGCGGATCCCTATCTTTCCCTCTCTCTATTCCTACAACGTCTCCTTTCCACTCATACACTATCCTGCCTCTATCGACCGTTCTCTCCGTTTCTTCCTTTCTGAACCGACTCCACCCTAAAGCCATTCACTCTACTTTGTCAGTCTATAACGGGGAGTATCCCAGCTTTCCGTCTGAAATCAGCAGTCCTAATCTACGAGGGAACCGAAGTTCTGTACAAGATTCCTCGCCGTCCGATCGTTAACAGTGCCATTCGATATCCGACAGGAATCATCGCCGTGCGATAAGCAATGCCGTTGCTTAGAAAATATGCAAAACCGTTCAAACTTCCACCGTGCACCGTACGATCCAACCAAGCGATATCGCCGCTTACTCCACGAGTTTTCGGAACTTCTGAAAATCCGAATCGGAGCTTCTCAAATAGCACACAGGAATTCGATCGTTTAAAAGCATTAGGGAAGGTGAGATGCTGAATATCAATCCTCAAACGATTTAGAATTCTATCCAAACTTTTCATCGCGTGATGCTCTTACTTAGCTCAAAGTCCCGCGGCGGTTGTCTTTCGGAGTGTGAACATCCTGAGTTTCGATTTTCTTTTTTTTATTAAGGGATCTAAGATTCTCCGTTCAATAAAGATCCTTCGAAATCGTCTCGATTCTCAAAATGATTGGAGGAACAAGTGACAGATATGTTCGATCAGTGGAGATCCTAGATCTTGATAATCCTCGATCAATCCAGAATTCTATCGAGGACTTTTCGTTTTATGATTCCAATCGATTCGATTCTTCAAAACCGTCTGGAAAAATAAACGAGTGGCAAGAGGTACTGGATCCCGATTGTCTGAACTCAGACGAGCCTTTGCGATCCGGACTACGATGGATCGTATTCTCTGTTATACGAACACGTTGAAATAATGCCGACGTTCGGGAAAGGATAGGAGGCGAGTCTTTACGCGTCTTTATTCGAACGACGGTCTTTCGTTTCCGAACTTCCGCACGGCTCTACCTCTTGTACTGTTCAAATAAACGAGGCTCCGCCGTATTTGATGAATCCTTGATCATCAGACAATCCAGAGTCTTTCAACATTTTTTCAACATTCGCCGCTTCCTTGGTCCTCTGAATTTTTTTCTCCAATTAGGACCCCAGATCTAACTCTTCGGAGAGTCCAGTATTTCATCTAAATCTTTCCATTCGCATTTTAATTTTTGTTACTTTAATTAAATGAAGTGAAAAATAGCGAGAATAATGGAGAATAATACACATAATAAATCATTAAAGTAACAAAAATTAAAATACGAATGAAAAGATTTAGGTGAAATGCTGGACTCTCCAGTGAGTCAAAATAATTAAATAATAATTAAATAAAGTGAAAAATAGCGAGAATAATCGAATAATATATAATAGAATAATATATTTAATTATTTTGATTTCATTTTATTTTCTATTGTTCTCTTTGATATGCTACTTGTACGATATACAGGGTGTCCCAAAAATGTCTCGCAATTCGGAAATGAGAGGTTCCTGAGATCATTCGAAGTAACTTTTTCCTTAGCGAAAATGCAATCCGCGGCTTTGTCTACGAGTTATTAACGAAAAATGGTGGCCAATTAGAGGCGAGCTCGGCTGACGTCAGACGGCCCAGCCAACGAGCGCACGTAGTTCAGTTTCGCTCATTGGCTCGGTCGCCACGCGCCAGCTGATCCCGTCTCTCATTGGTTACTGTTTTTCGTTAATAACTCATAAACGAAGCCGCGAATCGCATTTCCGTTAAGGAAAAAGTTATTTCGAATGACCTCAGGAATCTCTCATTTCCCGATTGCGAGACATTTTTGGGACAATCTGTATTGTCATATTATTGTAACACAGATCTTTTCTTCCGTTCACTATAAATTATTATTATTATTATCATTATCATTGTCATTATCATTATCATTATCATTGTCATTGTCATTGTCATTGTCATTGTCATTGTCATTGTCATTGTCATTGTCATTGTCATTGTCATTGTCATTGTCATTGTCATTGTCATTGTCATTGTCATTGTCATTGTCATTGTCATTGTCATTGTCATTGTCATTGTCATTGTCATTGTCATTGTCATTGTCATTGTCATTGTCATTGTCATTGTCATTGTCATTATCATTATCATTATCATTATCATTATCATTATCATTATCATTATCATTATCATTATCATTATCATTATCATTATCATTATCATTATCATTATCATTATCATTATCATTATCATTATCATTATTATTCCCTTGATTCTTGAACTGTTCTCCAATCCACATTCAACCGAGACCTAACCGAGTGAGGACAAATGATAAAAACAATATCGCTGACCAGAATTGAATAGACGAACCGTTCGTCGACTTGCTGCAATAAAGACTGTAGACATCAACTTTCAAGACAGCCGGCAATCGATCTAAAACTTTTTATTCGCGTTTCCTCAATTACCCAAAGGGTTCTCCAACTCCGACCGAGTGGCTCGAAGGTTGGCGAACGACAAAAAGGATTTTCGTTGTTAGAATCGACCAGACGAGAGCCGTTCGATGATCTGTGAGAACGAGAGGACTCCGCGTCTCGCCCTTTAAATAGCCAAGAACACGATCAAAGAGTTTTCGTTCGCGTTTCCTGAATCACTCGAACCGTTCTCCTAACTCAGACCCAGCGGTTTCGAGGGTCGACAAACGGCGAAGAGGATTTCGGTGTCAGAATTGAACGAGCGAACCGTTCGTCGATTTGCAGAGCAACGAGGGCCTCGCCCTTCGAAAAGCCTAGAAACTCGAACCCGAGAGTTTTCATTCGCATTTTTCCTCGATTGTCGAACAGTTCTCGAACTCGGGCCGAGTGGCCAAGAGAGCCGGCGAATGGCAAAGAGGTGGTGGGCAGAATTGAACAGGTGAACCGTTCGGTGTCTTCCGGGATGGGGCTGGTCCTCGAGCCGTGGCGTGGCATTCATCGAGCGGTCGAGAGCGAGTCGCAGTGACGCGGGTTACGCAATCGCCGACTGGCCTTGCGCCAATCTCGCGTATCACTCGAACTCGTCCCGCAAAAAGGGAGACAGAGAGGAGGGAACGGCAGCCAGCAGCCGGCCAGTGAGGGAAGGGGAGGGGAGGAGACGACACCGCGAGAGAGGAAAACACAGCCACGCCGCGCGCGGGCCACGTTTCTGCGTGTGTCTCCGCGGCTCCGCTCCGCTCCGCGCCGGTTACGAAACGCGTGTGCCGCCGCGCCGTCATGCTACCGCGTGCGTGCCGTGCCGTTCGATCACGATGTACATATCTCGACGCGACCGTTCCTCGATCTCCGCCGTCTAGTCGTCGATCGCACGCATCTCGGTTGCATCGTGCTTCCTTCTTCCCCGCCGATTTCTCTGAAAGATTTTCCGCGACTTCTCGTAACTCCCTTTGCCCCGAAACTTCGTTTAGGATAAAGTTGCCTAATACGAGGAATAATCGCCTAATATGAAACTCCAGCTTATTTCCGTTGTTGATGTACCGAGTGTCGCGTCGACGCTTCTCCGTTGCGTGTTCAACGTAGAAACATATGCTAATGTCGCGTCACGTGAAATCATAGGAAAACACGTGGAATCCGACCACGCGTGGCAATGTATGAACGCAGCGTGACGCGATCCCGAGCTGTATCCAACAGATTCGAAACAATGGAAGTACGCTGGCTCGCGCTATTCGAATGTCACGTGACGTCCAGATCAGTATGTATTTCGAAGGATTACTTATATTACGGATATCTTATAAAAATGGTAAGCATATAATTCTTTTCATAAATGCTAGGGTATAGTGCATTGAATTTGTGCTGGAAAAAAGCATACGTCCAACGTGTGAACAGAGAGAAAATTAATGAATTTCTGATATTAGGACTTTTTATTTTCCAGTAGATTGTGAAAGAACACATATTATCGTTTTTAACGCTAGATTCACGGAGCACAAAAAAACAGCGGTTTTATATTAGTTTATAAAAGTAACGATGAGACATTTGTTCGGATTTTTAACAGGTGTTATTGTAACATTTGCCGTAAGTAACGTACAAATTGAATAAGTAACTCATAAATGTATCTTTACGATATGAATAATAATAATAATATTAATGATGATAATAATAATAATAATAATAATAAATTAAAAAATTAGTGACCCATCATTTTTACGTAAATCTAGTGTTAAACGAATAAACAATATTATTATTATTATTATTACTATCAATACAGAGTTGGTTTCGATTTTCTTGATAGGTATCACTCGATGGATTATCGGTTTTTTTAATGAGCAACCTAAAATTTTATAAAGTAATCCACAAATTTGTACATCTTTCGTTGTCTGTAGCTTGTTCGAATCTCTGAGATGTACAAAACGCATTTTAAAAATTTTTGTCACATGAAAAAGTTGAAAACGAGGATTTCTTTTTCGTCATTCCAAGTAATAGCAGAATTGAAAAAAAGTATTCTAGTCATTGTATCTGCAGTCCTTGTCATCTAACATCTCGAAAATATTCAAGTCATTTAGTAAAAGTTATTGCATTTTTTAAAGAGGTGTACGAATACTTCAGTTTGTCACCGTATATTGAACAAACTGAATGTCAGTAGGATTTGGAGAATACAAAAGGATTGAACTAATATTTCGATAAATCTAGCGTTCATAAAAGTGTTTTGAATCGAAAATTATGATTTTAAAAAAGAATCGGTTTCATATTAGGCACCACCAACCACGGAAGTCCGTTCGCGACGAAACTCGCGGACACCGGAATCCATTGTACAGGTAAAAGTAACCTGAGATTCGTCATTGCTTTGTCTTATCTTTAGATCAATCCAGAAGAAATAAATATTAGACTACGGATTTTATGCATTCACGGTGGAAGTGCAGGGACGGCGAACGATGCAGCACATTAAGCTCTGCTTAAAGATAACATTTAGCATTTGAGGAAAATGAATTTTGGCTCGAGGCGTCTGGTGACAAAAATTCCAGACGCTGGAGGAATGCACGTGTCCGCGTTAAATCGCACTCGAAGGACTTGTTCTGTCCATGTCGGGAACTTTTAGCAGCAAGCCGGATCGAAAAGGTTAATGCATCAAGCTAACCAGTTAGTATTTTTAGTCTCCACTATTCTTAACCGCGATCGGTATATCTTGTAAACGATACTTAGAACTTGGATCGCTTTGACGGAGTTCGATAATATTCTTCCAACGTCCCACATTTTCCGATTCCTCTTTGTCGATGTATTTCAGACGATGACTTCGGTGAATTTGTGAACTCGCTGAACGTTCGACAAATTCCGGGTAGAAGTGGACGCAAATAAAATTCCGGCGTGCCAGATCGCTGAAAGTTTGCCGTGCCCGTGCAAACGGCGAGCCCCTTCGTTTGATAAATGAATTATTTCCGATCCAACGATCCTAATTCGAGGCTCGAATGCCAAGGTCGCCGACGCTTAAATTAGTTGGCGGACATTTTCGCGGATCTATCGGGATAGCTGTGACAAAGTGGGTGTACATTTCGAGTTGTTTGCCGTTTGAACGCGGCTCAGGTTCGCCGAGGAAATATCCGACGAGCAAATACCTGGCGATCATCGAGCCAGCCAAGCAATTCATTTGCAACACTGTAGACGGTGCAAACATTCCGACACTGATAAACTGTCTTTACATTGGGACGCGTCTTAACGAACACCGTGGTGCCCGAAAGACCGCGTGACTTTATCGGATTTGAGAGAGATTGAACAGTCAATTGCAAGGAAGTGCAACTGCGAGAGGAAAACGCGCCGAACGAGGAGTAGTAGTCCCGTTGAAAAATCCAATTTTTCCGCGGGGGAGGGGGGGGGGGTAACGTTATTTTCGTCGGGAAACGAGAATCCCGAATAATTTGCCGGTCTCTTCCCAAGAAAATTGAATTCGACGATAGCCGTCTATTTTCGGCGGCTTTCCATTAAGAAACGGCGAATTAGTTGACGAAGTTCTCCGATTTCCGAACGCAACTTAAGCGGCCTCCGGTGCTCGTCGAGCCTTGTCCTCGATTTTCCCCGGAAATTACGGCGGCCACGTTTAGTCGAATTATGGTGACGTAAACAGTGCGGCGAACAATACTGTGGAAATTCACGGGGGGAATCAAAGGGGTTAATTATTAACCCCGTTAAGCAATTAACGGCGGTCCGAGATTCGAACGTCACCGGGCAGCGGTATCGGTAATTGCGTTCTGCCGGACGTGACTGAAAATTCCGTGTCCCCGTGCTGTCCGTCCTGAAACGACGTTTGATAAAAACCTAACAGAGTGCTGACTATCGAACGCTCGTCCGTATTTACTGTAGCACGTTCCTCATCATCCTATGTTTTCCAGGTTTCATCGATGACTAGACTGCGGATTTTATGCATTTATAACAGAAATTAGTAGACGAAGTGCAAACATGTAAATACATTAAAACAATTTAACAATATCACCGCATTATTTTTCGATACATCGATATCGCTAAATAAAGAAATATATTTTTATCTAACTCTTGTTTCTTGCAGTTAACACAGAAATGGTTGATTTTGCACAGATATCCGCAGTTTATTGGTGACAAGAGAACAGAACGCCCTAACAGAACGACATAAAAAAAAGGAATAACAGTCATACTTATTAAATTATTGCTGGAAATCGCCAGTTAGGCTCGTTAAAGTACGGTAAATAAGAAAGATGGTTTCCATCGCCTGAATTTATTTGAACCCTCTACAGACCAAATTGAAAAAATTGTTTAAATCATCACGGGGAAAGAGTGCGTTGAATTAAAAACATTGTCCACGTACTGTACAGCGTCTAATTGTTCATTATTTCAATTAAAGAGCCACTTTTCATTTCATCACCCTATAAAATTCTATTTCCTCTCCGCAACTTATGGTCCCGCAGAAAAGTCAAGTGGAACAACGCATGCAGTGCGTCCCGTGATTACGCATACTCGCATAGCCCATAGTCTTCCTCGTACGTGGCCGTACCACGAGCTGATAGTAACGCGTCCACGAGCCGGTTACACGCGTCCACCAACACACGTGCAAATAATTAGTCACGTGCAACGTATAAAATACTTCTTTTCCCGACATAATCGCTTCGTATCCACGGCTCGTACCGCCGGAAAACCGTTCTTGTTAGGAAATCTCGTGGTCCACTTCATTTCGGACATGCTCCGCCACTTGTGGACCATTTTTCAGCGTGTCCGACAGGATCGGCTTAAAATCTCCTTACGTATTATAAAGAACAGCCGTGGCAATTGATATTGAAGAATGATGAACTAAAGGCAGTTTTCTAAAAGCTCATTATTAATCTAAATTAATTAATCTAAAATTTCTGAAAAGAAATTTTTAGATTAATATAATCGAAAGTTAATTTTTGCCTAGCTAACATGCAACAATATTATACGAAAACGTTATTAAGACTAGAACTACCGAGCCCTGGACGTGACTAACATATTGTATTATAACGATGGATATATTTGAACTTCCTTCGTTTTTTATAATAATATATGCTTGAACGAGCAAATTTCTGACAAAAGCATTTTTACAGTTTTATGGTTTATATTACGTTATATAATAATATTAATATTACATTATTATTAATAGCATATTATATAATAATATTAATATTACATTATTATTAATAGCATATTATATTATAATATTAATATTACATTATTATTAATGGCATATTATATAATAATATTAATATAATATTGTATCATATTATTAATATGTAAGTAAATTGTATAGAAATCATTGTACACGAATTTTTTCATAGATACCAGAAATTAAACAAATGTAGCTTTCGCCCGCGGAAGGCGTACAGACTAAATTAAACTCACAGAGTTAAAGTGCTACGATAATTTTGTTACCGGCAGGATCGAAATAGCAGAGCTAAGTGGGATTGTAAACGAAAAATATCACAAATCAGTAATTTTCACTGGTTCGGTAGTGTTCTAGTGTTAAAATACTGACAAGATCGAATTATGCATATTAATCGTGTGCACGACCACCTCGAGATCTCGAAATCTCTCGCATCGAGCGAATCTAAGACAGTCGAGCATCAAACGGCGCGATTCAATCCTCGGATTCTCCGAATTTTCAAGACTTCTTCCTCGGAAGAAGTTTAATTACATCGGCTGTATTCGATTCGCCGGGCTATTCACGTAACTCAGACAATGCATGTGTCGCCTGGAAACTTGGAATCGCCGGTCGCAACCGTCGGCCTCGGTTCTTCGGGTTGTTTGTCGCGGCGTAGGATGGGGGCGACGCCGCTCAAAGGAAACTTGTTACCGAATGCCCGAAAGTCGTTCGGTCGCGACGGAAGTAAAGCGGATGAAGGCCAGAGACTCGTTCGCATAAAAGGCGGACGGCAACCGGCGCGCGGATATCAGTGTCGTCGCAATTTGCAACTCATACATGTGCATGTCCCCGCGCGCGCGGCTCCTAGAATCGCGAGCGCGCTCTTAACGCCTCGAATCGGCTTCACCTTCCCCACCCTTTGCTCCTACAGACAAATTGGCCGACTTCGGTCTCCGCGAATTCGCGATACTTTATGTCCCATCTCCATTTAGCTCCGCTATTTCGATCATGCCGGTAACAAAATTATCGCAGCAGTTTAATTCTGTGAGTTTAATTTAGTCTGTACGTCGTCCGCGGGCGATAGCTACCTTTGTTTAGTTTCTGTTGTCTATGAAAAAATTCATCTATACAATGATTTTTATACAATTTACTTACATATTAATAATATAATTATTATATAATATAATATAATATAATATAATATAATATAATATAATATAATATAATATAATATAATATAATATAATATAATATAATATAATATAATATAATATAATATAATATAATATAATATAATATAATATAATATAATATAATATAATATAATATAATATAATATAATATAATATAATATAATATAATATAATATAATATAATATAATATAATATAATATAATATAATATAATATAATATAATATAATATAATATAATATAATAAGATATAAAGTAATGCAACTGTAATGCAAATGTAACGCAATTGTAATGCAAATGTAATGCAAAGGTAATGCAAAGGTAATGCAAATGTAATGTAAACGTAATGTAAACGTAATGTAAACGTAATATAAACGTAATGTAAATGTAATGTAAATGTAATGTAAATGTAATGTAACTGTAATGTAATATAATGTAATATAGTATAATATGATACAATATAAAATCATAAAACTAATGTAAAAAGTAGATATTTTTTTCGGATTCTTCTTCCTTTTTCTTCTTCTTCTTTTTTCTTCCTTCTTAAAGGTTAGTTTTGTCAGCTGTAACGCTCTAAAGTAAAAAATAAATGGTGCTATTGAAAAACGCGAAGGTGACCTGAGCTTCTTATCGAATAAAGTAATTTTTCGAAATTTTTATTATTGTACATTGTTCTCCACAAAGTGTTCATTAACTTTTATTCCAAACACTGTTTTGTGTGTGTGTGTGTGTGTGTGTGTGTGTGCGTGTGTGTGTGTGTGTGTGTGTGTGTGTGTGTGTGTCAGATCAGTCTAAATACCTCAAAGCCCGGCGTGTCCGTTAGGCTGAACACCTTGTACAAGGTTTTAATTAGGCGACGTTTCTCGGGAGGCCGATCACAGGCATCGTAAGTCGGTTATCTCCGCCATTTTGGTCCATTCTCGGCAAACAAGGGGCTGCGGGCGAAAAAATAACCAACGAGCCGCGACAGAGCGTTATGCATTTAAAGGAGTCCTCGAATTAAACGCTTGCGTCGCCGACCAGATAATCAAATCATTGCCGAGAAAGGCGAATCCAGACGGATTCTGTGTTCCTTCGAACCCCTGCGACGGAGTGGCTGCTCTCGAATATCCTTGGCATTCGATTCGTCGCGTCGATTCGCGAATCCATTCTCACGAATGCCGGTGGTGGGGGAAAAAAAAAAGAATGGAACGGCGATATAAATTTGCAGACCGTGGCCGAAACGGGGGAACGGGGGGAGGGGAACACTCCACGGAACCCCATTACTTCGCTATTACCCGTCCGGAATGATTGCCCTTCTTCACAACCGACTCCAGTAATTCTCCCTGCTCCGCCATGCCGTCGCTTCTAATTCGACTTTCCACGTTTCGGTTCGATCCCTTCCGATTCTAGACTCCCGCCGACTCTTTTCCATAAATAACCGCGTGGATGCAGGCGTAGCTGAAACATTTCGAACGACCCTAATGTAGGACGAAGCAATGTATGCAGACGAAGAGGAGAAAGATTCGAGGAATTTCAATCTCTTTTCTATGCACATTACGTACGAAAATATTGCTCGTATTTTCTGAAACGAGGGCTGCAGCAGAAGTTTACGAACTGCGGAATCGATATCTTTTCGAGCGCGCACTCGACGATCTTGATTTCGAGGTTTTCACGACTCTTTGCTAGTGGTTAATAGAAAAGTAGATGCAGCCTGGAGTAATTAAATAAATGACGATGGTACTCGCAACTGCTTCGGTTTCAGAAATTTAGTGGTGCAATTAGTAGGAATTACGATTTTGAACGTGAATCGAGGATGCGCGTGTATTGAATATATCCGTGTTTTAAGCCACGCGCTTCCAAAGCAGGAAGTTAATTGATTAAAGCGTATTAACAGAAATTATTACGTTCGTTAAATTTCTGACCTATGAATTGACATTTTGTGTACCACAATTTAGTTTCGTAAAAATCCGATATGTATTCGAATATTTTGTTATTATAGATATAGCGATATAAAGAAAGTATAAATACTTATAATATGTTAACACGTATGATATATTTAATTGCATTTAATTATACATTTTAAATACACGTGGAATGGGAATTTCTACAATTTAGAGTTGCGTAACAGATGAGGGGTTCGTGAGATCATTTGAAGTAACTTTTCCCTTAGCGAAAATGCAATCCGCAGCTTCGTTTACAAGTTATTAACGAAAAAAAGTGGCCAATGAGAGGCGTGAATAGCTTGTGCAAGGCGGCCGAGCCAATGAGCGCGGAACTGGGCTTCGGCCGCCCGTTGGCTCGGCTGCTCGTTGGCTCGACCGGTCATTGGCTCGGCCGTCTCGCGCCAGCTAATCACGCCTTTCATTGGTCATACTTTTTCGTTAATAACTCGTAAACGAAGCCACGGACTGCATTTTCGCTAAGGAAAAAGTTACTTGAAGTGATCTCAGGAACCCCTCATTTTCCCGCTTGTACAATAATTTTGAGACAATAGTTTTAGGAAAAATCAGAGTTGGGGCAAATTTTATTCGGGTAACGGATAAGATATAAAGACTGTCGAATAAAATTTTATTCAGCACTCTATCGAATAAATATGCCATCGTAGACAAATTTATCTAAATAACAATTAATCCGAATAAGAATTTATTCGATTAAGAATTCATATATATATTCGGATAAGAAGGTATCTTCGAACAGGAATTAATATAGAAAATAATCGATAGTTGTTGCTTCGGAAGATGTTTTCGTTGTAAGAATAACAAGAAGTAAACATGCAAACAGTATCATTGGCAGATTAATGTAAATTGAACCGACACCTGAATGTACGAACATAACGAAATGCATTCGTGTCAATATATTCTTATAAAATTAACTGTTCTTACAGTCAAATATTCGCATTATTATTCGAATAAATTTACTATCTCTATTCGGAGAGATGGAATAATTTATGAGGAATAAAAAAATAATTGTTATACGAATAAAATATCCGATCAAAAAGAATGCATTCGATTAATTATTTTGGATACATATCTATTCGAAACAATTCGGATAATGCCCAACTCTGATACGAACACATTATAAAGTTTACTTTCCAACCAAATCATTGTAGTGCAGTAGTCATCAATACCGGATTCAATGCTGCATAATATCGTGTCGCGTCTCCCGAAGACAGCGAGATAATATGGGATTGCGAAGTGAGAAAAGGCATTATACATACATATATACTCATACGTCTGAAAGTAAGATTAAAAGGAGATCCAAGACTAATTCGAGGTAGCTGTTACTGGAAAGAACGCTCCGCGGCCGCTGCCAAACTGGATCTGTCCCTTCCGAATCGCGTTAGAGTCTAAGGAAGATTTATGACAGGATACCATCCGGCTCGAAACTCGGAAAATACGGTCTGCGTCGGTTAATGGCGTTGGCCGGGAGAGTCCTTTGATCATTCTAAGATGAGATTTATAGTGCGAACTGTGCTTCGCTGGGAACTAGTATAGAATTTGTAATGTGTACCAAAGTGTAACCGATAGATGCGCCATAGAAATACATTTGTAAATATTTTATGAAATTTCTGCGGCTTTTCGTGCTTCGTATAATCCTCTGATAAGAAAACATTGTTACGATACTAAATAGAATTTTAAGGTACAAATACCTATTATGAAACTCCGCTCAATTGTGACCTCTTCTTGGGACAGTATCTGAAACAATACAGTAATTTCTCCCTAATTCGCGCTCAGATTGTGCGCAAAAATGGACAATTGTTTTTCTAGTCACCGATCGTCATCTTCTCTTCCCAAGTTGTCCATTTTTATGCGCAATCTGAGCGCGAATTAGGCAGAAATTACTGTACTGTTATGCGACGATCAATAAAAATTGATGTTTATTTATTTTTCTCATTGTCCCGATTCATGGAACAGTTGGCATCCGTGTTACATATTTGATGTCCCTAAATTCAAACAGGCACTTGAAATGGTACGAAAACGATGTTTCACAATAGGCTCGTGCCTTACTAGTTCAGTTGTATTATTTTGTATTCGCGTATTAAGTAAATATTTCGAAGTTCGTTACGTTATCTAGAAACATCGATCTATCGAACGGTAGTATGAATATTCAACAATAACACTTTTTCATTGTAATAAAATCGACGATAATCTTATACCTTATTTACCTTATTTATTCCGCGTGCGATTTACAGAAATCGCATATGATCGAGCAGATGATTGGAAAATCCCGTGCCAATCTATCGAAACTGTAGCGGCGTATTTGCATAAAACTTTACAGAGTCACCTGATAACAGGCAGCGACATAAAGACTGAACGGACATAGCCGTTTCATTTAGAAGCGGAACGCAATTCTTCGAAGCTGTTTGTTTGCGACAAAGGTGATACTTGCGTCGACGTTAATTGCTACACGCCGGAGGATCGACGAAATTCTTGGAAAAAGAAAAGTCCAGACCGCGCTGGCGCCACAGGCTCGTTAATACAGGCCTTGACGAACGAATTCGACAATTGCCACCGGTGGTGGGTGAGCGTAAACAATTCATTGATCACCTTTTAAGCCGCCTCTCTCGACGCGCCGATACTTTATCTGCTCCGCGGACGCGAAGTCTGACTACGTGTAATTCATCGTTCGTGAATCGTCGGCATCGCGAACGAAACCACGTCGTTTCTTCGGCATTCTCGAATAATATTATGTTTTCTTGCGCGATGATAACGGAAGAAAATGGCAAGCTTCCAGACAAATTGTTCCCCGAGAGGAACGATGGTTTCGTTCACCTCGGGCTCGAAATTTTGCAAACACTGAGAAGCTTCTACTTCGGAAACACGTGGCGATGGTTTGGCTTGGAAAAATAGAGGACGAAAAAGGGAGACGGAGGAAAAGAGAGAAGAAGAAGAAAACAAGAGAAAAAGAAGAAGAAGCAGATAACCAAATACAGAGAGCCATATAAAGTAAAAGAAAATACAGAACCGGAAAGAAATACTAGCTATCGTTACTAGCTATAGTTTTGTTTACATTATTCTCTCTTATCGTCTATTTTAGGTTTGGTATGCAATACTAGCATATAAAGGGAAACGAAATGAGCGAATATCACTGACTTAGAAACTATTGGGTTGGCAACTAAGTAATTGCCGATTTGTTCAATGAAATAAAAAATTTTTTTTTTACTTGGAATGAAGTTTAATCTGTGATGTATTTTCCATTTTGTTCGATGACCTTTTGCCATCTCTCCGACAACTTGAAAATTCCACGCTCGTAGAAAGTCTGATCATTTTCGGCCAAAAACTGAGTTAAGTGAGATTTTACAGCTTCGTCATCATTAAAAGTTTTACCACGAAAGGAGTTGTCCAGGAATCGAAATAAGTGGTAATCCGATGGCGCGAGATCAGGGCTATATGGTGGGTGTAACATCAATTCCCAATCAATATCCATCAATTTTTGCCGAGTGGACAAAGACGTGTGCAGCCTAGCATCGTCCTGGTGGAAAATGACACCTTTTCGATTGACCAATTCTGGCCGCTTTTCCTTGACCGCTGCATTCAATTTGTCCAGTTGCTAACATTCACGGATAATAAAAAATAATATAATAATAATAATAATAATAATAATAATAATAATAATAATAATAATTTTATAATATAACATTTACGGATATCATAAAAATCGGAGTGAGAGACATCTATAACTGAAATCGGCAATTACTTGGTTGCCAACCCAATAAATGAGTCAAAAAGGAAAACGAAAAATGTCAGTAATATTGTAAAGACCGAGGTCTATTTCTAGACCCCCAAAAAGGCTGAAATAAAGATATTTATAGTTATACTATATTATATGAGTATATTTGACGGAAAATTAAGTTCTGAGTCATCGTGACTGCATAATGACTGAAGAAGCAGCTTTTAGAAAACAGTGGAGAACATCCTTATCATACACTTTGCTAATGGCTGGCTAATGGCGGGATCAGTATTTAGATTATACGTATGCTAATTATCTATGTTCACATTCTTCGCGTCATTGTCGAGTGATTCCTCGGCTAAAGTGTTCGTAAAATTGCTACTATGTTCTTTATTTGTCTGGCGAACGACTAACTAACTGAGCAGCTCCGATCGCTTCACTCCGCCAACAGACGTTCTATCATTGTATAGAAGCTGCGAACCATTGCCAGGATCAAGCAAATTCAAGCAGAGAAGCGAAGAGGACGTTTCGTCGAATGCTCGCAGCACATATTGATATTACATCGGAATTAAAAGAAGCTTACGTCCTGCAATTTGAAACGCAATCAATATTCTTGCAACACACGCATAAATTACGACAGTACAGCTGTTACGTCATGTTCTAACACGGTTTTAAAACAGTGCGATTTACTAAACTTTGTACTAACCTCGTTTAACAAATCACACGTACTAGAAATTGCATTATTTATATAATCCACTATGTTATTCAAATTCATTAATTATTAATTAATTCATTAAATCAAATTCATACAGATAACGACTACAACATTGAATTCTGGTTAAAAGGAATCCCATTTTTGGAGTAAAAGAAGAATCGATTTTTTAGCTGAATGTCTTAAGGCTAACCAAACAAATTTCATGTAAAAATTCGTAAATCTTGATGCGCTTGTGCATATAAATTAACCTTAACTAAATTTTGCAGATAACGTGCACGATATTTCCATTAACCACCGAATCAATTACTTTCGAATTTGGTCTGTCTGTTCGGCAAACATCACTTTATCGTTTGATGAACCAGATAGTACCGATACGTTATATATTTCTTTATATATATATGAATCATATTAATTATATTTATATATATAATATTATATATTTTATTCTGATTCACCAAATTGGAGTTAAAATCATTTAATATAATTCAATTACGCACATGAAACGGTCGACAAATTTTGTGCAGCATGACGATCCATGATATTTGCTATATTAATTATTACAAATTATTAATCCTAGAACGATTCCCTGGGGTTGTTGACAACTCCACGGAATTTTTAATTTGTCTGTAAACGTGTAAATAAATGCTACAGTATTGAGGCTATATATTATGTAACCTACAATATGTATTATACATATAATAATACGTTTAATTATATTTTTAAAATAATAAACAATATTTAAAATAAATATTTAAAATAAATTTAAAATGAATGTAAGATGAATATTTAAAATAAATTTAAAATGAATTTGAAATGAGAATATTTAAAATAAATTTTAAAATATGAGGGACGCGTTCTAGGGTTAAAAAAATAACTGTAACATTTTCCAAGATCGATAAAGCCATGAAGCAGACAGCAAAAGAATCGTGTGCAGTTTCCCTGATAAAGATTCCAAAAAATGGAAAAGCCCCTTGGATGTTGACAGATTCGCAAATAGCTCGTTTCCCCGCGATTCCGTCGCGGGGAGGAAGAACGACGCGTCACGATCGAGTGGAGTCCGAGCGTGTTTGCAAACAAATCCGTGACGAGAGGGCAAGAGAACGGAGAGGAGTGTGCACGCGTCTAAAAGCGTATCGACGCGTACGCGTGGAATACGAGAGCCCCGCGTCGCGTCGCGTCGCCTCGGTCTTTGCTCCTCGTGAATGACGCCTCCGCTGGTTCTTTCCGGTTCGAGCAGCCATTCACCGAATCGTCGAGAGCGTGGTCCGGACCGGTTCAAACCGGTAAGCCCGTCGGTCCCGGCTCGGCTCGATTAGCGCTCAGCAATTATTGAATACCCGGCCGCCCGACGATAAGGTTCGCTCCTTTATTCGAACTTCCTCAATCGAGACACAATTCCGCGCTCCGTTGATCCCGTGAACCGGTCCACGCGCGGTCCCAGTTCTGGACCTGTTCCCTTTGTGCACGCCGGTGACAGTGAACCCCTCGTGAACCACGCGTGGATATGGTGCAATTGGCTGTAGTTGGGCAAGTAGGACGGTGCACGCTCCACGGAGGACTGTTTCTGGGCCGGCAATATGGCGGCGCGAGCCCACGTCTGGTGAGATGCACGATTTAGTTAGCGCGTTCTCACTCCGTTCGAATTTTTCTCACACTTTTGTAGAACCGCGCGTATTAATCGGTTCGTTGCGGCATGAAATATGGCCGCCGACGATCCCTTCGTTATAATTAGACGGTAAATTATCTGCGCTCGGAACAACGCTGAATAGACTGAATTGAAGAGAAGAAGACTGAACGAATTGGAGAATACTGATACATTATTTTCAATATAACCAAATTGGTGAACAGAAGATATTTTCTATTTAAGGGGTGATTTCGATCAGAAGGCTACAAAGAAGGTCATTTTTATGAGATTTTTAGAGCAAATAAGATAATACGTAAAATAAAAAATAAATAAGATGATAATCGAGAGTTACTTTTTTTTTACTGTAACTATTAAAAACGAATGGGCCACGATCTATAGGGTTTGTCAACAAATTCTCTTTGAACGGTGGAACGTTTCGCTGCTCGACTGTAAAGTCGAAAACCAAAAAATCAAATATGCGTCACATTTCCAAGACAGCGATCCTGTGAAAGTATAAAAAAAAGAAATAACTCTCGCTTAATTATTCTGTGGCATTTGAAAGTCAAGCATCACATTTTTCATCGATTTGCAACAATTCTACATTCCTCAAAAATTAGTAAATTTCGGGAAACTTGACATGTTAAAGGTTCACCGTCTGCGAGAAAGTATATTCTTTATTAAAAGAAGAATTCACTTAAATTGATTAATTAGCTTTCGAGATATTTGCCCCACCGGTTCGTAAAACGATGTTTTGAGGAAAACGTTTTTAAAGTTTTACTTGATAAGGCTTACAGCTTTGGTAATTTTTATAATTTCGCTTTAGACCAGAACCTCCCATTGATCCTTACAGGACCATAAGGTTGCTAAGGGTAAATATTAGTATGTAACTGTTTATTTTAGTTTGTTTAGACGTAAAAATAAATAAAAATCATGAGAAAAATACACAACAATATCTAGCTTTTTTGGAATTTTATGAAAAATATTGTTCTCACACAATAGACTATAAAGATGACACAAAATATATGGTTAAGCTTATTATGCAATGTCCTTTATTTATTGATTTATTATAACAAAATTTTAATTATAATAATACAAAATTATGAAATAATATTACTATACAAAATGATGTGCACTTCTTTTGGTTGTGAAGCAAAGATGAACATTCCACATAGCACGCATATTATGCGTCCTATTTTCCCTGCCGCGCGTTTAGTACAATTTGCGCATCTTTTCATTTTTTCCGCATTTTGCTTTTTGTTGTGTGCTGGCAAAAAATGACCAGTAATTAAATACGAAAATCGCTAATTTTAAAATAGGGAAAAATGTTTCCCTTAGTCCTGAAGGGGTTAATACAATTTTCATTTCGCACAGAGATCTGCAGTCTAGTTGCAACGTATTAATCTAATGTTTCGTCTAATGGTATACATCACACAATATGACTCCATTTAAGTAATACAAACAAGCAAATTTCGTGAAGCAGAATATTTACGACGAGAGAGCGTGAATACGAGTTATTATTTATGTCGGTTACATCAGAAATAAAACCGTCAAGTTTCGTGTTTTGTTAGCGCAAATGACGGGCAAGAGATAACGAGACTAACGAATAAAATTCTATTCGACGCTACCGAATAAATATGCAATCGAATGCAAATTTATCTAGAGAAAAATGTATCCGAACAAGATTTTATTCGAATAAGAATTTCTTCGTACAGAAATTATGTTTTTTGCATAGTTTATCTATCATAGTTTATCTCATAGTTTTTTGCATTGTTTATTAAAACAATTCGCATTATCACATTCAAACAGTTCATTCGAGTAAAGAATTTTAAAGAATTATCAATAATAATGAATTATATTCGTAATAAATAGATAGAATAATTTATGACGAATATAATATAGCTAAAAGTTATTCGTTCATCTATAAGATGTACACCAGACCATAAATCAGTTTCAATATACAATAAATTCTCCCCAAAATTGTCCTTCAGCTTGTAAACAAAAATGAACAAATTTGGGAAGAGGAGAAACGATTATTCGAGCCTCGCGGCTCGTTTTTATAGTTGTTGATAATCGACAACTATAAAAACGAATCGCGAGGTTCGAATATAATCGTATCTTTTCGTTTTATTTTATTATTATTTTATTACTTTTTATTTTTGTTTACAAGCTGAGCGACAATTGGAGAATATTCTGTATTTCTGTTCTATATTGCTGTTTTAAATATTGTGCGCAGGAAAATGTTTCCTCCGCCACTTATGGAATCTGTACGGTAGCATTGGTTTGCGTCTGACCATAGGCGATCCATTTTCCCGTAGCCGATTTCATACAACGTCCATCATATCGGTTTGAAAATAACGTCTGACCACGGACGATCCGCTTCTCCTTACTCGATTGCGTACAGCCAATTCCACTGGTTTAAGCTGTGCCCGACCATAAGCGATTCGCTTCCCCTTTATTCTCCGTGATTTCAACGACCTCGGCAAACTTTATCCGAGCTTTTATGATCATTGTCTGAAATTTTCTGTAATTTTTCGGAACGATTTCAGCCTGAGCTCGTCAATCACGGAGAATTAGATTCGTGGTATTCTTCGAACGGATCGTCCCTTTCGGAAGCTTTCCCAACGGATTCCACGAGTCTAACAAATTAATTATTCGTTGCGTAACGATCATAACCGCCTGGGAACAGTAACCGAGCGATTCGATGTTCGTTACGCTCTATCCGACAATTAGCCTCAATGTAAAGATATTTTCATCTCGATCCGATCCTTTCCACATTCGTGTAAACTTACAACTTTGGTTCATAAACGAACCGCAATTTTTAACATCGACGAACTACAATAAATTAACGTGGACGAAGTGCGAATAAACCGCAGTGGTAGTAAAGCTTTGTTTTTCGTGTTAATCTTTCTCGAAGAAGTAATTCTGTCTTCGCGACAATACGCACAAAAATTCGCAGGTCGCGCAAAAATATGTCACAATGGAAATAAAAAAAAAAAGAACGTAGAATCGTTCTTCTCTGGAATTGTGCCGGGCAGAATTATGCTGAAAAAAGATAAAAATACGTTCTACAAGTGTTAATGTTCGTTTGCGCTGCGAACAATTTGATCGTCTCGTATGTTATAACAGGACCGCAGATGTTCTACGAAATTCGAGCTGTCTGTCACGTGATCTGTGTAAAACGAGTCATTTTTCAAAATTCACGCGTTGTTAGAGCGGGCGCGTGTGCCCGACGTAAATATCGTTTGGCGTTCGACTGTTCCGCGTCGAGCCGGTTTTCCGACGTTTAGCAATCGCGTATATAATGTTATTAACAACTATTTCGTACTGCCCAACGAGTTCGCGACATCAAAACCTTTGAACTTGATCGTGGTTTGGCGTACACGACCAGCCAAATTGATATTTCCATTTTCCACGCTGGATATTTGTATCAATGTGTGAAAACGATAACTTTCGACTGTAATTTCCGATGGACGAATAAAAACAATGAAATTTGTCAAAACTGGTTACGAGCGTATAAAACAAGAAAGAAGACATTGTTGTTCAACGGGTTAAATACAAACAATAAATCTACCAAGCACTAAAAGCTATTAGCGTGCGTTGCCACTTAACGATGGCAAGACTGAATTTATCTCGAGCTTTCGCCACTTTAACACGTTCGCTACCAGCGTCGTTAGCATACATAGTTATATTTATTTTTATTTATCGTATAAAATGCATCGTATCATCTTATAAAATATGATTAAATTGTCGTCAAAGAGAAACTACGAATTCTCTAAATATCACGCTATGTGCTACGATTTTAAATAATTATATTTGCGAAATTCATTTAACGTTCCCTACGTGAAATACGAAATCATATTAATTCATATGAAAAATCATGATATCGTACACTTAAAAAATGCATTCGATTGTTTCCTGCGAATGAGTTTTTGCAATCCAATCATTTAAGCCGATCAAGGCAAAAGTGTAAGTCGATCTTTTGCTAGGTTGATATTATTAAATCATATTTTAGTTTAATATTTCGTTTCATATTTAGTTTATAATATCTCATTTCACATTTAGTTTAATATAATATTTCGTTTCATATTTAATTTAATATTTCATTTCATATTTTCTTATCATTTTAAGTTAAACCTTGAAGGTAACTTAAACGAGAGAATTACGATTATTTCCGTTGTTGCATTTTACCCGCAAATGAACTCTTTCGACTTTACATTGACATTCTGCTTTCGACGGCTCATTTAGCTTTGTATTTTATGACCGAGCCCTGGTAGGGACCTCCCAAATATTATCTCGATGTTCCGTTTAAACTCGAAAGGAATTTGCGTGTATGCGAATAAAATGAACAATTAATGAGGAATATTAATAAACGGTCCGATCGATCGAGGGATCATTCACGGAGGATGGCATCGGGGATTAATTTCACAGCCGGATTGCAGCGGTTGCGAGCTTTCGCGTCACCTGAACCGAAAACCGGGGGAACACCGGTGGGATGGATGCACGCTGGCAACTATTGCCCTCGGATATTATCTTCGACTGGTGTCTGCCGCTAATGTCCCTCGGGAGCCGGAAATAGCTGGCTCTCTAGATAAGCATGCATTGCGGAACGAAGATAGACTGGTCACCGCGCTACACGCCCGTATATCGCCGACACGTTTGCGTCGCGTTAACGAAGAAAAATTCGCCGAGATCGTGATCGGACCCTGTCAATGTCAGTCTCGTAACGATTTCACTGCATGTATTTCGCATTCCTCCCATTGTGCTCGAATCCCCTGAGCTAACCAAAATTTCGAATTTCGCGAACGCATCGATCGAATTTTTAACCGTTTATGCATAGATTATATGCATCGTTTATGCCAAAAATGAGCAAATGCAACTTCAAACGTTCAAACAATTACAGAAATTCAAGAATATATAAAGTGTTCTAATAAATTATTGTAAAAAAAGAGTATCTATAATAAAGAATATTTAAAATGATTTATCAGAATAATTTATGCATTACATATATATTAAAATAAGTAAATCAAAATTTGTTAGAATAATTGATTATAACAATTTGTTATAAAATGTGTGTCTATAATAAAGAATATATAAATTGTTCTAACAAATTATTATAAAAAAAAGAGTATCTATAACAATTTATCAGAATGATTTATGCATTACAATAAATATAAATATATCAAAATTTGTTAGAATAATTGATTATAACAATTTGTTATAAAATGTGCGCCTACAGTAAAGAATATATCAATTATCGAAGAAAAGATGTTTCCGTGAGGCTCCTGATTTTTGGTAACAGTTGCAGAATATTTTTATGTTCGCATGAATGTCCGTAGATCATCTTGCGTGTCCTTATTTTGCATTGATAGTGCTTGACCAGTGCAGAATTCCAATCGTAATTTAATTCTGGCTCGAGATGAATATGGAACGAAGTTAATTGCATCTCTGGACGAAATGATACAGGAAGGATTAACCGTACGGATTATGGGCTGCTGTATTATGAAATCACGTTGAAACTCCGAGCACAAGACCAACGTACGCAAAACCTTGACGTCAACCGAACGCGGCGCGGCGCGGCGTGGCAATAATAGGAAATCCCTGTCGTCATTCCTGGCGAGGTACCAAAACTGTCAGTCAAAGACGTCACTAGTGCCGTTTTCATAAACTTGTAATAATATGGAACGGATCGCCTGGGATATCATGTTATTAGGTGCATTTTTTAGACAAACCAATCTGTTCAGTTCTTATTACACTGGTTTACCCGTTAACCCTTTGGGGTCGGATTTATTTTTCGTTAATTTGCGTTATATCTGAAGTCAAGTTTTACGTACATTTAGATGCTAATAACAGAAAATGTTGATTTTATTAGTGTAGGTTATCCCTTTTAGACGCTAAAGGCTGGGACATACGTGTCCCATTGGTTACATGTAAACAGATATGTGCGCGGTATGCGTTCTAAGACTGGTATATTCGTGTATTGTGGAAAAACGGGATTCATTTCTTCCAATATGCGTACGAAATACATATGTGGGACACGTATGTCCCGATAGACTCCAAAGGGTTAACCAGGAAATCAACTTTTGTTCAACTCGTATCATAATGGGAACCTTTTTCTTCGCAGTGGGAAGTTATATTATCACGCTTAAAGCAATAAAAAAGATCGCTTTGCAGTTGTCGATTATTTATTACGACGAAATATTTTATGAGACATTTAGAAAATATCTAAATCAAATATTTCCAATCTCCGTTAGTTGAATCGTAACAAAATTTTAAAAAAGCATTTTTCTTGTCTGGGAGATTATAGTCCCGCTATCATTTGACAAAAATTCAAGTTCCTTAGTCTAGTTTTAAAAAAGTTATTGCGTTTTAAAAGGTGTACGAACACTTTTGTGGGCCATTGTATGTAAATATTCATAGAAGACGGACTCGATAGCGTCTCATTGTCTCAAAGAAGCGAGGATAATCGGAATCTATCTATCTGGCATAAATATAAATGCAGTACTTGAAAGTACCACTTTTGCTGCAGTGTAACCATGATTCAGAGAGAGAGTTTCAGATTTTTCTCAAAACTAGGAGCTTGAAAGCTGAACCACGAAATCATGAATTACGATGTAAATAATTGAATTCAAAATTTTGGTCTGTAATTTGAAGAACTCTATTTCAATTACTTCATATTCCAATTCTATCGTATTTCGATTCAATTGTATTTCAATTCAAATGTATTTCAATTCCACTCTATTTCAATTCAATCGTATTTCAGTTCAATTGTATTTCAATTTCATCATATTTCAATTCTATTGTATTTCAATTCCATCGTATTTCAAAAATAAATAATTAGCAATGGAATTAACGTAAAGGTTTGGATTATATAAACGAATTACGAACGTAGTTGAAAAAAAAATTGTACTATATAATTGAAATACAATGTAATTAAATTGCGAAACTGAATTACGTAATTGAATTAGCACAGCTCTGGTTTGAAAATGGGTCGGCATGCTTTCCGCGGCGACTGTAGTCAAATAACAAGCGTCGACGTGTTAAACACCGGAGCAGAGAGCGCCGGTATCGAACCAGCAAACGAGCAAGCCGAGATGAACTGGGGCGATATTCGAGCGATTCGACGAACGTGAGAAAAAAACGCCGGTATAATTCGAGGTTTCATGAGGTGCGGTGAAAAAGGAAGGCGAGGCAGCGCAGTCGTGACAGGTGCGCGCGCTCCGATGCCAAAGTTCTGCTTCCACCAGTCGTTCCGAGAGGAACAATGAACCGGCGCCCCGACGTTCCTATCCAGTTCAAACCGGAAAACCGGCGACTGGCGGTCTCGGACGACTGGCGATAGCGTCGACCAGTTATTGGATACTTGGCTATCGACAAGGTCTTCTCTCCTCGTTCCTCCCTCTTCTGCGTTTCAATAACCGGGGGTTCACGTAACTTCTTGATGACGCGGCCCAGACGATCGCAGGTTGATCGTCCTCACCTTGACTTTTCCCGCGATAACCGCCAACTATTGCGGAAGACACGAGACACGAGACACACGCGTGCGGTTTCACGCCATTCTTTCGCCTTATCGCCCGTCGTCGCGCGACCAACAGATGCTGTCGGAAAATAAGACCTGAGCTATCGTTGCGTTCCCGCTTATTTCTTTCTTTCTTTCTTTATTTATTTGATTTTTTTAGGAAGGAAATCCTTCTGTTTTTTATTACGTTATCAGCAGCATGCGCAATACATATCAGCAAATTATATTAACACACCATGTGCAGTAGCAAGGTCACTAATTATTTAATTTAGGATTATTCATATCGTAAACATACATTTACGAGTTATTTATTCAATTTACATGTTATTCACGGCAAATGTTGCAATAACGCTTGTTAAAAATCAGAATAAATGTCTTATTGTTACTTTTATAAGCTAACATAAAACAGCTGTTTTTTGTGCTCCGTAAATCTAATGTTAATACCTTTTTGAAAAGTTTAATTTTTCTTAATTTCGTTATATATTTGAAAGAATCTCTCTGTGAACGCGTAAAAAATCTCGTTATATACTTGTTATCGAAATCTTATCGTCAATTTCGCAAATATTATATGTTTTTCAAAAAGCGGATTTTTTCAAAATTCACTGATTTTCCCGCGTTAGACGCGAGCAAAGCTCGATCCGTGACCCGCAGTCCATTGCAGTCGGTAACATTTTAATTTAAAATTCGAAGTAGTTTTTCTGATCGATAGTATTTCCGTTTTATATAATTTATTGCATTTCGTACATATTAATTTGAATTTTGCCACTCATGCAACAGTTATACATACAGTTTGTTTTTTAAATATAAACCAATTCGACAATATTTTCTTTTTTATATTTGACAAAATTTTTAATGGTGACTTAGAGTGACCACTCGACTGCGAAGGATTCATTTTAAGATGGAGTCTATGATTTTTCAAGAATTTGTGGACACACGGCAAAAGGGAGTGACGTATAGTTTGCTTGGAAATGAGTCCATTGTGTAGGCTGGGAAACGAACCATGCTACACAGTTTATTTATTAAGCCATTCCTTCTGTAGTCAAGGTTGAGGCATTGCCATATTACATGGTTGAGATTCTGTTCTAAGCAGCCGCACTCACATTTTGTATGAGAAGCCGGCTTAATTTTAAAGAGGGAGGCAGCTAATTGCAAGTGGTCAGTGTAAAGCCTGTTCGTCCGACAAATAAAATCCCTAGGAAGATTTCCACGCGAGAACCATGGTTTAGCAGAAGGATGGTAAAAGTATTTGAAGAATTTCGTACTTTTGAAAATCCCTCTGTTGCAGAAGATAAAGAAGTGGAAATTATTAAAAATATTAGTAGAGTTACGAAGGATGATCCCCAATTCGGAAATTCAAAAAACTGTTTTTACGTAAATTCACCTTTAACCCTTTCGCTCCGAACGACGGATATATCCGTCATCCATATGAACACTCGCGGAGCCGAACGCCGGATATATCCGACATGCTGGTAAAATCGCGACCTAATTTTTGGACTGCACCGCCTCTTGTTACTATTGCGTGAATCTTTTGACGAAACAAACAAACGACAGTCCGAAATAAACGACACACCATTCAAGTTATATTTGTTCTACCAGCATTTCCCATTATTATTGTGTTACATGTCATAAAGGGATAGAAAATCGAAAGTACTAACTTTAGGACTAATTATTATGTATTATGTTTTGTGTATTATGAATATTATGTTTTATTTTATTACTGTATATTATATATTATTTCTTCACTTTTTCCATTGTTAATGAAACTTTTTTTACCTATTAAATAACTTTATACCTTATGCAGAAATTATAACTATATTGTTTTAAAGAAAAATCCCTTTTCTTCCCAAATACACTATCCACGCGCAATGTGCACAATTTCGGCGGGTGGTTCCGTTCAGGAGGGGCGCTACGGCGGACTGAACCGCCGTAGCGAAAGGGTTAAGGGATGGAAATTAACCCCTAAATATTCAGCTATATTTTATCTCGTAGAAGAAAGATCTTCCAAAAGAAGTTACTTCTTTTCCCTAAATCTAATAAAAAGAATTAGGAACTTTTTCCAATTGTTTAAACAATTAACCAGTCGTATACCACATGATAGATTTGGACGAAGGAATTATTGCAATGAAATAAAAAAATGGCTGAATATTTGGGGTTCATTTCCATTCCTTAAAGGTGAATTTACGTAAAAAAAATTGCGTAATACATATTTACATATGCTTTATACATATGTTATATTGTTATATTATATATATATATATATATTGGGAATATATATTCTCAATTTTGTTCGTAGCGACTATAGAGATTCTGCATGAGCTGAAAGAACTATTAAAGAAGACTAGCGTGTCGCAGAGAAGGTTACAGTTTACAATTAAGCGATGTAAACAATTAACGATTATGCGAATACTCCTCGAGCGTTTTAGAGGTCCACTATTTTATTCCGTTCCTTTCCACTTTCTTTCAACATGTATTCTTTTTTGGGTTTCCGTGTTTGCGCGTAGCTATGGTTGGAACGTTAATGTTTGCTCTCTGCTTGCGATTCCGACCGAACGCTCGCGGTAGAGGATGCTTCCGAGCTAATGATATTTGTTCGAAATCTTGCGAGGTCAGCCAACCAAGTGTTGTGCTGACTTTTTAAACCGACTTTGCTAGACTGTAATACTCGTTAAGCGAGAGGTACGGTAAATAACTTCTATCCGGAGCCAACAGCTTATAATTCACAAAATTTGCTTAATCTTTCGTCGCTGCTTACAGTCATTTTCCAATTTACATTTCCATGGCTGGCGATTTCTTTACTTCGCTAACGCTGCCGAGGTGCTCGCAGAAGATTATGTCTACGGTAATTCACTGAATGTATAATATCTACTTAAAGATCCTCCGCGTCCTAAACAAGTTGCAATTTGATTACATTATAAAATTTGCTTGTTTCGTTAGCATTGCTGTTACTCGGTTAGCTGTTTCTTTTACGAATATAATTGTTATAGAGAAAAGGCAATAGACTTTGCATTATGACGGGTACATTCGTCGTAAAAATTTGTTGTTTGAATTGCAATTTTAGTGAGAAAGAAATTTCATTCGTCAAATTTATGATGTTTTCAGAGAAAGCTGACCACCGCTGAATTGTGACATTTTCTTGTGACAATTCTATCTTATATTTATGGACACTGTTTTTTATAAATCCACATACACAAATCCACATACTGATTGTAACAATCAGTTTTAAACAAAATGTTCATACGAACAGGGTGTTTCCTCAGCAAGAACATAGTGTTCCATATTGTGTAGTTTTTTCATGGTCCCGATTTGTGGAATACGGAGGCGTGGTACGAGAACGGTGTCCAATGATAGATTATAAAATCATCAGATCATCAAATACAGGGTGTCCTAAAATTATGGTATTTCCGGGAAATGATGGGTTTCTGAGATAATTTGAAGAAACTTTTTCCTTTACAAAAATTTTCTCCGAGGCATCGTTAACGAATGATTGACGAAAAACACTCACCAATCAGGAGCGAACTCGCTTGGCGTTAGGCGGCCGAGCCAATAAAGCGGAACTTAGCCGCCGCGCGCCTGCCGAGCTCGCCTCTCATTGGTTAGTGTTTTTCGTTAATAATTTGTTAACGATGCCTCGGAGAAAATTTTTGTAACGGGTAAAGTTGCTTCGAATGACTTCAGGAATCTCTAATTTCCCGGAACTACCATAATTTTGGAACACACTATATAATTTCAAGATTCATAAAGTTATTTAGAAACATCGATTTATCGAGCAGTAATACAAATATTCAACGGTAACACTTCTCGATTCACAATCGAATCGACGATAATCTTGGAAAGCGTTCCACGATGGATACTTTTTTCGTTACTTCGAGAACGCGTGTGCTTGTATTTACGAATCAACGCTAGAAATACAGGAACTGTACCATCGCAGTTTCGATCGGCTCCTATTGCGACACGTGCGCGAGCGAACCAATTTACTTAATAACTTCTCGCAAGGGAACTTCAACGGTTCCGGCGTTAACGCAATAAAGATACAGTTGTTTTGTAACTACTGCGATCATTTTTACCGATCCAGCGTCGCCAAGGACACCGTTCCTAGATCGTCACGCTACTATTCCGAGGCGCGGCGACGACGCGATCTCCGCGTCGCGTCGCCTCGATTAATCGTCTCGATTACAAGAAATCGTGGCCGGTCAGCAGCAAAGTGCTGACGTTAACGAAATCGCCGGAACTCAATTTGCCGGTAAGGAATACCTGGCGCAACCGGCGGCAACCGGATTGTTCCGAACTTCTCGGGAGAAGCCGGTTGAGACGGGAAACCGAGGAGAGCAAGACGCTCGCTGCCTTTGCTCCGCTTCGCTCTTTTGCTCCGAGCAAAGATTGCGGAGCAACGTCGTTGTCGTCGTCGTCGTCGTCGTCGTCGTCGTCGTCGTCGTCGTCGTCGTCGTCGTCGTCGTCGTCGTCGTCGTCGTCGTCGTCGTCGTCGTCGTCGTCGTCGTCGTCGTCGTCGTCGTCGTCGTCATCGTCGTCGTCGCAGTCGTAGAGAAAACGAGACACTCCGGGATCCAATTCGTCGTTATTTAAATGGGGTCGCGTACGATTGAGCTCGTTTAAGTGCACACGATGCACTCCGCTCTGCACATCCCGCGCAGTCCGCGTTCGTGCGCTTCGCTGCACCGTCAACGGTTTGCGCAGCGCACAACACGTTCTACTTTGCCGGACCTGAAATCGATCTACAGGTGGATTCACGGTGCAACCTGGTGGTTCGCTCGAGGCCGATCGGGATCAAGAAACAATTTATCACTTTCATTCGAGTGGGAATCTTCGCGGATAATGTCAACGAAACTTGCTAGCGTCTATTCAGGTCAGAACGCGACGGTAGAAAGGATTAAACTAACCAAACGCGACGGTTGGAAATAGATTATATAATTTTTCCGAAATAATTTTTACGCTACTAAATTCTGTTACATGTAAAACATATAAAACTTTGTTGAAAATGTAAGACTTGTGCGAGCGAGTCAGAATCACGGTGAACGTTTCGCTCGTTTTCTACTAAATATGAATGTTATATGTCTCAAATCGAAAGAAAATTTGATTTTTCTGTTATGAAAATCTAGGAATGAAGATATTCAACGAACGAAATTGTCTCGTTCTAATGAAGAAATTGTTAACACGTTAAACGCCATGTCGGTCACCGGTGACTTTGAAATGAATTTAAAAAATGATATTCTTCTATACAAATAAATTTTAAATAATTTGACGATCATAACAGGATGCACCTAAACATTGCTTGTTACTAAAATAAATTTAATTGAATATCATCGCTAGAACTATCGAGCCTCAAACGCGGTTATCGTGTATTGTTTTATAACAACGCAAGACTGGATTTGTTTAAACCTCGCATGATTTATATTATAATATATACTTCGATGAAGAAGTGTACGTCAAAATTTCTCCTAGAAATAGTTTTACAATATCAGGAACCGTAAAAGTGTTATCGGGGACGATTGTAACAACAGCAGGGAAAATAATACAGAAAATCCTAAAGATCAAAAATATACAAAAATCAAAAGGAAAAAGGAAAAGTAAATAAAGAAAATTTATTGTCTTGTGTGCCAGAAATCTTACAGCAAAATCAAATCAAAAGATAACCGGTTCCGATGCTGTTATTGCAAAGACTGGGCACACGAAGCATGCACCGATCAAAATAATTTATGTTTGCCACAACTGCGATACTGAATAATGAGAAAAATACATGGATAATTTTTTATACTGTGTATTTCTTAGTTTACCTATCCTTATGTATTATTATAATTTTCCTCGAATAATAATCTTCCTTGATTTCTTTAAATTAAATGTAATTTGCGTTACAACTGACCCAGAGTCGAGGTCATTTTTTATTAATAACTTTGATATTCCAAGATGCATAACAACATGGCTGTGCTGCAATGATCAAGTCGGCAACATGTTCATACTAGAATCTTTCTTTTAAAATGCAATAGTCTTTGTCATTATATATAATAATGAAGAAAAAATAATAAAGAATAATAATAAAGAAAAAATATATATATATATCATTAGACTGCAGATTCGATGCACTGCGTCTTGCAATTGAAAATACCTTTAATCCAACTGTTTTAAATCTGTTGATATAATTTAAGAAAGAGCGAACTTAATATACAGTTTCTATTTCTCGCGATCGATGCGGACAATTTTTATTTCGCACGCAAATCCACGGTCTATTAAACAAAATATTACAACCGAGGTCGGTTAACGAATTTCGATATTTGCGTCCGCAAAAACGCAATCGAGTTCGAGCATAAAATTTCCCGTGGAGAAATGATCGAATCGTGGAACAAAAACGGGCAGGATTCGCTGAAGAATCTTTTCCGGTGGAGCATTTCCGAAGTTCGTGCCACGGTATGCATAAACCTTGCTTCGACACGAGCCACTTCCTCGACGTCTGAGCGCGATGGGAATTCTTTCCCCGGGCCGAAACGATCGTCCACCATCTTAAGCTTAATCCAGCCTAACAAACGCTCGGCTAAAGGATCCGGCATCAACCCCGATCAGCAGTTTTCGCATCCTCCGAGCGAGAATAGCTGCCGGTCGGGAGCCAGAATCGTCGCCATTCTCTCCTGATATTTCCAAAGAATTGGCGACGGGTGTATCGAGGAGACTGTAGCGTATTGGCGGAGACGAATAGGGTCATTGGTTTTCCAAACGAACGGACCAGTTCCCGGGAACCGTTCCCAGACTCTGATAAAGCCTCGGCCGGCTCGCTCTCCTCGGCATCGATCGTCCTGGATGCGTTCGTCTCCGCGTGAACTCGTCCCCGACCGTGGACTCCCAAAGGGGCCCCGCTTAATCCATGGGGAGAGGACCGTGGATTTTCGGTCGGAGGACGTTGGTTCACTTCAAAGAATCCGCCGGCTCGAGGATTAAATTCGAAATAGTGTAAATATTGAATTCTATCCGAGCTCTCGGTCTCCACGGCGCACTCACGACGCACATTCGGCCGGATCGAAGATTTTAGTGACTTTCTGACAAAAACCTAATTTTCTCATATCGATATCCAGTTGATTTTTATTGCTTACAAATAATTTGTAACATTATATTTAAACAATTTTCTTTTTTATAAAAAACGTCAATGTTAATATGAAACCTAACAAAAGCAGTAATACTAACTGGCATGTACTGCTTCACAAATGTGAGAAGACCGAATTTGTTTAGAATTGGTAAAGTTTTTATCATAAAACTTGTTCCAATAATATAACTTATTCAAGCGTTTTCCACGAAAGAGTCTCGGAACTTTGCAGAATTGCAAAATAAGAAAGCGGTCACTTTGACCGCGATAGATTTTGTGTTAAATTAATTAAAAATTATTGTTTAGCAAATGCAGAAAATATTTAATTATCTATAGATCAAAATGACCATTTTTTAAATATTTTTGGGGAAAGATTTCATTGCAATATCTTTAATGGTTCAAAAGAGAGCTACAATAAGATGTCATCGATTATTTCTTGATCCGGCTCATTGTGCGACGACTTGCTGAGAGTTACAGAATTTCGTTGTCGAACGAAGCACTGTGTCTTTAACGGGTTAAATGCCGAATATTAATTCGGAAAGGTCCCACAGCGTGTAAATTACTATAATCATACTGGGCACGTTTGATTTTCTTCATATTTCTTTTAATATTTCTTTAAATATGTAATTTAATAAAGTATATCGAAGTATATATACTTTTTAATCAGTTAGCTGTTTTCGACGAGTATACTCGTCATGAAGAAATGACAACGTTTCGAAGAAATGCAACATCTAATTTTAATAACATCAGAACTAGAATACCGCAGCAAATATTAATTTAATCCTTTTGTATTCTCAAAATCCTAGTGACATTCGGTTTGTTCGATATACGGTGACGAGCTGAAGTATTCTTACACCTTTTAAAATGCAATAACTTTTTTGAAACTGGACTAAATGACTTGAATATTTTTGAGAGATGTTAGATAACAAGGTCTGCAGATGCAATTACTAAAATACCTTTTTTCAATTCTGTTATTATTTGGAATGACGAAAAAGAAACCCTCGTTTTCAACTTTTTCATGCGACAAAAATGTTTAAAATGCGTTTGTACATCTTAGCAATTCGAACAAGCTACGGACAACGAAAGATGTAAAAATCTGCGGATTAGTTTATACAATTTTAGGTTGCTCATTGAAGGTAGAAAAACGATAATCCGTCGAGTGATTCCTATCAAGAAAATCGAAACCAACTCTGTATTGATAGTAATAATAATAATAATAATAATAATAATAATAATAATAATAATAATAATAATAATATTGTTTATTCTTTTAACACTAGATAATCTTTTAATTTACGATTATTCATATCGTAAATAATACATTTATGAGTTATTTATTCCATTTATATATTACTTACGGTAAATGTTACAATAACACTTGTTAAAACAACAGAATAAATGTCTTATTGTTATTGTTATGAACTAATATAAAACAGCTGTTTTTTGTACTGCGTAATCTAGAGTTGAAGGGATGAACTCTTCCTTAATCAATACAAAGGTACAATAACAATCGAACAGAGTACGAACAAAAAAGAAAAAGAGAAATATTATAACATATAATGTGGATAACGATATGACATAAAGAGTTGAGCGAAGACTCGAGAGAAGTCCACAGAATCGCTAAATCGGTTAAGTTAATTTATAAAATTACATATTATTTATTATCATATGCTTATTATTCTCGAAAATTCCGGCTCCATAGACTGACGGATACCGTGGAGCCAGGACAACGTACTCTTTTTGTTTTTGCAGCCCGTTTCATTAGCCGCGTTACATTCACGAGGAAGCCTCGTTGAAACGGCGTGTTTGTTGCCGCTGCGTTCGTCACGGATCGAGACGCATTCAACAGCGTGAAAGAGAAACGGCGGGCGTGCGCCGGAATTAAATGAAAAAAAAAAGAAGAGAAAAAAAAGAAAAAGAATTATTCAGCAAAGTATCCGGCCGAAAGTGGATATCCTCCACGAGTAATTAAAGTCCAACAGAATTCCCGGCGTTCTTTCATCGCGACGCGGCCGCTTTAATTATTTAGACCGACCTGGTGCAACAAAGGGCGTGCTCCGAAGAAACACCGGTTTGCAGCCTGATGGTTCAAGTAGAGTCGCCCCGTGAATGGTCAGACGCCGTGGAAACGCGCTCGAGGAACGTTCCGCTGGGTTCTAACGATCTCCGATCGGACTTCGTTTCCTTTTACGACCCTTATATAGCCGGAAAACACTCGAAAGCCTTCGATTACTTACAACAATCGCCGGGCTGCCGACCTTTATTCGCTCGTGACACTTACAAACTTGTAAATGCGCTGGGACGTTCCGCATTCAGAAACATCAACCCTTTGCTCGCGGAGAATTTACCTTAGACGAACCACTTGGCAATGTGTTTAGGTTACATTTAGGTATGAAGTAATTGGAAACAATGCACATCGAATACAAAATAATATAGGTATCATTGAAAACAATTACTCTATTTAAATGATATTTGGTGTGACATCCTATTGGTACAGACTTTACGAAGACAAAAATTGTTGATCTTGAAAGATATTATGTTAATTATTAGAAATTTTTTGTGTGGGATAAAAATTGTTTGGGTCGATTGCAAAAAAAATCTGAGTCGAATAAAATGTTTTCCGACGACAATTTTGATAAGCTGCAAATAATGCGTCGGATATTATTAAATGATTTTGATTTGTATACTGTAAATGTATAATAAAAATGCAAGTACACGCGTTTATCAAAGATACGTCAAATCTACGAGCTCAAATAATCAGATTGAGGATCTTTATGCAAGGATAAATGTATTTCTTCCCTTACCAATTTTTATGAATTGAAAATAATCGGGCAATATTCGTAAATTCTTGTAATATATTCACTGTTCTGCATTTGCCTAACTAAACTCTGTTATAAGTGCATAAAATCTGCGGTCCATTTTATTTCCCTTATATAAAGAATGTTTTGCAACAATTAATGAGAATTCACTATTTAAATGCGAATTTAATCACACAGTTTAGTCAGCATTCAATTGCAAAACGTCTTCATTCAATGACGATCCTAAATAAGAATACCTGTTCAATAGACTAGCTTTAAAGTATAGCTTCAAAATCAGCGAATATTCATGAACAGCGGTGTCGCAAAATGTAGAATAAAATTCTCTTCCACGGGGATCCGTTTCGAATATCTAGCCGATACTTGTGACGTCGAATACGTGCCGACAGACGTGACAGTTAAAATTTGAAAAATATTGGAAGCGGAACGTCGACGGCTACAGAGCACGGCAATAAAATGTCTGCTCCACAATGTGCGAACTCGGTGGATGTCGAGCATCAGCTCGTCCCTTTCCGCTGCGAAAGAACGGGCCATTGTTTACCGCACAAACAATCGAATATTTTTCTCGGGCGGTGTTTTTCGAAATTTCGAACCAAGGAACTGGCTCGGTGGAAATGAGTCTTCTTTCGAGGGGAAGTGCACGTAACGAGAAATAAATAGAATGATAGAAGTTTAATACACTTCACCTGCTTCAGAGTTCTGAAGAAGCTGGGAAAGGACACTTTAACCTACCAAGCAAGATAAAACTCTTTCATAAGAAGTGATTGAATTTTGTTAATCCAAGCGTACATTATATACTACAAGTCGCAAAAGGTCTAAATAGATATTATATAAACATTAAATAAATATTAAATAGATATTAAATAAGTATTAAATAAATACTAAATAGATATTAAATAAGTACTAAAGAAATATTAAATAAACATTAAATAAATATTAAATAAGTATTAACTAAATATTAAATAGACGTCAAATAGGTATTGAGTAAATACAAAATAGATATTAAATAAGTACTAAATAAATACTAAATAAACATTAAATAAACATTAAATAAATATTAAATAAGTATTAACTAAATATTAAATAGATATTAAATAAGTATTAAATAAACACTAAATAAATATTAAATAAATGTTACAAGTTGGTTACTTTTAAGGCTCGTTAGGTTTACTCCGACGCAAATGATGGAACGTTATGCAATACAAATGAAAATATCCAGAAACAGTGGCAGGACACTTGTCGAAACGATACAACCGTCTCGGTCGACTTTTTAAGTTCTAGTATGCGAAGCAGAACAGGCTCTAATGATTTTCATTAGCAACAGCGGAGGTCGTAGCCGCTGGGACGCGTCCACCGGCACTCGTTTCTATGAATAATCGTTTAATTAAAAACTGTGGAGCCGTTTCGAATGTCCAGAAAGAATTTCAGCGTGAGTATCTCAAAAGAATTTAATACCGAGGCGCGGCGATGGGGTCCGCGATGTTATCCCGCAGTAGAAGAGGCCGCAATTGCTCAGACGCCGACCGGTTCTCGATGTAAAAAGGTAGATCCACACGGTGAACGTCGAAAGCGGACAAGACCGTTGTCGCATATCAAAACTGTTGCATCTGGATCTGTTCCACTTTTCGGCGGACAAAAAATTAAATGCACAGGCCGATAGTTCAAAGGGTCTGCTTTCACAATGCGCGGAAAAGTGAGAGAGAGCGCGCGCGTGTACGCGTGCGTCGGCGCACGTTCTCAAGCCAGATTGTATTTTTCTGGAATTTTTGTGGCTTCCGTTGACGCATGCTCGTCTTTTGCCGCGATATTTTCGCGTAGATTTAATGTCGCATCACTGTGTTGCGCGCACCGTGCTTGGAATATTCCTTCGAAAAGGTGAAAACGCAACGCACAAAGCGTCGTCGCAACGTTGAAACGGGTGAAAAGTTAATGGAACCTATCAGCCATGCATTTAAAAATCAATTTTTGTAATACTTTCCAGATTGCAAATTGCTGATCGAGTGAAACTGTAAACGGGCCTCGATTGTTTGCGTTTACGGAGAAAATTGCAGAAAAATCCGTTTATCCGATTCATCCGTGGAAAACGAATCAGCCGTTTTATTCAAATTGAATAAATTCCTTATTGCTTTTCGTGCAATTGCGGAGTTATAGCAGGGGTGGAGGCCGATTAATGAATGGCCTGTTTCTGCGATAGTAAAAGTCGATCGCGAATCGTTGTAGAAACGTCTCCTTACTGAATTTATCAAACACGATTTTTGACCAAATTTCGCGCAGCAAATTTAATTTAGCTCCGTTTCAAATTTAATTTACCGCAACGGTACGCAAACGAGACGGAGTTCTATCGAATTTCACAGATTTTTCCATAAAAATGCAAATACGCGCGAATGGATCACAATGACAAGCACTATAGTCCATGGAAAAATAGATCGCCATTTTTTCCGCTTGTATTGGATTGCGAGAGCCTCATAAAATACAGTCATAAAACGTAAGTACGCCGAGAGAGTTCCATGTTCAACCTCGAATAATCTCTCTAACGATAGTTAAGTAAAAAATAGCCTTAGTACAAATTCTTCTTTTAATTGTTTGCGAGAAAATATCGCCGTATTGTCAATGTCGAGATCGCTAAAAATTGCAAAGAAATAATTAAATCCTTATGTTGGCAATCAAATACAAAATAACAAGCGATTTTTAAACAGACCGCGGATTCTTATCCAAAATAAAAATTGTCTTCATTAATTACAGTATGTAGGAACTATGAAGACATTTATTTCAATTCATGATCATTTTAATGAGTTGACAGCAATACGATGATATTTTCAAATGGTATAAATGTTTCTGCTATTTTTCATCTATTCATTTTTGTCATAAATGCATGAAATCTGCGATCTAACTACAATAGGGTAGTGGAGCCGATTACTGTGGGATGACTAATCGCTGTGCCTTTGGTTTGTTTCCGGACATAATTGACTTCATATTTTTCGAATGAGAAATTCGTATTCTTTTATTTTGTTTATTTTTCAACAGAAAAATTTAATATGTTTTATTCGATAAATATAGAGTTTATTAAAAACAACCCAAAGATACAGCACTTGGTCATCCCACGGTAACCGACTCCATTACCCTATAACATCCCAACTCCATACCCTAATTACCGTATATGTGTGTCTAAATGAAACTTTGTGGAATAAATTCCCCACGAAATGTATCTTAACAATTTCTACGATGGAAAATCTCTCACGATTCGTAAACGTAACGTAAACTGCGACAGAAAATCGCAGTGCAAAGGATTAACATTGGGTTGGCAACTAAGTAATTGCCGATTTGTTCAATGAAATAAAAAATTTGTTTTTACTTGAAATGAAGTTTAATCTGTAATGTATTTTTCATTTTGTTCGATGACCTTTTGCCGTCTCTCTGACAACTTGAAAATTCCACGCTCGTAGAAAGTCTGATCCTTTTCGGCCAAAAACTGAGTTAAGTGAGATTTTACAGCGTCATCATCGTTCAAAGTTTTACCACGAAGGGAGTTGTCCAGGGATCGAAATAAGTGGTAATCCGATGGCGCGAGATCAGGGCTATATGGTGGGTGTAACATCAATTCCCAATCAATATCCATCAATTTTTGCCGAGTGGACAAAGACGTGTGCGGCCTAGCATTGTCCTGCTGGAAAATGACACCTTTACGATTGACCAATTCTGGTCGCTGTTCCTTGATCGCTGCATTCAATTTGTCCAGTTGCTAACGTTCACGGATAATAAAAAATAATATAATAATAATAATAATAATTTTATAGTATAACATTTACGGATATCATAAAAATGGGAGTGAGAGACATCTATAACTGAAATCGGCAATTACTTAGTTGCCAACCCAATATTTCTAAGAATCGTCGTCCACGAAAAAACGACCTTGCTTGATCCCATGGTGTACGACACTTTGATCGCAAAATGGCAATTAGGAAACTAGCCGGGGTTAAATTCAGGGCCGGCAAACAAATTCTCTCTCGATTGCAACGTGTCGAACGCAAAAATGCTGATCGTTCATTTATTTTCTGCGAGGCAGCCGACAAAATTGGATCGCTCGAGGAACCGTGCTGGCCAGGAATCTCTAGCTGCGGGAAGATCCGATAACGAAGGTCGAAACGTGGGGAAACGGGATCGATTATCGGAGGGTAAGTACGCCGCGCCCATTCATTCCCTTTCCCGATGAAAGTTAAATGCCTCGACTTGCGTATTCCACGGGCCGGCTCGTGGCATCGTCCCCGCAATCTCCGTTGAATAACGCCCGCCACGTTCCTCCGCGGCATCCTTGAGAAGTATCGAGAGCCAGCAGCCCCCGTTCGAGCGCGATAAATTAGTCGGTGTCGCTGAATGCCTCCGACGAACGCCTCTCTCCCTCTTCGTCGCCGTCTCTCTCACTCTCTTTCGCTCGCTCGCTCCCTCTCCGTCCCTCATTCCGCCGCTGCATCTGTCTTTCTTTCTCGGCAGTCTGTTTCTGGACAATGCCGCGGGGAAAATGAATGGGCTGACGCCCGCGGGAATTGTCGCGTAACCGCTGATTGGAATACTTGAAACTCAGACTCGCGGGAATGATAACACAAAGCTCGGCTTCGAGCGCGTGGGAGGTTATATGTATACTCTGCCGTCGTCTAGCAGACGCTTAACAAGCGAAAGGCAACTTTCGCGATTTCAGCGTGTCGCGGCGCTGCATGGCTCCCCCCCCCCCCCCCCCCCCACCACCGGAAGTCATCCGCCGTCGTTCGACGGCGATCATCTTACGCTTAGCCGCGTGAACAATGGCGGCGATCAGTGGATAAACTCTGCGGCAGCTGTGTGTACAACTAAATGAACTAACAGAAAAATAATATTCCTTTTTTTAAGGCGTTATGCCAGTGTTGAATGAAACTTGGATGGAATTCCTTGCGATTGTCCTTTGTATAACGTCGTGAAAGTTTCTAGTGATAACTTCGTCGAGAGTAGATGTTATTCTGTCCTTTAAAATTGGAATAAAATTCTAGTCTCTTGTTCATCGATATTTGAGCCGTTTATTTTGAAAGTGGCATAAGTCACTTTACCGTAATGAAAAGTGGTGATTTTTTAATGTTTATACGAAATTATTTATACTGAGAAAAATATCAGTATCCTGAGATACTGATAAATACTGTAATCTTCTCGAAAGTTAGCATCCATATTTTGAAATGTGTTAAAACGCAAACCCTTAAATATATCGACTTAAAAACAAAGTGACTTATGCCACTTTCAAAATAAACGGCTCATTTAAGCATCCAAGTAAATTTAGGCAGACACAGTAAGCATTAATTTCCTTTGCCTTCTAAGAAATTATTGCAATCGAAAAATTTCTAATCGCAGTAACTGCGAATAAAATAATACGTTAAGGGGTTGAAGTACTGGCACGTTGAACAGATACAGTTGGATGTCTGCTTTGAAATTATATACAACGGATACATCAATTAACAGAATGCTTCTACGGGACAAATTGTAAAGGTTGTAGAATATTCAAAGCAAAAAGTATGCCAGCAATTGTATTATTACAATTTCAAAATGTTATCGTTGGACATTTATACCATTGTTCGATAGTTGTAACTAGACTGCGGATTTTATGCATTCGTGGTAAAAACAAGTAAATGAAACACAAGACACTGACACTATTATACGAATTGAATAATTCAGAGCTCATTAAAATTATTCAAAACAGAAATAAATGTTTACGCAATTCTTGTTTCTTGCAACGAACGCACCCAAATTTTTATTTTGCATAAAGATCCGCAGTCCGATTATAACGTAATGAACATTGAAATATTTATTTCATATAAATATGTTGTATGTATCTGTTGAATGAAAGATATATCTTTTATTATTATATCTTCTAATATGTACATATTATTGAGTTACACTAATTTATTAGGTTATGTTTCGCTCATGTTCCATAAATCGGGACAATGACAAAATTGGAGTACAGAATATGGAACAGTATGTTCTTGCTTAGAAACGCCCGTATTCCTAATAAATAATTTGTTTACCATCATATGCTCTATTTATTTTTTATAGTATTATTTGTGCTGCCGTAAGGGCCACGATTAAACGATGTTCCGTAACAGGTACTTCTACCTTAATTTACCGAATGAAGTACAAACTGAATAGTTAACACGGAGTAATCCTTCGACCTTCTTGCGCTTCGCAGACACGAATGAAATTTGAAACACCGTACGCGTTAGCAAACATTCTTTAATCGCAAATCGCTCTCGGCATACCGCAGCCACAGTGGAGACCGACAATTCAGGGCATAAAGGTTTGAGGAATTCCTGAAAGGAAATAAGAACGATCTGCCCACTCCCATACACCTGACCTTAAACGCGCTGGAAACGCCGTTTAACATGGTTTAATGGCTTGTAATAGCGCCAGGTATAATGCCGCGCTCGGTCTGCCGGTACCACTCTCTCACGTATCGCTCTAACGTCGCCTAACGTTGGCCTAATGTTCCCTCTGACCATTGTGTCATACACCATGGCTACGACGGCGAACGTTCAACTAGTTAACTGGTTGTTCCTGTGTCGAAACTGTACCGTGACGCCCACCACCTGACGGTTCCAGCCTCCGTGTGCACGTGGCCCATGAAACTTTTCTGCGGAAGTGTCACGACAGCAACCGTGCACTGCTCACGACTATGTTCACGATCCTCGAAGGACTTGAACGAGTGTTCCGGAGACCGTTTGCGAGAGAATCGTTTGCCACTTAGGTCTCTTCTCTGGGTTCTTAAACTTTTATGCGTTCGCCACGTTCGCGTGTTCTCCGTGTTCGAATATTTGAAGGATGAAAAAGGTAAGAAGGGTCTTGCCTAACGTGAGAGTTCTAAAGAAGATCTACGATCATCGATCGAACGTTAAGAAACACCAATGTCGATTAGCATTTCTTCCAGGTTTCGATAATTTCCCTGTTGGAACAAGACAATTTTTGTTCCTTGCATGTCCTCGTTTAATTTCATAGTAGCATAAAAGACTTAATATATTTTTTAGATGCGCGTACAAAATCTGCGTGGCGAGTTTGACACGATGTTACGGTACAAAGGGTTATCGATAGGTCACTGGAGAAGGTTAAACATTGTACGATTATCGGTGTCGAATGTAATAGTGCACAAGTATCGAAACGGACTTTATGCGTTTATTGCGAAAATTGATAAAAGAAATGCAGAAAATAAAAACATTAAAAGGATTTAATGCTGGGTTTAATTTACTAATTACTTTATTTACTAATTTCTTAATTTATGATTATTCATATCGTTAAGATACATTTATAAGTTATTTGTTCAATTTATATGTTACTTACGGCAAATATTGCAACAACACTTGTTGAAAATCAGAATAAATGACTCATTGTTACTTTTATAAACTAATATATTATATAAAACAGCTGTTTTTTGTGCTCCGTAAATCTAGTGTTAAGAACACTGTTACATCATTTTCGATCGATGCGAACTATTAAAAGGAGAAATACATTATTATTTACCGCCAATTTCGCGTGCAACTGCCGAACAAAGTTTCTATTTTGCATAAAAATCCGTTCTCTGTGGACAACAATTGAACAATAAACATCGAACAGAAGCGAAGAACTATAAGAAAATCATTGTCTGTCTCGTTATAATGCAAGGGTTTGGATTGCAACAGACCTGGAAGCACGCGATCGCGGTTACCAAAACGAAATAAGTTTCGATGCATCGGAAATGATGTTGATACAGTTGTAGCGACACTGCCACGGTTCGAGAATCGAGACAATTAGCATTACCAGGCTATCGCTTCTGTAACGGTGCTGCGGTTCGCAAAGACAGTTATCGAAACAGCTACGTATTCGTCACAGAAGCACAGGGTCGATCGACGAGACGAAAGAAAATGGGTGGTGCCGCAGAGAATCGCAGCCTCGGGCGAAACCGGGAAACCGATCGTCCTCGCAGGTTCGCGGAAGAGGTCGCGAAGGTGTCACAGATCCGCCGGCATCCTTACGGCTGTCCGTCCGTCGCGTCGATTCGTTAATAAGCCGGTGCGTTCGTACCGACTCGACGGTGACGCGTATACACGCACATCGACAGCCGGCACTCGCAGTCACGGGTGCGTACGTACGCGTGTGGTGACCGTGACTGTATCTGCGTCGGAGGAAGAGGCACATTACGCTCAATCTACCTCCGCTCCGCTCGACTCCTACTTCGCGTTTCGCACTCGTGATCTACGATCCACGGAGAGAAAGAGAGGGAGAGGAGAGAGAGGGAGAGAAAGATTCAGAGGGAAGGAGAAGGAGAGAGAGAGAGAGAGAGAGAGAGAGAGAGAGGGAGAGAGATTCAGAGAGAAGGAAAGAGAGAGAGAGAGAGAGAGAGAGAAGGAGAGAGAGAGGAGAGATTCAGAGAGAAGGAGAGAGAGAGAGGGAGAGAGAGATTCAGAGAGGGGGAGAGAGGGGGGAGAGAGAGAGATTCAGAGAGGAGGAGAGAGAAAAACGAGTGAATACCAGTGACTCACCTCTGCCACCGGTATTCGGCACGGTTTTGCACGGGCTCTGCTGTAACTGTAACACCGCTATGTAGCCGCGTGTTTCGTCCGACACGCTCGCAGTTCGCAGCCAGAACGTATTGCAACCGCTCGCAGAAGCGTGGACGTGCTCCTATCGCTCTCGCAGCACGCAGTTCGTTGATTTATGCTACCGTGACAACTACTCTATCTTACAATTGAACCTGGACGGTTCACTCGCGTTAACCTCTGTCTTATCGTTCCTTTTGCGGACGAAAACATATGTTGTAATCGTTCGATAGAGGAGACGGGAATTCTATGTGCACGGTGAGTCCGCCACGGGGATTGAACGTCAAGAGAAACACTGGATTGTCCCGAAAACTGTAAACGTTCGCTGAAAGAATTCTAAACGTGGAATTTAAGGCTTCGAGAACCAAATGTTGCAGAGCAGATAAGAGACACCGTATTTGTAATTGACGTGCGACACAGTAGCAGAAATTGGTACATTGGAACCGCGTTTGTCCGAACGCGTCGCGGAACAAGGAAAGTTCGGAGTTTCGACAATAGAGACCTATTTACTGTGTTTCTATCCATTCGGATTATTGAGGCTGTAGGTCGAATAACTGAGATTCAAATAACGTTTAACTCTTTGCACTCGAGTGACAACCCAAAGGCGCTATTAAAAATTGTTGCTTCACGCTTCAAAATAATTTTATTAATTAAATTTGCTTATATTTAAAGAGCTGTTGAAAGCGTAACTGTCGCACGGAGTATTCAGAAGCTCATAATATTCAATTTCATATGCATAAAATGCATTAGGTCATATTAAATGGGTAAACTATTTGAAATTTTGCGTTAATTCGACTTCGTGGCAAAAATGTTACCTGCCAGTGATCAAGAGATAAACGCCGTTGGCAATTAAACTAATCATGAATCGCAAGCATAACCTTTTTATTTAATATCATTATTGAGAGTTCATTATTTTGTTTGTTGTTTCGTTCATTATTCTGTTTTCCAATTGAATTATATACTTATCTATAAGAATTCACGTTTGTGTGTAACTGAGAATATGCTTGACAGCGGTTCGGATAATAAATGTTCAATTATGAGTTCGTATCAGTGTTGGGCAATATTTTATTCGGATGAAGAATAAAAGATAAAGACTAACGAATACAATTTTATTCGACAGTATCGAATAAATATTCAATTGAATAAAATTGATCTGGATAAAAATTCATTTTCGAATAAGATTTTATTCGTACAGAATCTCGTACGGAAAGTAATTGACTTGAATAAAAATGATAGAATGTAAAATGTTTCTTCATAGTTTATTCGATTTATTCGTTCCACGCTACTCTTTCGAATTATTCGGTTCAAGAATTTTTCTAATTGTTCGAATAAAGAATCGTTCGAATAAATGCATAGAATGATTTATAACGAATAATGAATTATTCGAATAATTAGATAAATATTTATTCGAAACAATCCGAATAGTGCGAAAATCTGATTCGTATATCCGTGGTAGAACGCGAATTCGTTTGTATAAACAAGGTGCGGATAAATGAGGTTCTACTGCATACAGAACATTTGGTCGGTTTCACGGGGGAGATTTAAAATTACAAAACCAAAATGCTCCGGACTTTGTGCTCGCAATCGTACGTTTACTGTTAAATACACGCATCGCGGAAAGAACTTGCAGAACCGCCCGCTAGATTATCCTGTCCAAGCAAGATTTGCAACCGAAATAAATATACAGCCGGATGAACAGTCCACGGTGCCGCTTCTTCCCGTCAATTGTTCCAGCAAGCGGCCCATCTGTTAATGAATTTCAGCTACCGACAGAGATTCATCGACCGACGGCTCGCTCGTTAAATGATAATGACGAAAGAAACAGTGACGCCGGACAAACAAAAGCACGAGGGTGCCCCGGGTGTCTGCGGAACGACGCCCGCGAAAAATGCTCGGGAACGCGGGCACGGAACCGGCATTCGTCTTTGCTGACTTTATTACTTCTGGAAACGAATTGCTGGCGGGTCGGTGTCGCGGCAACGGTCTAACGAAATCTTACGGGCGTTATCGTTGCCGCGCGAATATCTCTCTCTTCCGATTCTTTTCGCGTGCACGGTGTCCCGTGAGGAATCTTACATGACGCAGTACCTGGGACACATTCCGTGAAACTTTTACGGCGTCGCAGCTGGAATATCGACTGCTGGGAGATCTTTACGATAGAGCGGAAGTGAAATTGCTGACGCACCGGTCGAGGGATCAGATCGAATAACTTTCGATGAAGGACGTTTGCTAGTGATCATGGTATTGTCAATCATTCGTAATCGAAGATGTATGTTAACGACACGAGTATTTCAAAATTAGCTGTACAATTCTGAACGTAACCCACCCGCCCCTCCTTCCTGCACTAAGATTTCTTTCACAGCTACGTTGATCGGCAGTCCTTCGTCCTTAATCACTTTGCACTAATCGATCAAGGAAATTTTTGTCCTTTTTATGCCTTTATCTCCTTTCTTTTCTAGATTGTGACAAAGGAAGAATCAAATTTTTTGTTATTTAGGAGAAATGAATAATATTCATATCTAGTAGCTTATGTATGAAATCTTCATCACATGTCTAATTCGTCATTGGATCTTTGGTTTTCGAATTTCCTGAATCCAGAGAAAAAGATGACGCTTATCGACGGTAAATCGCCAATCCTTTGTAATCATAGATACATTTTCATACTAAAGTTACCGTGTCGGTTAAGGTGGCCGAATTCATATTTCGTATTTTTCAGTTTTCAACTTGATGTTCCATTTTAAAAAACAAAACATAGATTCCGGTAGAACAAAATAATTTAAAACATTATGCCAAAAACATTTAATGACATGCGGAAGTTATGTATGTGCACAAAAAGTTGTGTAACAATATAATTATATTCAAATTATGTTTTGTTGTTAAAATATTTTATATTTTTTAAAAAGTCCCAAATAGTGATTGTGGCAGATTGCACGAATAAAAAAAAGGAAAAAATTTTTGTATCGTATGAAAAACAAAATACCGAGTAAGTAACACATAGTTACCATAATCTCTAAATTACATATTTATATATGGTATTTAATTATAATATAAAAACCACACCAAAAGCATCGTATTTCAAATATGATAATTTTATTGTGTTCAACTTGCAGATGATTTCCAAATTTGTTCACTTGTTGAAAAGAAACGAAACACAAAATACATACCGTCTGCTATAAACAATATTGACTGCTATGTACAAAATAACATTAAACCATCAAGTACCTCTGATATATTCTCTGCAACAAGTGGTCTTTCAAAATTCCAAAATTCCAAAATCCACAAATAGAGATCGTGGCAATTAATGGGTTAAGCCTCCTTATATAGGGTATCCAAAAAATGACCCGTAATCCGGAAATGGGGAGTTCCTGAGGTCATTCAGAGTAACTTTTTCCTTAGCGAAAATGCAATCCGCGGCTTTGTTTACGAGTTATTAACGAAAAACACTGGTCAATGAGAGGCGAGCTCAACTGGCGCAAGGCGGCCCAACCAACGAGCGCACGAAGCTCGGTTCCGCTCATTGGCTCGGCCGTCTCGCGTCGACTAATCTCGTCTCGCATTGGTCACTGGTTTTCGCTAACAACTCGCAAACAAAGCCGTGGATTGCATTTTCGCTAAGGAAAAAGTTACTTCAAGTGAGCTCAGGAACTCCCATTTCCGGATTGCGAGACATTTTTGGGACACCCTGTATAGAATATTTCGTCATTGGATATCTAGTTTCCCAATTTCCTGATCGACAATCACCTTGCCGTCCTAGTTCCGACTACCTAATCGCCGTTCGGTAGTCACCCACCGATCTCGGACCGAAAAGCAACCCTCGAGTCCAACCAGCGAATTCTCGTTATCGCCGTGCTAAGGGCTTGCTAATGAAACCCTTACCAAGACGAACGCACGCGTCCCGTTCCGCCGCGGCAGTCTATCGTTCCCGATGGTAGTAATGATGCAAAAAATAGCGTTCCACGGGGATCGATCGGTCACCAACGGTGGAGAGACAGGCCGGGGTGAATATTGTGGCTGCATGGAGGGCCTGGCTGAGTGAATTCAGCGGGCCAAATAAAGGGTCCTCTTAATTACGCGATTCGGAACACGGCCAAGAAAGAGGTCCTCGGGGAGCTGTATTAACGCCTTTCCCGGAGACATCGATTGAACGATGTTGTTACCCGGGAAGCGGCTATCTGGTTCGCCCTGGTTTTCACGCGAACACTTCCCGTGCATCATTCGAAGTGGACAATATTCGGTCGAGGCAACGCTTCAAACGCAAATTTGTTCTTAAAGCTCTGGTTGCGATGTTCTTAGCTACCCCATCGCAGAGTTCAGCAATACATCAATCGACGACTAACGATTGAATTATTTGCGATTTATGAATTTGAATTTGCGATAAATATCATCGCGATCAAAAATGATTGCGATTAACGATTGTAGTAGTTTTCATCGCAATTACTGATAATTAATTAATTAATCGCAATTACTGAGTGAAATATTGCTGTTAATCGTAATTAACTATTAACGGTAGCGATTCAATCGTTACTCCTCCATTAGCGATTAAAATAGAGAAATATATCCCCTCCCTCAAGTAATAAACATGATGAAGACGATTCTTAACGGAAGGAGATTTAAATATCCTTCCAATGTCATTCGAAGGCCGACAATTATTAATTGTTCGTTTCAATCGACGCTTAATTTCATCAATCGATTAATTCAATCGTCGACGTTTCGACGATGAATGCTTTCAATCGTTTTCATCAATCATTTAATCGAATTATAAATTTTAATCGATCAATGTCGTAATGCACTTTCGTCAAAACTGTTCTTCCTTTACGATCATTTGTTTAACGTTAAATCTGTTCGACGGGAAACATGTGCACAAAATGAGTAATTTCGTATGAAGTTTTGAATCTCAACGCTAGAAACGCTGACCCTAATCGCGACCCCAGTGTATATCGTTTTATGACCAGACTGCGGGTCTACGTCCAAAATAAAAATGTTCTACCTTGATTGTAAGAAACCGAAATGTAATAAAAATGTATTTATTTTTTTAATAAATCGAGCAGAAGATAGCACTGTTTTCAAATTTTTCCAATGTATTTTCACTTTGATATTTCATGGACTCATTCTTTTTTTATTATTATTTATTTCATTTACTCAAACTTCGTGCGATTTCTATTGCAATATATGTTTAAATAAAGAAATTAATTGAAAAATTTTCCACGAAAACACTCGCGCATAATTTCAGTAACTGTGAAAAAAGAAATCAGAAACCAAGTGATTTCGACTGCTCCGTTAATTCTAGTATTAATGATCCTCGAAGAAACTCTTCTGGATGCACATTCGAAATGAGATGATTTATCGCAAGACGGATACATGCAAATGAAAAAAAGGAAGACGTTTACCCGCATAAAGCATTAGTTCCATTCCGCAATCCGTGGCGAACAGATAATCCTCGTGCCGGGTCCAAGAAAATTGATCTAATTCCGATCAAGCGGAATCTCCGAGTGAGCGGATTCAATTATTCGAGCAGTCGGAAGAATCGTTCCCGATGGATTCCCGAGCGAATTTCGTCCTCGATTAAAATTACTAATTACCGAATTGCGGTTCCAGACACGTGCTCGCGAAGCGGCGACTAGTGGATTAGCCTGCGTCACGAGTTTAATCGGAGCCAGGCCGACAATGGGCGCAGGACGTTCTCCGGTTAGCAAACTTCGTAATAATCGAATGCATCGGTAGACGAACAGGTTGGTGTGTAAAGGGGCGAGGATAAAATCGTAAATTGTTAATGGAAAAAGCACGCCAATGCACGATAGAACAAACTTAAACACTTAGCTGCGTCGATCAACTGTTCAGATCAATTTTGCATGCTTTTATTAATTAATAAAATATTAATTTTCTATGCTAATTTTATTAATCAAATTTGTTTATATTTAACGACTGGGTACAGTTCTTTCGGGAAGTACTTCTAGAATTATTCTAAAATGTGTTAAATTTACGAGAATACGTTTCACACACAAAGATTTCAACTTAAACCGTAAGGGGAGTATGTTTGTTGTAAGATGTAAAATCACCATTTCTTTATGACGAGTATATTCGTCGTTCACAGCTAACAGGTTAACGGCGATCGAAAATATGGAACTTTGCTTCTGCTTCATATACCATAATTTTTGAGAAGTTAATTACCGAGTAATGATCTCTTGTTTATTCTGTTAATTTAAATGTTAATTTAAACCTAATTTAAAATTAAAATTACAAGACTGTGAGTACTCAGATATCCATGTACAACGTACATACCGTGTAAAACCTTTTTATTGAATAATATTGTTGAGAGTTCATTATTTTGTTTGTTGTTGTTCTTACAAATTATTGTATTATATTACGAAGAATTAATTGTTTCGTTAATTATTCTATTTATATTTTCGAAGTTTCAGACTTCAACCGAGTACGCATGTGTGTGTGTGTAATATTATAATCGCTATATGATTATTATCTTAACACGTCGGCGCTAACATTTTTAATTTAAACGCTATAGTTAACACTAAACGTATCGAGGTTTAAAAGTAACTGGTTTGTGTTGTACAGAGAATTATAAGATTACTTTAGTTAAATTTTTCAGAAATCAATAATGACGTTACGTCATTACTTGACATAATGATTATTTTTCGTGAGGACGACGACCGGTTACCGTAATTAATATCGCATGTTGCGACGTGTGCGATTATTAGAATGATTAACACCAGTTCCGCTGATGCGCTGCTCTCTCTCTCTCTCTCTCTCTCTCTCTCTCTCTCTCTCTCTCCCTCTCTCTCCCTCCCTCTCTTTCTCTCCCGGCTTCGAGCACCCATAAATTACACGGCGCGCATCGTATTTTGGGGAGTCATTAAAACTTGCTCCCATCACGTCGATTGAAACTTACATCTTCCGTGGATCGATCGATCGCCCGTCGGATTCTTATTTCCAATCGCTCGGACGATTACGGGAGGAGAGGTCCGAGCTGGATTCTGTTTGTCCAGAGACCCGAGAGTTTCGGAATCACGGCGACCTTCTTTCAGAATTTATACGAAACCTATACGAAACTCGTTCTGTCCCGTTCAGTAGTGCTGAACGCGGTTGCATCGGCTGCCTGGATTTTTCAGCAGGATTCCCGAGTTTATGTGCCCAGCTATTCCATTATTTCTTTCCGTTAACAGTTAATGGGCCAAGAGGAAATTTTTTCCCGAACACTGTTGTACACGTTAACAAACTAAAGTTTGTACTGGTAACTTACTTCGCGAACTAAGTACATACTAAGTACTAAATGAATCTGAAAATCTTCGATCGATTTGTTTTGTATTAACGCAATGCTCTCAAGTATCCACTTTTATGGGATACAACAAGACTGTTAATAATTACGGCACTTCCAAAATTAAAATTTGTTATTTTGTATGATTTGTAGCAATGGTATCTTATACCAACTACGATTTCTAATTGTTTTGTATCATTGCAATTTATTTGAAGCGTTGCATCATTGTTATATTTTATTTAAAGCGTTCGTTGTTACTGATAATGCCAAAATTAGAAATTGTTGTTCTGTATGATCTGTAGCAACGGAATCTTATATCATCTACGATTTCTAATTGTTTCGTATCATTGCACTTTAATTGAAGCGTTGCATCATTGTTATATTTCATTCAAAGCATTCGTTATTATTGATAATATCGATGGCGATTGTGGCACATTGAAAATGTAAAATTATTGTTTCGCGTGACCTGTATCAGTGCAATCTTACATCACATCCTACTTAAATTGTTTTACGTCAGTACATTTGATTTGAATCATTACATATTTTTATATTTTATTTAAAGTATTAGTTACTACTTCACGAATAAATAATTATGCTCCAATTCCTGCTAGCTGATTTAAGAAAATTCCCCAAACGCGAGGAGTTAATGATCAAACTAATCGACGCTAACTTAATAACACATTCCCTGATATCCCAGTTCCGTATTCCGATTTCAATGGTTTGCTCGCAAGAACCTTGCCAGAGACTTTGTTTCCTGGAGCAATAGATGTCTTTTTATGTAAAAAGCACATTCAACCACTGTTAATAATTTCTAAATTCCTTAAAATTAAATTCAATTAAATTTAAAATTCCTTCCTTCATGTATCCAAAGTAATATGTAATAATATTGTATAATATATTGTATACGTAATAGTAATTTTGTAATAATATATTACAAAATATATTGCTAATAACCCCGTAGGGAGTTTCACAGCTTAATAAATAAAAAAAAGAAAGACTTAACCCTTTGCACTCGAGTGGCGACTCCGAGGCGCAATTAAAAATTGTTACGTCACGATTCAAAATAATTTTACTAATCAAGTTTGTTTATATTTGAAGAAATGTTGAAAGCGCAACTGTTGCACAAACCACAAAATGCAATTTCGTATGTTCAAAATGCACTATATTACATAAAATGGAAATACCGTGGGTCAGAAGAACTATTTTAAATTTTACGTTAATTTGGCCACGAGAGAGAGAGAGAGAGAGAGAGAGAGAGAGGGAGAGAGAGAGAGAGAGAGAGAGAGAGAGAGAGAGAGAGAGAGAGAGAGTGCAAAGGGTTAACACCAAGCTTGTCGCTGGCAAGGACATTCCAAATGAAAGCCGTGCAGCAAGATTTGAAGATTTGATTGTATCCGATAAGTGACCTCGAAGCATTTTGAACGCGTTAACGTGCGAATTGAAGCATTCGACGTGTTTTTTTAAAAGAGAAGACAGCTCTTCACCGGGCATTTTGAATCACGTTCCTATCGCCGAACGTGCCGACACCCTAACTTCGGGACACAATGTCCCTGAAGAAATCAGATTTCCCTCTCGTTCTTCGGTTCAATCGTGGACCGCGCGTCCCCACAGAGAATCCAACGTCACGGAGGGATCGAGCAAAAGGAGATACCTGCGTCAATCCGCGACCGGTGGAAGCCATTTGAAAAATAGGATTTCACTATCCGCCGAAACGCACAAATATTATGGGAACACGTGCAACATTTTCGCCGAAACGAAAACCAGTGATGCGATCGAGTCGCGACGACCGGAATCACCTCGGACCACGTACGAGAGCACATCTGCACATCGAACGTATTTTTCAATTTCCGAGAACTGTAAGACGAGAGATGAGAATTCTGATTCGCAATAACAAATAGAAACGCGGATCTTTTGCTATCCAAACTTCGCAATCGAACAGATACAATCGATTTCCCCAAACAGATATCATCGTGGCCGCACAAGTCGCTTGCTACAGACTTGTGCGGGCATTAGTTGAATTGTTTCGATTAAATATTTATCTCGAATAATTATCTAAACGAATACTTTTTAGTTGAATATTTATATAACGATTATTCATTAGTTGACATAAGTTGTTCGATCTAGAGATTGTAAAATTATTGAAATAATAATGCGGAATAATTGTTGGCTATTTTGTTTCTTTTTACAAGAGAAGTCTTATTTTCATTATAAGTACATAAAATCCGCAGACTGCGGATTCTTCGCGCAGAATAAAAATTGTCTAACCCAAAATTGTAAGAAACAGACATGGAATAAAAACGTATTTCTTCTTTCAATGATTTTAATAAACAGGGGGGAAGATAGCAAGGTTTACAAATATTTCTAATCGCATTTTCCCTAGTGATTTTGATCACAATATTGCACAAAATCCCCATTCCGGTAATTACAATCTAAATCTTTGCAGTATGACACCTAAATTTCCGCGAAGTTCGTATCGGCGAAAGAGCATAGTCGCCGGTAACTTCACATTTCACTGTAAACATGGGAAAGCTCCGAGACGAATTTTACTTTGTTCCAACATCTGGCTGCCTCCTTCGCGAATGTATTTATTCCCGTAGAATATTTATTCGCGCAATATTTGTATTTGCTCGGCAATATTTGTGCCCGCGAATTTACATTTCTACGAAGGAATCCGTGGGACATCGAAGTTAAACAGAAATCTGTTTTTCCGCCGAGTGTTTCCAACGCGTTCGAAATAAAACGCTGTGCCGCCCCGCCGCGCGTCGTCGCTCCGCGTTCATTTTTGATGATTCGAACGTAGGCGAGAATAGCTGTCGTTAATAAAGAAGTATTACGAGATCTGGATTTTTATAGAAGCAGGCGTCGAATCGCGGAGAAGTAGTAGATCATTAATTGGCGCGGCCAACAAGTCGAACTACCGCGAAACTTTGAGCTAGCTCCGTAGAAGTTCGTGAAAGGACCGGGGCGGAGTCGAAAGGTGAAAGAGGATGATTGATCTCCGCGGGAGCCAGTCGATTTTCTTTCGATTTTCTCCCGATTTTGCAGGGAGCCGAGTGTTCGGCAAACAGCATCGATCTGGTTTCCGGATTTCGGTACGCGTCGTTGCCGCGGCAATCTTCTCGCGATCCGCGGACCCAGAAACCAGACGAGGCAGTTTTACGGGTCGCATCGTACGAAAATTAATCGCGAGAACTTGCCGGGAACGTTGCTCCGTTAATTAGCAGGTTAAAGTAGCGCTGCCCGAGTGTTGGATAATTAAGGAGCGGGCCCGCGACGCGACGGGGGCGAAAGAATGGTAAACGAGCGTGTCGCTTCGTTGATCAATCCCGCGACAACTGCGACGAGATTCAAGCGACGTTGGTTGACACCGCGTGGCTCGCGATCGTCGAACGACAGCTAAATAATTCTGCCTCTCAACTGGAAGACAGCCGCCATTTACGATGGGCACGGTGGTCACATATTAAGCCCTTGCTGTATCATTTTCTTTACAGTTACAATGACTTGATCTGTTCGAATTGTAATATTTTCTTAGAAGAAAACGAAAGTATACACAGTGGGGTGCGCATGATTACAGACTCGAAGTAACTTTCACATTTTTAGTGATACTTAACCCTTTTGATATTTGATATTTAACCCTTCGGGACACATGTGTCCCACCCCTATGTATTTCGTACGCTAATTGGGAGAAATGAATTCCGTTTTCCCACACACATATTTGTTTATATGTAAACGTCTAAAAGGGTCAACCCACGCTAATAAAATCAACATTTCTTGGTATTAGTATCATAACGAAAAATAAATCAAACTCCATAGGGTTGTCACTAAACGTATTTATTTAGACCATTTACAATTCCTTATCGAACTGTCTACTTCGATCGAGACATTTCTTCGATCATTTTCTATAAGAGAGTCACGATAATTTCAGCAACTTTAAAACAAAATATATTTTGTCCGGCTTGCTTTAGTTAAACAAAAACTTAAGAAAACGTCATATTTGTATATATCTACGTCAGGAATAATAGAAAAGGGAAATATGCAAATATAGTTTCTCTTGGATTTTGTTTAAATATCAGTAAAAATGTGAAAGTTACTTTGAGTTTATAATTATTCACAGCACCGTAGGTGGTATTTAGACGAGACAACCTGCATATTTCATAATGGTTTCTCTCAACAGTTTCGCCGGATTGGAAGCACCTGCGTGCATCACGAAGGGCTCGAAGTACTTTGATATTTGTTACTGGAACACAATTTCTACGAGTACTATACTACGCACGGTATCGCTAGCGAATCAAGTTACTCGCAGGTATGTCCTTAAAGATTCGATTAGGGCGTAAAGCTTCTTTCGGCGGCGGGGGTGTGTTGGTGGGTGCGCGCGGCGCAATCTTCGCAAATCGTTCGCCTCTTTAACCCTCGAAATCTCGATACAGCCTGCCCTTCGATCTTTTATTTGAATCCCGGCCTGACAGCCGGCGATATTCTCTCGTAAAATCGAGCCGTTTCGCTAACAATTCACAGTTCTTTTTTACGATACGATAGGATCGCGCGAGAATGATATTGTCCGTTTTTGGTAGGCTCGATCATAGTTTACTAACATCGCCCATCCCGCCACTGGTTTAACCCTTTGCACTCGTTTGGCGAGTCCGTGGCGCCACTAAAAATTGTTATATTATTTCTCGAACTAATGGTAACGGTACCAGATTTGTTTATACCTAAGAAACTGTTGAAACTGCAAGTATTGCACTTGCAAATAGACTCGATTTCATATATAAATTGCATTAAATCATATAAAATGGAAATACTGTAGATCAGAAAACATATTTTGGATTTCAAAACTAAAATAGCTTTGACTGTAAAAGCTTAATTCTTTGATTTATGTTAACACCCGGACAGAGATGTTTTCTGAGGTCGATTGAAGTAACTTTTTCCTTAACGAAAATTCAATCCGTGGCTTCGTTTACGAGTTATTAACGAAAAACACTGACCAATGAGAGACGAGGTATTTTAGCACAAGGCGGCCGAGCCAATCAGCGGAACTAGGCTTCGTCCGCTCATTGGCTCGGTCGCCTCGCGCCAGTCGAGCTCAAGTCTCTCATTTGTCAACGTTTTTCGTTAATAATTCGTAAACAAAGCCTCGGATTGCATTTTCGCTAAGGAAAAAGTTACTTCAAATAATCTAGGCTGTCACCCCTTTCCGGGTATTAACCCTTTGCACTCGAGTCATGACTCTCAGACACCACTAAAATTGTTATATCACGTTCCAAGATAAATTTTGTATTAACAAAGTTTAGATTTTTAAAAATTGCTAAAAGTATAAAATGCACTTTGTCATATAAAATGGAAATACTATGAGTCAAAGAAATTATTTATGATTTACAGTTAAAATGGCTTCGAGTGCAAAGGATTAACATAATTATGGAACATCCTGTATATTCGGCCATCGCTGAGAACGGAATATTTTATCGCGTAATATGATGTCCATTGTCGCATCGAAGAAACGTGAATGTGATGTATGGATCAATTCAGACATCAATCTATCGAACAGTAGTATAAATATTCAACAATAGCACTTTTCAGTTGCGATTAAATCGACGATAATCTCTGCAGTACTCGCTGCACAACGATGCACTAATCAAGATTAAATCATAACGAACATATTTGTAATTATCAACATCCAGAAATACCATATACAAAAAGGGTCCATGCTGATCCTAAGCATGGAAGCTACAACCACGTCCTGTTCATTAATCCAATTTTACCAGCTCATGAAATTCCTACACAGACCCCTAAAATTTTCGCAGATAAGTCTCGAGGTACTCGAGCTCCCTCGTCTGAACTATCTCAGCCGTCGTTCCATTTGATAATCCTGTTTTCATAGCTCCTAAAATTTTTTCATACGCCCCTACAACGTCCGTAGGTTCCAGATACCATTGTAGTCAAGCCTTCCAACCCCCGGCCATGTCCTGGCATTAAACAGTCCCGGAGAAGATTTCTGCTGTTGTTAATCCTGTTTACGTGGCTTTTAAAATTTGTCCAACTTGTAAAATATCCATGTCGCCTGGCGTTTCCGTTGGATATATAAATGCCAATATGTCCACGTGTCGTCCACGACTGTTTCGGTTGAAACGCACGAATCTTGCTCGTTTGTTATCATCGGACTGTGAATTTCATATATTCTTCGACATTCGAAGGACTTCTGTGATTATCTTAGCATCACGTACAATCTGGTGAAACGACAAAAGTCGAACGACGGTTTCATCAAATTTACGTTTCTTCCAATTAACATGGACGATCATTATTTCGCGTAAAAGTTCGCGGTCTGGTTATCGCCGATCGATGCAACGACGCGTCGTTTCGCCATGAACGCCCGATGCGTGCGATAAAGCTCCTCGTTGTAATGAAACTTCCACGTTATCGAGGTTATCCGTTATCCGATGAAAGGCCGGACGGTTTCTAATATAAATGACAAACAGGATCAGAGATCGCGTCCGACAGGAGAAACGAGACCGACCGATAAATTCGCCTGCGAACCCGATCGTCCAGGGAAAATCCGTGCGATTGGAATCGAAACACGTTACAGCAGAGGTGCGCCGAGAATTCGGTCGTACGCCGTCCAGCAGCATCCGGGTCACCGGCAAACGAATCAATTTTATTCAGACGATCCCGCAACGGCAGCGCTTTTCTCCCCCCCCCCCTCCAACTCCGGACCGGTGCCGTTAATAGCGGCGATCGTCGGGGACTATCGATACCTGGCGAGAATAAACTGGTCGTGGTCGACGAGTCGAGTCGAGTAGAGTCGTGTCGAGTAGAGTCGAGTCGGGTCGGGTCGGGTCGAGTCGAACCCGCCACCGTCGTCGCCGTAGCCACCGCCGCGCGATTTACCCGCCCCTTTCAGCGTCGACGGCATTAAGCCGTGCAATTGCTCGGCGAACGAACAGAGGGTGAGAGGTGGGCTGCGGGTACGTTGTGTGTCCGTGCACAGACACGGCCGCACACGTGTGGACGCGCGCGCGTCTACGTGCGGGAAGAAGACAGAAGGAAAAGAATGGAAAAGAGAAAATGAGGGGCGTGGGCGGGGTGGTGACGGTCGGGGCTAGAGGGGGGCGGGCGAGAGTGGAAAGAATAGCAGATGGAACGGTGGCAAGTCGGGCTTTCGGGCTTTGTCGGTCACAGGGACTCTCCAGTCGTTTCGACCTTCTTTCCGCGGCTCGGTGCAACGGCCAGCGAACGCGAAACCGCGTAGATGGCGCTCATACTAATCAGCCTGCAGCCCTCCTTCACCTCCGCCCTCTCTTCCGCCCCCAGCAGGAGCGCCAGGGCGAAACGAAGGAAAGGAAGAACAAACGACGACAGACCAGCCCCACTGGTTCGGGTTTAGGGGTGCGATACAGCGACGGACGGCGCGCGACGCGACCAAACGCGACGCGACTAGAAGCGACGGGAAAAAGACGAGTAAAGGAAAGCGTGAAGAGGAAGAAGCGGAAGGAAGAAATGACGGAGGAAGAAGAACGGAGGATCAGTGAAGAGGGATCTGGCAAACGGGGTCGCGGGGCAGGGGGTGCAGCCTCTGCGCGGGTGGGAGTTGTATCGACCGCGCCGCACTGCGGGGCTTTATCCCCTCTCCCGCGCCGCCGTTCCACCACCGACCATCGTCACCGACTACAGCCGGAGGAATACATCCTACCCCTTCCTCTCGCCATCCACCACCCCCGCAGTCCCCTCTGCCCCTCTACCCTGCACCTATAGCCCACCCATGGTATCCACACTCTCGCCTCATTCGAATCGTTTTATCCTTTTTTCCTTTGTCACCCCCGCCGTCTTCTTTTTCACACACCTCCCGGTGGTTCCCCCAATTAGACATATTCTTATCGCTGTCGATCTCGTACTTACACACAAGGTTACCAATGGCATCGTTTCCTCTCCGGATACTCTGCACATCCTTAAAGTCCGTGCTTCTGTCTACGTCACACGAGAAACCAACCACTTACAACCTGAATCTCGTCGCACTCTTTACGGCCAATTTAATTGTCCATATCGATTGTTTCTCATTTCGAACCGTTTTTGCGAGGCTCCTGATGTTTTCAGTAATTCCTCTACTTCGTTCAAACGCTCCGCTCTTACCGACGCACGAAAATTTTCGTAGCGTGTCATATACCATATTTTATTACTTCTTTCCTCTTTCTTTTATTATTTATTTATTTATTTATTTCTTTATTCTTTATATCTCTTCTTTTCAAACCTTATTTTTTACTGAGCACCATGTGACAAAGGGTTTATGCCGTTGACATCGATGAACTGTTATTGTCGTTATTATTATTGTCTTGATCTATTCCGTCTTTACTTGACCCCTCTGCGTGACCCCTTTTGCTCCACTCATACATCTTGCCTTGAATCAGGATAAGGTAAAAGTACCTATTAAGAACGCTTTGCAGAGAGTGTGAGATTATCATCGATTTTATTGCAATTAAAAGCGTTTATTTTTGAATATTTATGCTAGTGTTCGATAGATCGATGTTTCTAGAAAACGTAATGAATTTTGAAATATTTATTTAATGTGAATGAAAGATAGTACGAGTAAAATAGTAAAGTACGAGCGTTTACCTATTATAGTACTCATTATCAGAAAGTTAGTTCAGTATAAACATATTCGTAAATGCATGGAAAATAAATTAGAAATATTTGAGACTAATCAATATTTGGGTCGCGATAATTGGTACAAATAGCTTTTCGAAGCATCGGTCATTCGGGCATTTACATTATTTTTATTTTTCATTAATTTCATATCAAACTTAAGCCTTCGACAAGTTAGATAAGTTCGGGAAATATTTAGTTGTACAACTAGAGAACTAAACAATATGAAATACAGGAAAAAGTTACTTTTTCCGTAAATTTCAGTTGAAAATATAAAGTATGTACCAAGTGTTTTCAGCCAAACATCATATTCTAACGGATATTAAAATAAGAAAAAATTAAAATAAGAAAATATATAATCCGATTAAAATAAGAAAAGAAATGCTTTATTAAAAATTTATAAGAAAAGAACGGACTGATTATCGATTGATATGGAGATATGTTAGTGGTATTTCTCTTATCTGTATTTACTTATCCAAGCTGTGTTTGCTAACACGTTCAATTTTTCATGGATGCCAATGCAGTATGTTCAAAAATAGGAGACACTTCGAAATGGAGCGAACATATGTATTTAGATAAATATTATCCAACCAGTCTGTCGTTATTTCATATTTTCCTTGTAATTGTTTAATAAAGAATTTTTAAGTTTATATTTTATTTTCGCACGTAGAATATGCTGGCACTGTCTGACCGAAGAAACCTGGGACACCCTGTACACTAAATTCTCCCCAATTGTCCTTCAGCTGCACGCAAAAATGGACAATTTGGAAAAAGGAGATACGATTATTCGAATCTTACGGCTCGTTTTTATAGTTGCCGATTGTCGACAACAATTCGCATTATTATTTAAATAGTTCATTCGAGTAAAGAATTTTAAAGAATTATTAATAATAAAGAATTATTCGTATAAGTAGATAGAATAATTCATGACGAATAATCGTTACTCGAATAAAATAGTCGACTAAAAAGTATTCGTTCGGAAAATTATCGTAAATAAGTATTTATTCCAAACAATTTAAATAATGACCAACCAAATAGACCATTTGGAAAGAGGAGAAACGATTATTCGAGCATCGCGGCTCGTTTTTATAGTAGTTGACAATCGGCAACCATAAAAACAAGCCGTAAGACTCGAATAATCGTGTCGCCCCTTTCGAAATCGTCCATTCTTGTTTACAAGCTGAAGGACGAACAATTGGCGAGAATTTACTGTACCACCGTATTTTCAAGTACCTTACCCTAGGTACTTTTACCCTTTCCTCGCTAACGTTGAGCATTCGACGTTCTCCCGGCGCGAGCTTCCCTCGTGGTTTTTCATCGCTCCTCCGACTATCATCCCCCGAGCTCGCCGTTTTTAATCGCAAGCCGTCCGACAGCCAGGGGACCCACGGAAATCCCGGGAACCGGAGGCACTGGAAGGGACATCGGGATTTTTTCGCACACTCGCCTCGATTCTGATTTCCGTGCGCGCGGCAATGTAATTCGCGTTCCTGGCGCAGCACGGACCGCTTGATCGAAGTCCTTCCGGCACGGCGCGCGTAGCGGCGCCGCGCAGCTGATGCACGCGGGATGCACGGTGCACCGGCGCCGGCAGCTGCCGGTGCATCGGGGACCCGTTGACTAGGAAGGCTTGTTACGTCGAGGGCTGTTTCGCCGAAGAGAACACTCGATTACGGGACAAAATGAAAATCGAATCAGAGGACACGCAGCCTCGTGGCGGCAGGCCGAGCGACGATCGTAAACTCGTCGAAAGGGCCCGCCCCGTTTCACCGAACCGTCGAACCATTTTCTCGAGGAAATCATAAGTAATCGCCGGACCTTCTCGCGGAGGGTGCGGGTCGAACATCAATCTTTGCGAAACCCGCGTGATACGCGAAGCTAGGTACTCTGTCCAGAATCAATGTTCTGCCTTTGGAGCATCGCCGCATTGTCTCGGTTTTATTACTTCTTGCGTGTAAAGTTTGAAGTGGAACAGTCTCATGCCCTGCCGTTTTATCGAGATTTAATTTAAATGTATCATCGATAGCTTTTATGCTGTATGCCTGATTTAGCTCTTTAAATCGTGTCTTTGTCAATGTAAATAATTTTAGACCGATTCCTCTTTTTCACTGAGATGTTACAGACTTATTAATTATTTTGCGTCATTATGAGGTATCTCATATTATAGCATTAAAATTACTGTTGCACCGAGGGCGGCTTCCACCCGTAAATTTAATAAAATTATATTAAAGACGCTAGGTTTTAACACAGGGGTTGTAAACATCAGTATATATGTATATTATATTGGGTTGGCAACCAAGTAATTGTCGATTTCAGTTATAGATGTCTCTCACTCCCATTTTTATGATATTTGTAAATGTTATATTATAAAATTATTATTATTATTATTATTATTATTATTATTATTATTATGTTATTTTTTATTATCTGTGAATGTTAGCAACTGGACAAATTGAATACAGCGGTCAAGGAAAAGCGACCAGAATTGGTCAATCGTAAAGGTGTCATTTTCCACCAGGACGATGCTAGGCCGCACACGTCTTTGTCCACTCGGCAAAAATTGATGGATATTGGTTGGGAATTGATGTTACACCCACCATATAGCCCTGATCTCGCGCCATCGGATTACCACTTATTTCGATCCCTGGATCACTCCCTTCATGGTAAAACTTCTAATGATGATGACGCTGTAAAATCTCACTTAACTCAGTTTTTGGCCGAAAAGGATCAGACTTTCTATGAGCGTGGAATTTTCAAGTTATCAGAGAGATGGCAAAAGATCATCGAACAAAATGAAAAATACACACATTACAGATTAAACTTCATTCCAAATAAAAAAATTTTTTATTTCATTAAACAAATCGGCAATTACTTAGTTGCCAACCCAATATATACAATAAAGGTCTACGTCACTGTTAAGTTTTTGTAGTAAATACCTACATTTTTCGCGAGCTGTTTGCACGGACGAGTTTGGTGTCGAAAAGCAATAAATGCCAGATGTGATTTGCAACCTCTAACTTTGAGGGTCGTTTCAACTTCCCGGGCATGAGTAATGGCTTAAACAATTTTTCAAGATTAATCGCAGAATAAGATTTTTTCCAAAGCTACTTTTTCCGTTGAACTCTTAAGTGAAAATGGCGAATCTCGTCCGTAAACATTTTCTGTGCTGAACTCGAACTTGACGGACGACTCCCGTCGCATATTTGAATATAATATATAAAAATTATACAAACTTCTTCTGACTATTAAGAAAGAATTACAAAATATTTACACTTTCTCTTTCCCTTTTTCTTCTACCTAAAATTGTGTCATTACGGTTGTAATGAATTATTAGAAAATAAACGATATTAAGAAGAAATTTAGATAATTTGTAGATTTTGTCCACGATAATTTCAATTACGTTAAGAATTGTTTTTCTTAACTTCATTGAAATTTGGAAAGGATTATTTTACAATTTTTATATTCAATATTAGCATTACTTTATTAATCTGTTCTATCGCAAGTGAAACGGTGTTCACATTTATATAAACATATTAAACAAAGAACAGAAATACTTTACTTTTACTTTGTGACAACTCCACGCATAGAATTGCGCTAAATGAAATTGTCTGCACACGCCACGTTTCTTTGAACATACATAAATCGCGAGGCAACGAGTTAATTTTTCACTCGATACGAATGAGGAGTACACGGACATAAGCATCGTTTATTGCATTCCTTGCCTGCGTACTTGACGTGAATTCGTGAAAGCTTCCATATATTTATTAGAATGTACGATTTGCAATTCAACCAACAATCTGTTACTGCCGGAATTGTTTCATGCTCGACTCTTTATCGCAAGCGATTAATAACATCGGGTATCATACATCAAAACGTTTCCCTCTGTGCGTAATAATTTTCGCGCAGTATCGTGAGTGGCTCGTGGATTTATTGCAATAATAATAATCCCAGGCTGAAACTGGACGTCGCTACGGAAGCTAGAAAAATTAACCGGGCCAATTAGGTCCGCGTGCGATTTATATTTTCCTCGCATAGCGGCACGTTATTCCGTCGGCGTAGCCATTATATAACGCTATTCCATTCAATAGTTAATTATTGCGGTCTGCTTCGAATATCTGGCCGAAATCAATTACCAGCCAATCAAATTTAGTGATATCAATCACAAACCGTGCCCGCCTCGAAACGCATGCAATTATTGAAACGTTACACATTAGATGCGTGCACAAATTCGCGTGCAACTAACGCTCGCATATAATATCGTTCTCGCTGGCCGTTGTTCCCGCGAGCTCGAGATTATCCCGGCGTTCTTCGATACTCTGTAATATCTGATTTTCCGAATGTTTCTTGCGTTCATACGCGATCTCCGCGGCCCGTGTGACAAAATCGGACCAATTTAATTGCGTGCGGCGCAACAATGAAAAGACATAAAGGAAAAAATAGGTTCACCGTGAAACGGCGCATCGCATCGCATCGCATCGCATCGCCGCGTTCCGACGAGTCGCGGACAAACAATTTAATAAATTCCCGGTCCGGCATGCATAACTTTAACTTTGGCCGTGGAAAACGCGCGTCCAGAAATTCAATTACTTCCCCTCGAACGAACCGTTCGATTTCATTCGCTCTCGACGAACTTCGTAATTGGCTGATAAGTGGTCGTCGACGCCGCGTTCCAGTATCGTGTTAAACGCGTTCTGGCGGACACGTTATCCCAGGGAAAAAGATCGTGAAAACCCCCAGCACCGCGATATTAACAGACCGAAGGGAACGTCGAATCGCTGGAAAGCATCTCGTATTTTCCCCTCGTTGTATAACATTAAAGCGCAGCTTTATTCCTTGATAATGTGCTGGTCACGTGCTAATGAAAACCTGCGCGCACCGTTTTAAATTCTACGCTCGCGGCCGCCCGGTGCAATCTTGAAATCGGTTCAAGAGAATTATTAACGGTCGCGTGGAGAGCTTCGTAAACGTCTTTATGTTTAATCTAACTCGCGGCTATACAGGACGAGTCATTTAACTCTTTCGCCTCAGTTTTTCATGAAAACTACATGTTGTATACAAAACAATGTTTCGAACGAAAATTGCTCAGTAGAAAGAGTAATATACACGGTGACAATACGTGTTTTGCTATTTTTCTTTTTCATTAACACATGAGAATCGCCTTGCGTTTTTAAATGCAAGAATTCTCCATTACGATCAACGCTAGCATGTAGGTATTGTTAAGCAATGCGAGCGATACGTGTGTTTCATATTTTATCTATTTGTCTATTTATCTGCCCTTTTAATTTCCTACAAAGATTCAACATGATAATTTTATTAATAATAATAATAATAATAATAATAATAATAATAATAATAATAATAATAGTAGTAGTATTAGTAATAATAATAATAAAATACTAATAGTAACAGTAATAATAATAGTAATTATAGTAATAGAAATAGATAGTAGTAATAGTAATAGTTTGTCAAGTAATCTTCATCTTTTGATAGAATAGCAAAAAATTAATTTTTGCTCTTTATACCCAAACAACTTTCGTTCATAACACTTTTTTTTATATAACATACAGTTTATAAGAAAAATTATGGTAGGCGAGTTTAATTGCTCAGCCTGTATTAGAGTATCCTAACATTTTATGGGTTTATCTGAAAAGCTCGTTCCGTTTCGCAATTAATTATTTCGAGATTCTCTTTGCCGTACGAAGTCAAATAATTCAAGTAATCGCGCAATAAGGAGCTTGAGACCGGCTTGGAACAATAAGAAGAGGTGTAGATAATATGCAAACGAAAATTCAATAAATCTGCCGTGCGGAGAGCTATGCTCGACTGTAAACTGTTACGAGCGAGCAGCATAAGACTGATTTGACCCGAAATAGTGTTACGGCGCACGCCAGCGAAGTAAGGGTTGAAACGGGTCGAAAGGGGGCGGCGGTAGCAACGAAAATCACGATGACCCGATTGCCCAAGAATTTTCGAACATGCAGGGCCGTATCGGTCGGCGCGATCGCGTGGAAACGCGGCCGGCTAAACAATGCACGAGAACGCCGTTTAAAGGGTCGAGCAAACAGGAAATTTGCATGCGACATTTATTCCGGAAAAAATCCATCCTTTAGATTGTCGGCCGCCGAATAAAGTGGCGGAGAGTCCGCGTATCGACATCGATGGGAAACTCTCTGCGTATCGATTGCCGACAGTTATGCAGCCGAGGCGGGCGGAGCACGCGAAAAAAGAGCCGGGCTGATCGAGGAGTAGCAGGACGAAGGGTGGCGAAGAAAGGGACGAAAACAGGACTCCCGTATCCAACGGGGATCGTTGGATTAAAAGGAAAAAAATTTACGACGGTGTAAAACGCATTACTGTCCCGACACTATGAATCAGCTGATCCAGTTAAGAGGCCCGACAAAAAACCTGTCCTTCGTGTACACGGAAAGAATTAGCCGATGCCCTTTTCCGTTCGCCAGGAGTCGATTTTTTCGGAAATATATGAGTCTCCCGTTTGCAGTGGCTTCTCAAAAGTTGATATTAATGATCTTTTGCTACCGTTTTATTGCAACTTATGAATATTATTAATAGATTGCGGATTTTATGCATTTATGATAAGAATGATTTGATCACATACGACACAGTGAAAACATTTAAAGAATTGAAAAATACCGATGAAGTACTGGTTAGAGAATTATTGAGAAACGAAATAAATATCTACGTAGCTCTTATAATTATTGCAAACAATTTTTATTTTGCATAAAAATCATCGCAGTCTAATCATTATAAAGAGAGAGACTTATCTTCATAGAGCACTATTGTAACAAATGTTAATTTTTTAGAAATTCGTAGTGTCGTTTGTATTTGAACAATAGCAAATGCAGAAATACAAGATTAGATTCTTATTCTGTTTCATAGTAGAAAAGGGTATTTTGATGAAAAGGCGTGAAAGCGGCGGTCTTGCCCTTAAAAATGACCAGAGGTAGAACATTGCACAATTTTTCGACGCGAAGTTATAGAAGGGAAACGGTCAACAAGTGTTCAGTCATAATTTAGTCTTCATTTTGTGGAGTAGTGTGTTGCAGACAGAAGGTTAATTCAATCTTGAGCACAAAGTGGATTTCGATAAATTTGAACTCAGTTCCACTGACAAGTCCCACAAAATCTATTACCGAAATTATTCAAATACATTTCACACGCAAAGAATTCATTTCAACTGTTCTATTACAACGATCGAGGTCCTATTGTTATCTATAGCCTGTGGATTGTATACATTCATGACAAAAAACGTGTCAAAATACAGAACAATGAAAACTTGACAAGAATTCACGGGCATTGTTACATTATTTTCAATCCGTTACAACTGTTAATAAAGAATATATTTTTATTTCACTATTGTTTTATACAAGTGATCTTACTTCTTTTACAATGACTATTCTACAATTTACATAATACAATATTATTTACAATAATTTGTTTATAATTTATACAATTTTTATATTACATAAAAATTAATTAATGGAACCAAAACTGCTGTTATTGCTTCTCTAACTCATTAGATCCCATAAATCTCAAACTTAATTTACGAAGCTGTATTACGACAAAAATGATACTGTAGAATAAATATTCAATCGAATAAAAGTGTATCTACAAATTTATCCAAATAAAATTTCATTCGAATAAGAATTTATTTCCACAGGAATACATAGGGACAATAATTGATTTAAATAATAATTATAGAATATAAAGTGTTTCTTCATAATTTACCAATGTATTCCTTCCATATTATTTTTTCGAATTATTCGAATAAAAAATTACTCGAATTACTCGTTTGAATAAGAAATTACTCGAGTAAAGAATTATTCGTATAAATAGATAGAATAATTTATACCGAATAATGAAATATTCGAATTAAAGGAATTCATTCGGATAATTATGTTCGATAAATATTTATTCGAAACAATCCGAATAGTGGCCAACTTTGATTTCCAGGACATAAATCGACAATTAAAAGTTAGAAATGGAATTCGGCGTTTGTTGATTTCCCATTTGATTGCTTTGCCGGAATTTACCAAGAAAACCGCGTAGGTGTCCGAAAGGGGTTGTAGGCAGTGGAAGAAAAGGGGTTGGAACTGCGGAGCAGGATCGATGGACAGGATCCTGTCGCCTTAAACCGTCTCCGCCGCGGCACAAATATTAGCTCAAGTCCTCGCGCCGGCTCTCTTTTCTTTTTGCAAACCGTTCCATGAAATATTTCTGGTGATTCTTCACGTTAACCCTGCAAACGACCGAGCCCCGTCGGTGACGGTAACTACCAACGGCAAAGAAAAATTCCCCTGGCAATGAACATTTGTTACCTTTGTGTACCGCAGCTGCACAATTCCAGCTTAGAATTCATTTTCCTACCGAGCGAGACCGAGACGTATAATCAATTCATTGTTGGGCGAAAGTTCTCGCGGGAGAGCTGTGTTTCCTTCAACAATTGAACTTCCCTCCAAAATGCACGCGCGATACACGTGAAAACGTGTCATGCAGGCCGCATTTATTGTCACGGCGATCGTTTCGCCAAGTTAAACATCGAATATATCGTAATTTATGAATGTTACGTGTTGGACGTTTTGTGAACTTTAGCGCCGGAACTTATCGGAGGCTACGAATGTTTATGCAAGTTCTCTTATTCTCACTTTATTTCATGGAAATTTGTTTCGAAGGAAACATTCGTTTCATGGAACGGAAGATATCTTCTGGAAAAGATAAAAGAGATATGTTATTCAGTTTTATTCAACCGCGGGCTACGTGGAATTCGCGTTTTAAATATTTTCTTTAAACTTCGGCAAAAAAAATAGAAAATTTGAAAAATTCTTAATTTTTAATTTGAAAGAATTTTTTTCTTTCTTTTTTTTCTCTTTCTCTTTCTACATCCCTTTCTAACCTATTTCTTAGGGAGCATCTGCATAACGAACAAAACTAGCCAACGATTTCGTATCGACAAATAAATAAACTCGACACCGCGGTTAGAGAGTTAATACACACATTTTCTTGTACATTAGAAACTTGCGTGTGCTCAAAATGCGCGGAGATCCACGGCGAAGGTTATTAACCCTTTGCGGTTGTATGTCTACTCTCAGCCAGCAAAACTTTTTTACCGTTCCAGTCGTATGTCTGCTCTCAGCCACCACAGCAAAGGACCATACATACTGATCTTGACACCTGTGTATAAACTTAATACAAGCGCAAAGGGTTAAATCAAATACGTAAGTTATTGGGGAAATAAAAGTAATTCAAATTTGAGAAATAGAGCATTTTAAATTACGCAAGGAAAATGAAATTTTGCGATTCCTCCGGTAGCTTCGCAACAGTTCAACATAATCGGCTTCTATTTTGTAATTGACTCCCCCCCCCCCCCCCCCAATAGGTATTTTCAACGACAGCGAACATTGGGTGTGTCTATTTGCGTTAGTTTTCAAGAACCCATTCCTACCCTCTGTCGTTCCCTCGAACGTTCAATCATCTCGAGTAATTGCCATCTGCCGAGCGTGTCCGTCAGCCACACTGAATTTTAATTAAAATCGCTTTTGACATTCACACCGAAATCTGACCAACGAGATACTCGTCCCAAACGGTGTACACCTTTCTCGAGCTCGGGGCACATCATCCGGAAGCGTTGTAGATCTTTGAAAGGATTCAGTGAAACGGAAAACTCTTGAAGCATCGTACGCACTTGGACGTCTGTTTATTTTCTCATAATTAAATGCTGCCACGAAACACCCTTTATAGGTGTTGTATTAACACTGGAACTAGCGTGCCGATAAAAAAAACCGATTCCACATTTGTTATTTTGAAATTGTTGAAATTGAAGGAGCCTTTCGTAGGGAATGATTGAACAAATTTCTTAATCTTGAAGAGGCTGATCGTGCTGCAAAAAGAGCTGCTTCCTCCGCTTCTTTAGACATTATTCATGTCCCTTACATCGTTCTTCTAGCTAGTTTTAAGGGAAAAATGGGAGTATATACTAACGAATTACTTAAAAAAAACAGGGTCTTCCCAAAGGTAAAAAATACTTTCGGATAGCAGAAAATACTAATACGTTCACATCATCGCCGAATATCAAAACTTGCCTTTGCATTTTTTCTTCTTCACGGATTGTAAATTGCAAATATGAGAACATGTTCTTCTTTTCATATTTGTACAATATAGCTAAACCAGCCCATAAGGGTTTAACATGCAAATAAAAAAAAATTTCTTAATTCACGCACACAATATAATAAAAGTAGCAAAATGTCTAAATAAAGGTACTCATGTAATTCTTATAAAGCATCACGTGTCATACGTCTTTGGTGCTCGGTAGGTTCAATGTTAACACAAATAATGCCGATCTCTAAACGCGATTAATACATATTGTTTTAAAAGAACAACAAAATTGGATCTACTTAAACCTCATACGATTTCTATCCTAACCTGTGCTCGAATAAAGAAGTTTAGCAATGCATCCCTGGCGATAATTAGAAAGAAAATTAAGAATAATTAACTTTGACCCTAGTACTAATGATTCTCATAGAAATCAAAACAATTCCAGGCATTTTTAAATATTGTTTCATATGCGAATTTTGCAGAGACAATTTCAAACCAAATAGCTCTGAAAAGCATCGCACGCTCTCAAAGTCATTGACCGATTTTCAGATGCGAAAATTTCCACATGTTTAACGTATTCTTGATTCCCGAAAATCGTTTGAAGAATAAGAACCGTTCGAGGCAAGCGTGAACTTGGGTCGAAAATGAAGCTTTCGAGCTGAAATATGGCAGCAAAACCTTCGAGATCGACGGTGCAGGGAATTATACGGAGTTAGGGAACCGCGTCGGCCGGGGAGGGATTAACGTTTATAATCAATGATCATGTCCCGTAAACTCCATCCGACGTTTCACACCTAATCAACAAACCCGGGCAATTTGTTATGCGTTACGGTGAAGCTTGTCTGTCCGGCCGGCGGCTAACTCGCTGTCCAATGAAATTCCACGCGAGCGAGATGAATATTTAATTCCTTGGCAGCCGGTCCTCCGTCGTCCTTCTCCCTGCGCGGCCAAAACAGATTAATAAACAAACGTACACGCGCGTCTTTCAGCCGCTCTTTGAAAATTTAAACCGATTCAACTCACGAATCCTACGTGTATTTCACAAGCCTTACATAGCCACGAAACGCGTGCGTGAAAAATTATTTAGAGTAACGTTTATTTGGTCAAGCAGTGGCGAATGTCTGAGATACATTTCCCTCGGAAACGTGGAGGCGAGGTACCATGAATGGGACATTGCCATTATCTCGAAAAGAGTGAATCTTCCTATAATATAATTATACTTTGTAACTATATGTGTAATTTATAATTAGAAGCCGCTATCAGTTAATACGTAACTATGTCAGACAGTTAATTGTTTTTAAAAGTAATATTTTTCCTTTTCTCCCGTAACCTTGTTACCTTTGATTGAATTTTTATTTATTGGATTCGATCAGGTATTTCTCTTTTTAAAATAGAGATTGAACAAGTTAGATTCTTAATGTTTTCGACTGATTACGTCATTGATTTTTAAAGCATTATTATTCGGAAGTTTTTCAGTTTCTTTTTATTGGAAAGATTACTTTTTGTTATAGAATACTAAAATGTGATATTAACCGAAGACGTAAAGAAGGTTTACGTAATTTAAGAGTAGTACATATATGTATAGTATTATACGTACCTACAATAAATAAATAAAAACAGTACCTAGGAGATTAATAGCAATATTACTTTATTTTGTCACACTGTCTCGTACATGAATATACAACCAATCGACGAATAGGACAAAATGCACTGTTTAAAAAATTGAAAATAAAGGAAGTAAACGTAGGAGAAACTCATTGACGCTATGTATTCTTATAATAAAAGAACTGATCTCTCGAATGTTTCGAAACTAAAACTTGGTAAGTTTTTCAGCTTTTTTTGTTGTCTTGTCCGAAATAAAATTGTTCATTCATGGCAGTGCTCCCCCAACTACCCCTGAATCGAATCCCAGGTTTCTCGAATCTCTGAACCAATATTGCACCGTAACCTCGCGAAGAATAATTTGTTTTCATGTGTATTGTGCACGGTTCGGCAGCTCCTCATAGTAGTTACGGGTTCGAAGGACAGCATCCACTTTAAAAAATTTGATTCCCGTCCAAGCCGGGCCGCGCGAATCGGGCTTCATAACTTCGTCGATATTTTACCGACGACGCGGGCAAAGGAGCAAACAAATTACGAACAGCGAATTCTGTGAATATTGCCTCTGGTCTAACTACGTTCCAAGTTCTTTCTTAGCAAACTGATCCCATCGGCGGAAAAAGAAGTACCGATCCTGCTAAAACTTCGCTGAATATCCTGCAGCTCTCTGTCTCGGATGTTCAGCCTCCATTAGTTAGTCAAGTTTTCACAATGAGGACGTAAAAACGCGTTGTCGAACGGGAGCGGCTCCGATACGTGTCATTTTATCGACAATTTAAAATCCGATCTCGGCGAAACTGTGAAATTTCCAGTTTATCGTGTCCGCCACTGTTGACCATTATTCGAATAAAATTTTATTTGAACAAAAATAACGAATAAATAATTAATCATTATTCCGTTATTTATTATTCGACTCATTCATTATTCCAATTGTTCGTTATTCGTTTGATGAACCTTTAGTCGTTATTTAGTATTCGTCATTTCTTATTTGCATTTCTGTCATTCATCTTCTGTCTGTCTATCATTATCTATCTGTTTATCATTATCTATCTGTCGTTTATCTATCGAATATTTTCGTAACCGTTAAGCCGGTGCTTGCGATATACTAACGTAAATAAGTATTTCCGTAATCGTACAACTGATAAGTAATCTTTATGTCTCACGTGGCTCATACGACATCCAATGATTTTGGATCCATCAGTGTGCGTTCTTTCCAAGCTGGTCCTTCGATATTTAATTATAATCAATAACGTCATCTTGTAACAATAGCAACGTTGAATCAGAGAAACAAAAATATTTCAGAGATCATATTATCCCAAGTAACGTTCAATGAATGTATTTTTAAACATTAAAAAATGTTTCAAATGGCTAATAATTTATATGTATTATATTTACCAATATTTTTAAAAATATGCACATTGTACTTTTATTCGAAAATATTTAATAACGTACGAATTAAATTTATTTCTTATCCGTTAATAACATAATTAACGTTATTCGCGAGTAACAAATAATTAAACTTTTCACGTAGAAAATTTAATTACGTTTACTTGAAATCTTTTTGCTCTGCGCTATTTTTTATGCACGCGGTTGATCAGCACTGCAACGAAGAAAATATTAGGAAGACTTTCACGCGCTATTAATACTCCGGAGAATAATAAGGTAAACTGAATAATTAACTCGTTTCAATGCAAATTGGCAGCAACATTGATAATCAATGTAGATTAGATCAGTGTGCACGCGGACTGTAGTTTCATCTGTAGTTTCGACCGTTCGAAGTTTCCATCTCGCAAACGTGTGAACTTTTAATTGCTTCCGTTATTAAACCTTCAATTTTCGGAGCTCCGATTCGTTGAATCATTCAATCACTGAATGAGTCACCGCGTCGTGAAGTTATCGCGGCTGCCATTGAGTCGTTGAGACATTATGAGATCCCCGAACCACTGGATTGTCACTACTTTTGAATCCGTTATTTCCGCCCAAAAATCGTCTACTAATTACTGCAAATCGCTATGGACTCTCTCTCTCTCTCTCTCTCTCTCTCTCTCTCTCTCTCTCTCTCTCTCTCTCTCTCTCTCTCTCTCTCTCTCTCTCTCTCTCTCTTAATCCCTTCACAACTAAGGGAACCATTTTTTTCCATTTTAAAATTGGTGGTTGTCGTATTTAATTATTGGTTATTTTTAAGGCAATGTGCCAGCACGCACATGCAAAAAGCGGAAAAAATGAAAAGATGTGTAAATTGTGTTAAACGCCGCATAATATATGTATGTACATTTGTTTCATAACAAAAAAAAATTGCTTCGCAGAATATTATAATTAGCACATTATTTTATTTCATTTCATAATTTAATTATTATTTCATTTAATCATTTAATTATTTTTCAATTATTTCATTTCATAATTTTATTTCATAATTCTGTATTATTTTACTTAACATTTTGTTATAATAAACCAATAAATAAGAGACATTGCATAATAAGCTTAACAATATAATTTGTGTTACCTTGATAGTCCATTGGAAAATATTTTCCAAAAAATTTCAAAACAACTACACATTGTCATGTATTTTTCTTATGATTTTTATTTATTTGATGTCTAAACAAACTTAAATAAACAGTCACATACTAATATTTATTTGTAGCAACCTTATAGTCCTGTAAGGATTAATTATCTTCACAGCTTTCCGACATTATATATTAATACATATCCAACTTTCAGACATTGTGCTATTGTTAGGATTACTTTTGCCTATTTTACAACTTAATTCTTTTCCTATTTTTTAATTAATCTCTCTTTCGTATTCTTATTTCAGTAAAGTATCTACTATATACTTGTGTGTTTGATAATCTTTCAGTCATCATATTTCCTGTACTATATTTGTTATATCTACTATATATTTATTATATTTCTTACATACTGTATATATTATTATGCTACATTATATCTTACTTTTTGCATTGTATCATTATATGTATAGTATACAAGCTGTCCCATAATTATGTTAGCATTCGGAAACGAGTGACTCCTCGGATCATTTAAAGTAACTTTTTCCTCGGCAAAAATGCGATCCGCGGCTTTGTTTACGAGTTATTAACGAAAAACAGTGATCAATGAGAGGCCAGCTCGGCTGGCACAAAGCGGCCAAGTCAACGAGCGGGCGAAGCTCAGTCCCATTTTCGCGATAATCGACTGCAAAGTTTGTTCACCTTTGTGAAGGATATAGTTGACGTCTATTCTTCTGCCGCAGTTGCCTCCATCCAAGACAGTGTTTACGAAAATTAATTGTTGCGATCTATATACTGCCCGTTGCTCAGAAGGAGTCCGTCGTTTCGGCAGAGGGGCAAGGAGGGATTTCGCTTGTTCCGCCTGACCAGCACACCCGTAGACCCCATTTTTCTATGACCTCCCGAAATCCACTTCTATTCGTAAACGAGAAGACCCACGAGCTATTCGACGCCAGGAGCAAGGGGGATCGGTCGCCCGCTCCATCCAATCACGTCTCTTGCTCAGCGCGTAACTTAGCCAATAATGAAGAAAAGTCTGAAACCAAAAAAAATTGGAAGAGACTAGGTGGAGCGAGCGACCGATTCCACTCGCCCCTTGCTCCTTGCTCATTGCGTCATTTAGTTTATACGTAGTGTTTCATTTCTTCGTCTTCCCATATGACGTAATTCTTAACGTTATGTATATAATTTTCTACGAGAAACAGAAAATTTTCTACGTGTCCACCTTCCATTTCTACACACGCTTTGCATCTTCTTGTTACAGAGTCGCGAACTCTCTTGAAAATTCCACTTTTCTGTTGAATTGTTTGACAAGCATGGTGGATTTGGTTACGTAATTCTTCTAAGTCATTTATCGGCGAGGAATATACTAGGCTTTTTAAACATTCCCAAAAGTAAGTCACACAATCATAATACTAGCAAACAAAAATGTTTATATCCTGTTGAAGAAGAAACTTTAGCCTCGGACAAAAATTAATCTATAGTTTACTTTGGACTGAGATTCGAAAATATCAGATTACGTTTCCGCCGGTTCCGTTAGCGCGCACCGACGGTGATGTAAATTATACAGGGTGTTCCACAATTATTTTAACAGCCGAAAATGAGGGGTAGCTGAGGTCATTTGAAGTAACTTTTTCCTTTGCGAAAATGCAATCTGCGGCTTTGTTTACGAATTATTAACGAAAAACACCGGCCAATGAGAGGTGACGGTGCGACAGAGAGAGTCCGCGAGAGAGTCCGCAGCACGAGGTTTTGACAGAAGGTCGGGACGGACTCGAGCCGCGTTCGAAGTATTGAACAAGTCACGAAGCGAGAACTTTCCGGATTTCTTTTACTACATAACAGTGATATTTTTAAGAAAAACGCTGTTCACCTTTACTTTAGAACGTCTGAAGAATATTTACTAATTTTTCGGACCCGAAAAAATATGAAGTTTAACCGTGACAGCCGTTTTAATTTTCTGGTGTGCATGACACCTCGTGTGTACCATATGAAATTTGTGTGCGAGGTGTACAGTGAAGATTAACGAATGATTTGCAAAGCTGATTTAATAATAAATAATCGCGTTAAGGGACGTGAAGGATTTGTTTATTAGAGAGATATGAAAAATATTATCAGTAAGAAACTCACCCATTGAGTTGAGGATGCATTTGCTGGCTGAAATTTACGATGTCGAAAGGCACTGACCTTGTACAACGTACAGCTGATCTTTCACTGCACTGTCACCACACACTAATCACTTAATTAATCACTGATAATCCGAAACATTTGTGGATATTACGAAAGATGACTGAGATGCGTTCGCGGATAATTTTATTAAACGCGTTTATTCGACGCGTTCGTTCGGCAGTCGACGTTTCACTGCCAAAAAATCGAGGCCTCGAGCGTGGGCCCTTGTCGTTCGTCTTTCGGCCGTCCGAGGAAATAACACCCGATACCATTTTCTTCGAAGCGCAGGGTACCGCCAAATGAAATAAACAAGATATGCCGAGACGTAAACTGTGTCCGACTCGCTGTCACCCTGCGCTCTTAGAACGTAATTAATGGCCGTGCGAAGAAAATGGTATCGAGTGTCATTTCCTCGGACGGCCGAACGACGAACAACAAGGACCCATAGTCAAGGCCTGAATTTTTCGGCAGTGAAACGTCGACTTCCGAACGAACGCGTCGAATAAACGATTATCCGCGAACGAGTCTCAGTGATCTTTCTTAATATCCACAAGTGATTCGGATTATCAGTGATTAAATAACTGATTAGTGTTTGGTGACAGTGCAGTGTAAGTGAACTTCGCAAATAACCATACCAGAGGTTCCACCGACAGTATCCCTCGAATGTTGCGGTCATCGACCTGGGATCAGCTGTTTGTTGTACGAGGTCAGTACGTACGAGTCAGCAAATGCATCCTCAACTAAATGGGTGAGTTTCTTATCAATAATATTTTTCATATTTCTCTAAAAAACAAATCCTTTACGTACCTTAACGCGATTATTTATTATTAAATCAGCTTTGCGAATCATTCGTTGAATTCTGTTCGTACACGGGATTATTCAAATTAAAATATCATTTACGAACTTTGTTAATCTTCACTGTACACCTTGCATACAAATTTCATATGGTACACACGAGGTGTCATGCACACCAGAAAATTAAAACGGCTGTCACGGTTAAACTACATATTATTTCGAGTCCGAAAAATTAGTGAATATTCTTCAGACGTTCTAAAGTAAAGGTGAACAGCGTTTTTCTTAAAAATATCACTGTTATGTAGTTAAAAAAATCCGGAAATTTCTCGCTTCGTGACTTGTTCAATACTTCGAACGCGGCTCGAGCCCGTCCCGACCTTCTGTCAAAGCCTCGTGCTGCGGACTCTCTCACGGACCCTCTCTCTCGCACCGTCACCTCTCATTGGCCAGTGTTTTTCGTTAATAACTCGTAAACAAAGCCGCGGATTGCATTTTCGCAAAGGAAAAAGTTACTTCAAATGACCTCAGCTACCCCTCATTTTCGGCTGTTAAAATAATTGTGGAACACCCATATCAAAGATACCGCGATATATCATCGCCGGTGTCGTTTGCTACAGCTTTATGTTTACTACAGCTTTTTCACTCAGTATTTTATATACCATATAAATATTGAATATGGTTTTTTTTAACATCCTATATATGAATCAAATTACTATTATTATTATAAAATAATACTCTCCAAAATGACTAGACCACTCTTTCGTTTTAAATTACATTGACCCAACCAGCTGCTGGCAGGAATCGATTCACGTCGGTAGAATGCGTACGCATGATAAACACGCACGCTGCGAAATACATAATACGGCTTCGTTTGCCACCGTGACACTCATCATCGGCTACACCGCGAAGAACTCTCGCTCTCTCGTCTTCCAGCATTGCCGCGGTGAAAGAATAGTAGGAGAGAGAGAGAGAGAGAGAGAGAGAGAGAGAGAGAGAGAACAGGGAGAGAGGGAGGGAGGGAGAGAGAGAGAGAGAGAGAACAGTTATAGAGGGAGGGAGAGAAAGAGAAAGAGAGAGAGAGAGAGAGAGAGACAGCTTTAGGGAAAAATGGAGCAGAAGAACTGAACCGTGGAATATTCTAGGAGGCTACGCCCGTTCAATTACGGGACTACGTCTAATTAATTCGCCGCACATTGTGTCTCCGTGACCATTGTCGCCGTTATTACACCCGGCGCTCTTGCGCCGCCGCGTTATCAGTCATCGCGCGCGAGTTTGTTCCATCGTTACCATTCGTTATTTAATTTTTCTCGAACGATACGCGCTCCGGGGACCATAATTTCCCGCAACTACAGCAGGCAAAGACGGTTAGCCGGTGATAAAATAACGCATAATTATCGCGGGAGCCCGTCGACCGATATCACTCCTGATAACGATCCTTAAAATCCAGCTGGCGCGGCGCAGCGTCGCGACGCGCGCTCGATCCCGGGAATTACGATGCAATAGTCGCCGCTAATGGCGTCGATTTATTTATTATTCCCGGCGCCATTGTGGTCGCGACACCGTCGCCGGAAGACAAAACCCGTCGTTATACACCTCGTGTGCCGCGAACAATAAAATCCACCCGGATTCTCCTATGATCCGTTTTTCCAGCTGCGGACCAATCACGCAACATTGTGGCGAAATTTTCATCACGGACGCGGTCGTAAATTCTGACGAGTTAAACTCGATTCGGTGCATCCACAGGGATATGACCCGATGTAAAGGACACGTTTCTTCAAACATCATTAACACCATGCTGCACGATTTCTTTCGTAGCTATAATAATTCGCATTAATATTTGGACACCTTTCTAAAACAGAATAACTTTTTTTAAAGTGGACGAAATTACGTTTATTTTGTTCAGATGTTAAAGGAACAGTGTCTACAAAATTTAAAAGAAAAATTGCAATTAGTTGGAATTGAACGAAAATGTAAACATTGCGTTGTTATGAGCTACAAAGAATTAGAGCGGCTTTTTCACGATTTTCAACATTTTTGCTGTCGACGTATAAGCATTCAAACAAATGTGAACGCATAATTACCTGATCGACATAGACATTTATTCCTTTTATGTTTGTAATTGTCTCAACTTAATGTCTACACACTGTTCAAAGAAAACTGAAAGATTAAAATGGTGAAGACTACGAAGTTTCGCAAAATTATTTCATCGAAAGGCTAAAGAAGGAATGTTGCACATTAATTTTCTATAATACTTAAAAATGACAATAAATTTCGTTTAAGTTAATGTCATCGTGGATTGTGAATTACTTACAGGTTTCTCTATTAAGAATATTAAGCCGACAAATTGTTTAATTTTAATGATTTACATTTAATTATTAATTTTATAATAGAGTATCAACATTTAATAATTAAAAACTTATATCTTATATGTTCCACCATAATAATATTGTTACGGCGACTTGTTCAAACCAAGTCGCTGTAATGTGAAACTGTCCTGTTGTGAACAACTCCTTAATAAATAATAGAAGAGATAGGAGTTGTCACGGAAGAGTGTTACCAACGGACAATCGAAGAGTCGAGATCGGACTGTCGAACGAGCAACATTTCAAACTGAAAGATCTGAAATATAATTGTATCGAGTTGTGTTATAGTTTAAATATTGTAAATAGAATGCCGCGACGCGAGAGAAACGGAGTGATTCGTAACAATATAATTACTTTTAATAAATACTTATATTATATATACTTAAATTTAAAAAAAGAATATATCAATTAGTTTATAATAATAGTTTAACCCCCGATGCTGGCACTAAATTTATCACTATTTAATTTAAATATCTAAATCAAACTTTCTTTCGATTATTAAATTCAATTTTTATATTACTGAATCTAAATTAGACAATTTTAAAATAACAATAAATTTTATTTATAAATGTGTTACAACCAATTCTATAACCATTATTAAATTTTAAAAAAATTTTCGATAACTTCACTTTCGCGAACAAGCTCTCTTCAAATCTCGTAGAACGAAAATCCAGTGTCGACATCGGTTCGAGATTGCATTCAGAATCATCGCACGGATAAAATCGTCTGGAAGAAGAATCGCAAAGTTCTAGGGAGCCATTTTCATCGTTTCTCCTGGTGTTTCTTCCGCAATTAATTAGGAGCCGCGAGAAGAATCCCGGACCGCCAGGAACACCGTGGATCTTCATTCTTGAAAATTACTCGCACGAAAATGAAAGCCAGGCCGTGCAAACAAGGAGCGAAACGCGAGGCTGGAAAAAGGTGGGATAAAAATCGCGGGGAGGGTGTATAGAGAGAAGGAAAATGCAGGTGCGTGTGCTCGGCGATGCACGTGCTTGTACACACACCGGCTAGCGCGCGCAAACACGCTGCTCCTGACCAACCATGCTTGCCACCCTTGCCTCCTAATTATGCACGAGCCTCCTTGTCGGCGCAGGTTGCTGCTACTTTGACAGGCACACACATCATTGTCGTCGAGGGCCACGCGATACGCTTTGCATCATCATCGAGAACACTCCCCTGTGCACACCGTGCACCGCCGGCCACCGAGAACCGAGGAGCCGTCTTCAAACAGTTTCGCGATCTCGCAAAAATTCGCTGAGACACGCGACTCCGAGGTCTCGCAATATCCTCGAAAGCGCAAACTCCCGGCTCGCAGTCGGGCGGACCTGATTTTTCTAGCTACCCTTTTTTGCGACACCTCTATCTCTATGTTCTTTCGCAGTGAACATAGTGCAGTGTTTCATCACTCGAGATATTTTACTTATTTTTTATACTGTGAAAAAATATCGAAGCATTTTCTGGTACGAAAGAGCGAATGTTGTGATTACAAAATCTGATGCATTTGTGGCTAAAGTGAGTAGTAGATAGTAGTAGATATAGTATGATATAGTATGATAGTAATGATAGTAGTAGATATAGTATAGTAAATTGCGCGAAGCATGAGAAGAATTTAATAATCACTCACACTATTTTCAACTGATCGAAATTATACAAATGAACGATTTAACTTTATTATAAATCCAAATGGGTTTAAGGATGGTTTTGTATATTAATAATTTGCTTTCTAATTTTAATTTAGATTGATGATGGAAATATCATTGTTATTTAGAAAAGTATAAAACTATTGCTTACAAGAAAGTCGTGATTGTTCAACGAAGTAAATCAAATTCTAAGGAGAAGTGTCCTGATATTTGAAATAAATCAAATTACAATGGTATAAGAAAGAAACGAAACTTATCGCAGTGTTTAAAAAAACTGTATGGAAAATGGAATAATGGAAATGCAATAGTTGTCTACAGAAGTATAAAAGTATTGCTCAGACGAAAGTTGTGTCATCAAATGATGTAAATAAGATTCTATAAACAATATACCCTTCTATTTCAAACAAATCAAATTACAGCCGAATCTGACAGAAATAAAGCGTTTCGAAGTACGTATGTATGGTACGAAAATATAAAAATATTGCTTCAACGAATATTAACTCTTTGGAGTCTATCGGGACATACGTGCCCCACCTATGTATTTCGCACGCCTATTGGGAGAAATGAATCCCGTTTTTCCACGATACACGAATATACCAGTCTTAGAATGCATACAACGCACATATTTGTTTACATGTAACCAATGGGACACGTATGTTCCAGCCCTTAACGTCTAAAAGGGATAACCTACTAATAAAATACTTAAAAATAATAAAAAACCTAACCACTAATTAAAATCAACATTTCTTGTTATTCAAACTTGACTTCAGATATAACGGAAATTAACGAAAAATAAATCAGACCCCAAAGGGTTAAACCGTTCGATCAATCAAATCAAATTCTACAGAAATCCTGATATTTCAAGCAAATCAAGTTAGAACAGGATCTGAGAGAAACAAATCGTTTCGAAGTGTTTGAAGAACAGGTGAATTTTCAAGTATGAGGATTAATTAAAGGGTCGAATAAATAGATTCCCCCGAAGAAGGAAGCTCTACCGACCGATGGCGGTGTCGATCGGAATTCCCATCGAGTGCGTACTTATCGTAAAACCCGACGCGTGTAACGAAGATTATTAAAGGCGTGTAAAAAGCAGCGGAACCCGCGTCGCCAGAGATAAGAAAGCCCGGTCCCGGTATCCGGGGAAAACGATCAATAAGAAAACGCCCTCGGTTTCCCGGATATTTACATATTACAGAGATAAAAAGCGATCCGGGAAGGAAATTCGTATCTAATATACCGTCATCTCCGGGCGTATTAGATTTCAGGATTAATGAAAAGAAACGAAACCGACGGGAAGGATGCGAGCAGGAGGAACAGATATTAGCTCCATGGTCGGAAAAGTAATTATTATACTTTCTTTTATTCGTTACCGGTGTCTAGCACCAGCTTCAAACAACAACGAGAGAAAAACGAAGGGCGGAGGGAGGAGGGAAGAAAGTAAAACAACCCTGTAAAACCTTCAATTACGAGCAATTTGTATACTTCGGGGACTCGGTAGCGAACGAAATCCTCTTTGAGCAATGAAACATTTGTCTGTGGAAATTCCGTGAGAACGTTCGCTCAGCGAGTTTTTACGAATTAGCTCGCTACCGCGCCACGGAAAGAAAAACCGGAAACGTTCGGTTCGGCCGCGTTGCTCGCGGACCGAAATGCAACGATGGTTTTCGCCCCGATTTTACAGTGCCACGCGTTTCGTAAATATCGCTATGCCAACTAGCTCCGTGATAACGGAGGAAAGTACTTGAACAAATACGTAATCTTCCTTGGTTCCTGCAACTCGACATTTCGCCAACTAATAAACAATTTTTTTCCAACACGTTTCTCTCAACTCTTCATTAACATTTAACAGACGGGTTGTTTTTTCTCCCTGTGTTTCTCGGTTAGTTTCCGGGCATTTTTTAAGAGAATTATAAACAGGTGTGTATGGTTTTAAAGCGTTGCACGAAAAACAACTGTTTTATATTAGTTTATAAAAGTAACAATAAGACATTTATTCTGATGTTTTAACCAGTGTTATTATAACATTTGCCGTAAGTAACATATGAATTGAACAATTAACTCATAAATGTATCTTTACGATATGAATAATCATAAATTAAGAAATTAATGACCCGTTATTTTGACGGGTTCCGTAAATCTAGTGTTGAATCAGCACTATTTTTGATAGAATGTTGACAGGTTATTTATTTAATAAAACAAAATATTTATGAAATATTAATTAAGTTTTAATAAAAATTCAAGCGAAAGCGTAAATCCACGTGGCCCGTTCTAGCAAGTCAGAATAGAAAAACGTAAATCTATGTAGCCCGTCATAGGAAGTCAGAATGGAAAAACGTCAATTTACGTGATCCGTTCATTAAGCGTTAAGAAATAAATTTGAGAAAAATGTGAAAAATTTTCGTTTTATCCGTCAGAATATCATACTGTTGTTCTGAATGTAGACGAACATTGCACACAATTGTGTAATTATTGTATGCAATTAAGAAAACATATTTTTCTATAGTTAATACAAGAGCTACCAGTCAATATAACTGATTTCCAATTCCTTCTTTAACAAAACCTTTCGTAATATTAGAAAAATATTTCTGTGTTGAAATTTTTTGACGGCCACCTGAAATCGTACGAAGTTCAAATAAATCCAATCTTATTGTTGCTGTAAAGTAATATACAATAGTCGCGTTCAAGGCCGAACCTTTACCTAATTTTTTCTTCAGAAATACCTAGTAGCGTAGAAATCCAAAAGTGAGAACAACGATTATTAAATGACATTCTAAAAAGAATTTTTTTAGGATATTTTAAACACGCGAAAACCGAAAACCGAATTGCATCGACTTAAGCGACCCAACGTGGCGGATAGGTCAGCAAAAATCAGGTTACGGAACAAGTTTCGCCGGGTTCAAGTTCATTTAAAAAATCAACATCATATTTCAGGAGTTTCGAAATCAATTAGTTCTAGAAAGGTCCACTGCGTTCCACGTGCGGAAGCACTTCACTTTGGTATATAGCCTGAAAAAAAGATGGCGCGATCCCATTCCCCGGAGTGACCGCGTTTTCGAGATTCAGCAGTTTTCACGATCCCTGTGGCCGACTGTGTTCTAGTCGTTCCGAGGGAATTTATACCACACGGGAATTGCTTTCACCTGACGGGGATGAAATTATTCATAAACGGACGATGTCTTTGGGCACACCGAATTCGGCGGTCCGGTTCCATCCTGGTGCTAATCTGGTCCGATTGACCTTTCACCTTAAAAGAGGCTCCTGCTCCCTCCAAATACAATCAGGCACATCACAAAAGTTCTATAACGCTTTCGAAAGTCCAATGTTCAATTAACCGGCCGACAGCGGAGCACGTCAGTTTGGGTAAAGCAGAGAAGCTGGGTCACTTCCAACCCTCGAGAGAATTTATTAATCTATGCATTGGAAGTAGAATGCGGATTCCATGCATTTATAGCATCCCTGTGATCATCGAAAATTTGGTAAAGGATTTTAATGAAGTTCTACAGGATATTTGACAGAGTTTCGCATATTTTATTCAAATAACCGAATAAAATGTCATTCGTAGAATTTGTTCGAAATATTATTCGAATAAAATTTCATTCGAAGAATTTATTCCATATATCATTCGATTAAAATTTTATGCGAAGAATTTATTCCATATATCATTCGATTAAAATTTTATGCGAAGAATTTATTCCATATATCACATCCGCGAAGAATTTATTCGAAACGTATTCGTATAAAATTTCAATTCAAAGAATTTGCAGAAATTATTATTCGAATAAAACTTTACTCGAAGAATTTATTCCAACAATTTATTGTGGCATTTAACTAGCCCAAGGTCCCACAAAGCCTTCAACGAAGGCAATGCAATTAAATCAAATTCTGCAGCTTTTTCTTCTATTATATAGATGTATTATAAAAATATTAATCGCATTATAAAAAAAAAAATGCGAATTTTGTATAGAAATGATTCGGAACTTATCTTATATAACTTATAGTATGAATAGGGTGCAAGTACAAAATACTGAATGTAATATAAAAAGTCATAAAAATAACATAAAAAATATTTCTTCTACTATACCTTTTCATTTTAGTCAGCACGGAAAGGGGTAAACTAGTTTGACCCTTCGGCCTATAGTGTCGTATCACACTAGCTACTAAAATTTCGAATACAAATAAGAATTTTGAAATAATCCTTGCAACAATGAAATTATAAACAGTGTCGATATAGACTGACTACTCCCAAAAATTATACTTTAACACTACATCTACCGAGCCGGACAAAATCACCTGTTTCACACTTTCTCGTTTAAAGTTGCACAAATTCTAAGAAACCTTCCATAGAAAACAATCGAACGAATATAACGAAGTAAATAAATCTATAAGCCTAAATAAATTAACTTTTCTTCGTCGTTATAAAGCAACGTTACTTCTAAAACTCGATAGTTGATCATAGCTAAAAAATAGCTTCGTTCAAGCTGCAGCTTCTCAAATAAAACCAGCCAAAGAGAACATAGTCTGAAGCTTGTGTCGATATCGGCCCTCGAACCGACAAAGTTTCGAAGAAAACAGAATCTCGCGTTTCCGCAGTTTCCGCAGCAGTCAGGCGATTTCGAACGGCATCGAAGACCCGCTATGGCCGTCCTTGGAATTTTTCAAAAATAAGGTAATGGCGGTCTCGAGACGCGGAGGCCGCCGGTGATTTTCGAGGGGCTCTTAATGAAAGTTAAACCCACTAACATGCGCGCGAGCGGTTTTCTACGCGTGCTCGCTATCGCGTGCGCGTCTTGTTACGTAATTTCATCGGTGGATATGCCTTCATCTATGGCCAAGGTATCGAACAGGAATATTGTTCTTGTCGGCACACGGATAACAAGAATGCAACCAGATATTCTCTTGCCTAGCACGTGACGAAAGACTCGTTAGCGAGGCCAGGATTCCTCGGTCTTCGAATTACGTGGGCGTTGTGAATGGGCAACCGCGAGATTCTGCTTAATCTACCCGCTCCCATTCTTCCGGGGTATTTTATACACATTACCGGTGCCATAGAACCTCGTGCCCGAGCCTTGTACAGTGCTTAATAATTCAGTTCATCCTCCTTCCTCGCGCCTCTCGCGGTCTTCCTTCTGAAAAGAAACCCGAACCACTGCATAGTCGTCTGGGAAACAATAATTTGTCATCACAATTCAATTTCTCAACTTTCATATACGGACAAACTTTTTGTTCCTATGTATTGGCATCTCCTTGCCACTTCGAAATCCAAAATATCGACAGTCCCATATAACTCTCTGATTAACAGTGTTCGAAAAGTGAAAATATGGAATTAAGATTAACACTAATTGTTTTAATTACTAAATATATATATTTAGTAATTAAATTATATATATTTATTATTATTAATTATATATATATTTAGTAATTAAAACAATTAGTGTTAATCTTAATTCCACATTTTCGCTTTTATATATATTATATATTAATATACAAAATTCACATATAATATGAATATGTGTATATATAATACACCAAAATTCAAATACTTGATAAACATTTTCATGCATGTCAGAGCACTTATATTTCAACTGTTCATGCGTGTCGAAAGCATGTTTTAGCCCATGCAGGAAGAATGTTAGGTTTTCAATAATTCAAACTTTAACAATGCTTATAAAGGAATGTTTAAAAATGTTTACTGCAGGACTATTTTATATGAAAGCTTAGACTGTTAAGAGGGGCATGTAAATTCTAAGTGCAGTTTATCGCGGTTTTTAATGATATGCAAATATTTATAAGTAAACGTTGGACGTCAGTTTATGATTTGAGGTAGTATCGCCGTGCACTGAACGCTCGTATCCAATCTCTAAACAAACCACGATTTTTCAGACATTTCCGGTGATCTGGCAAAAGAATGTTTGCAATTTAATTTTCTGCATGCTAAAATATAAAAACATCCAAGTAAAATTTTTTGTATAAAAGAAAGCGAATTCCCGTACTACTGTGCACTGATGCGACAGTCTATTTTCACGGTTTGTTCAGCATTCGTTTTCGTTCGCCTGTGTTTACTTAATTTTATTTATTACGATGTGCAATCCCTTTGCAATCCCTTGGGTTCGAAACACCCTCCACAATTAATCTTATTCTAGTCATATTCCCACGAACTGTGCCCTCCACGTTTCTGACATTTAAACACCGAAAAGTTCCTTCTATTTGTTTCGCATGATCGCGTTCCAATTTGTCTCGACAACTTCGGTGATACTGATTCTAAACGATGCACGAAACAGTTGATGTTGCCGTACTTTGAGGAGTCTGATTCGTGATGGAGATTTTTCGTAGTAACCTAATATTAACCCTTTGCAGTCGAAACTATTTGAATTCGAAATCCAAAGCATGATTTCATTTTTTATTTTATATAATTGATTGCAATTTATGCGCATGAAATTGAGCCTACTGACAAGTACAATGCACTTTTAACAGTTTTTTTTTTTAAATATAAACGAGTCTGATGCTCTTAGAATAATTTTGAAAAATAGTACACCAATTTTTAATGGCGCTTCAGAGTCGCCACTCGATTGCAAAGGGTTAATCCCTTGCACTATAACGAGTCAGAATCGCGATGAAGATCTCAAACATAATTTATGTAATATAAATGCTATTTATTTCTTCTAAGTTGATACAAAATTAGAATCCTATTTCATTTAACGCAGTTGTGAGTATTAAATATAAATATCATTCATTTCTTCTACTTCTGAATAAAATTTTGTTCCCTCATCAACAATATTCAACTATTCAAGTAAATAAAGACACGGAATAAATATTTTCTCTTCCTTCCAAGGAATTATTGCAATCGAGAAAGTTCTCGTCATTATAGCTGCAAAGAAAATACCACGATAAAGAGTTAACGCTCATCAACCTAAATGATTGTTTGCCAGGTTCTGTACATTTTGCACTTTCAACAGCTCTAGCCAATTGTCATAATTTTCTTTTGCAAAACTTTGGCATCGGCTATGACGAAATATTTAATTATTTAAAAGTTTTGTGAAAAGATCGAGATTTTGGTGTTTCGACTACATATAACGTTACTTTGTGTATGCCTCATTGCTTCAAGGAATATCATATCGCGAAATAATTATTTCAATTTGTTCAATTAATTTCTTTTACATTGGAGATATTCGATTTATATATCATCGAAGCATTTCACGAAATATTTTGTCAAAATAAACAATCGAGAAGTGAAAAGCGATTTTTGTTATTTTTTACTTTAAGCTTGATATTATAACTTCTAACTGTAAAGAAACAGATCATCATTGTCAAACGAGTTGAACAAAAGTTAACACGTTCGCTACCAGCGTCACACACGTGCGTCAACCACGAATTTGTATTTCACGTAAAGAATAACAAATTAACTTTGTGAATATAATTATTTAAAATTGTAAAACATAACACGATATTTAGAGAATTTATAGCTTCTCTTTCACGATATTTTTATCATATTTTATAAGAGAATACGATGTATTTAATACGATAAATACAATAAATATAACTATGTACGCTGACAGAAATATAAATATAACTAGTAACGCTGACAACGAACGTGTTAATTTCCGGTTGAGAGGTTAACGATTTCCATGTGTCACATCGTTTCACTAATTGCTTAGAAGACAAAACAATTTCTAATTCCATCGAATCTGTGCCATTTCAGGTGGCAATCCCGCAACCATGGACCACCATCGAATCCATATGGAGGAGAAAAAATGATCGTCACGACCACAGCATTTAAATAATTAAGGAGAGAAGCGCGGATGCGAGAGCGAATTAGACGCTAAAGAACTTTAAAAGGGCCAATGTAGAGGGCCCGGGGGTTTCCTTCCCAGGAATTATGGTCCCTGGCCGCGTGGGTTGACCCCTCCGGTGTTCACGTCGTCTCGCGGAAGTCCGCCATTAAAACAGCTGGATCGAGCCAGATCTCGCGAGACGAATCTAGCCTCTTCACTGTCACGGGTCTGACCTCGGATCTCGGATATCCTCGATACGGGCCATCCCTCGTATCCTTGGGAGACCACCGTCGGGGATTCTACGTCCAATAAAACCAGCCACGTTTCCTGCGGGACGTGTTTACATCGACGAATCCTGCCTCGCGTACACAAAATATCTCGGATACGTACGCGTTGCCAAAGAACAAAAGACCGGGTCTCTTTATTGATAGCACTGCTATTATTCTATATTTCACTAGCGAAATGGTCGCCGCAGTCTTCGAAATACAGTAAGTTCTCTCCAATTGTTCCTCAGCTTGTCAACAAAAATGGACAATTTGGGAAGAGCTTATTCGAGCATCGTGGCTCGTTTCTATGGTTGTTGACAATCGGCGACTATAAAAAAGAGTCGCAAGGATTGTCCCAAATTGTTAATTTTCGTTTACAAGCCGAGAGACAATTGGGGAAAATTTACTGTATAGGGAAGAGCAGGGTAGACTTGGAGCGTAATAACAAAAGCAAGTACAGTAAATTCTCTCAGATTGTCTTTCAGCTTGTAAACAAAAATTGACAATTTGGAGGAGGAGATACAATTATTAGAGCCTCGCGGCTCGTTTTTATAGTCGTTGATTGTCAACAAATATAAAAACGAGCCGCGAGGTTTGAATAATCGTATTTCCTCTTCCCAAATTGTCAATTTTTGTTTGCAAGTCGAGAGACAATTGGAGAGAATTTACTGTACATTGACCTTTGTTAATGTTTGACTAGTTTTCAAAATTCTTTTCCATTGGAATGTACAGTAGCGGACATATATTTAAGACCACTTGTTTAATAACAATGTTATACCAAAATGGTATAATTTTTTTTTAAACTGGACTAAATGACTTGAATGTTTTTTTTTAGATGATAGAGGGATCAGTCTACTAGACTCTACCAAACTGCTTCAATTTTTTGTGCATGTTAGAAGGACTAGTTTACTAGACAATGAGTACAAAATTTTTTGCGAACATCGCAACCGGCTGGAATTACAATGAATTAAAAAATTACGTTTCTCAACTTCTTATCCGAGGTTCTTACGAAAATATAAACAGTTGGCGTTGAACTTCTTATTTGAAACTAACGGTGTTGTCTCACGGGAAAATGATACCTCATGGTTAGAATTCATACTTTATTCATTTATACCGCCTTCGAGAATTTTCTAATTAATTAATACGAATGCCACAAAATTGTAATGCTAAATTAGATGTAAAATGTGACTACAGAAAATCTGCTTTTAGTGCACTCTATTGTTTACAATTATATCGAATAAAATAATTGACTTTAGCACTAGAACTACCAAACCAGTCAGAATGACTGACTTCTGATTTTTTCTTTTACGGTTCCTCAGATTATATAAAAATGTATTTAAAAGAAAATACTTAGATAAACTTCTTGTGTGATTCAAGCATATATTATAACAGAAATCATATGAAATTTAAATAAATCTTGTCATTGTTTTAAAACAATATACATCAGATAGTTCCAGCGTTAATGAACGTTTTATTTTCCTGTACCTTTTTAAATGATTTGATCAAGCAAACAAGTTTTTCGTTGATTCGGATCTGGTCGAGTCGGTCTCAATTTCCTGGAAAACCGAATACTCCGTGTATGGCCGCGTTTCATTATAAACGAAAGAAAATTGAACTTAAATCGGGCAGAAAGTGCCATCAAGATGCGACACTGGGTCGCCGGAAACCACCATGTTCGCCCGACTCTATCGCGGCGGCAAACACGCTGGAAAATCACGTGCACCTGCTGTACGTGGAAAATTTATATTTTATCTGGCCGATGCAATTTCCAGCGTTGCCTGAACCGGGCACCGTGATCGAGAGATCCTGGCTTCTATAATACTTCTCGGAGTGTCATAAGACGGAAATAGTGTTTTACGATGGCACTCGAATCCGAAAAGAAGCCTGTTCAAAACAGATACCATTGACGAGTACAAGCCTGGATCGACACCCATCTGTGCTGCTAGTAAAATCGGCACTGATCGAATAAAAACTGAAAGTTAATACATTCTGATACAGGAACATCAACAGAGGGACGAAAATAACTGCAATGAAATAGTGCTGCAACAAACAGTAAAGAAGAAATGTTACCATTGCTGTCGGATCGTATTTTTATCGTTCATTTCATAAAAACTGGATTCGTCGGGCTTTTGACTAAAGTAGAAACCTTGTTTGGCGTTAGTAGACCAATTAATTTATGAACGTGAGAATGGACATTTTTAAATGTTGCGAGACTGCTCAGGTTCATATCTGTTTTTACATGATAACATTTTGTTCGAAACGCGAATCGTTCCAATTATTTTAGTAGCTAAAAGCAAATTGTCTGTAATCACATTTCACATCTAATTTAGCAATATAATTTTCTGACGCTCGTAAATTAATTAGAAAATTCTCGAAGGCGGTATAAATGAATATATAGACGGACGAAGCTATCTACCTACATTATTCTGATTTAACCTGATTTAACATAATATTCCATTGTAATATCTTTGGTTTGATAACTCGATTATAATCTTAATCTCTCCTTCTTTATACCTATTTACACTTGTTTTTATCTTGTTCTTTAATATTCATTATTTTCCAACTATTTTAATTTATTTAGTAAAATAAACGTCGCTAAAATTTTATTAATAGTACGTGTAAGTATTATATACAATGTAGAAGGTCGAAAGTGCCAGAGAGTCTACGTTCGGCCAGTCAACGATTAACGCAGTGATAAAAAAAATGAGAATTGACTGCTGGATCGGTGAATGTGGAAGTCGATTAAAAACTAGAATTCTGTCGGAGAAGTGGCTATCTGTCGAGCATAATGTTGTCGAATCGAGGTGCAGAGAAATTGGACGAGGAAATACAGTGGAACAGAGTGGAAGAAGCGTGTGCACGGCCCCCTGACACACATCGACTCGTTAAAATAACGACATAATGGCTAATTTAGCGATAATAAGCACGAACCGTATCGTTCAAATTAGCGTCGAAGGTGAGACGGGATTGACAAAGAGGGATGACCGAGGAGCGAGGAAAAAAGAGAAAAGAGAACCGTCGGGCCCGACGGCGCGCGCCGCGACGGCGTGTTAGGATTCAAACGCTGTCGCGCTTATGTTGTCCAACGTCTGCCATCTTACGGGCATCGACTGAAACGAATCCACGAACCAATAACTCGAGAACTCCCTTAGTCAACCTGTTCCCACAACAACAAAAAAACAATTAACATTCGCATACAATAGTACCGTCGTTTACGCGAATCCACTATTTACTATTCATTGAATATTCTACTCATAGAGCATTTTGCGACCGGACTGCAAACGACAGCAGGATATTGATTATTCAAACTATCGGGTTACCGACATTCTAATTACCGAGGATTCGTTCTAACTGGTACGCGAATGTTTGTGCAAAGTCGTATTGCTGCAGGCTACTTTGGAAAACCAGGATTGTATACGAAAGTTTATTATTGTAGGAATTAACATGGAACTTTTGTGACGTTAACGATGTATTCCGCTTTTTATGTGAATTTTAGGGAACGAAACTGTAAACATTTAAAAGTTTTGAATTACTTGTAAAAGCAACAGTTTGCTCGTTGTTAAGAATATTGTATGAAAATGATAGCAAAATCTACGTTTTAATAAACTGCTTATCATAAGCTAGTGTCAGTCTAATTACTAGACTATTTATTTATTTTCTCATATATCATATTAGTCTATTTAATCATTTTTTCACTATTTTGTAATGTTCATTATTTCGTAACTCTTAAACTAAATTCTGTTAAATAGGCACTGCTAAGATTTAGTTCATATAAACAGAGTATCACCGAATAAAAGATTACAGCCCCAATGAAACTTCGCACAATCTAGTAGAGTAATAAATCTTTAGTTCATCTGATTCGCCAACAGAAAAATAAATCATTCTTAACATTGTTTAAAGAAAAAGAGTACGTTTCGCGTCGTACGGTGATTAGCAGCGATTTATTCAGGTAGAAACGTAGCCCGATATTGTCCCACTGATTTGATCGATGCTTGCAGATAACGGAAACGTTTGAAAACGAGCGTGCAACGGCGACGCGGGGATCAAAAAGCGGAAAAATACAGCACGGCATTCTGGGCAACGGTATGAAACGGTCATTATCGGTCGGGGTCGACGTTCTTCGTCAAAATAGTCACGATCGCCAGACAAGTAATCGCGGACGCGTATACAATATATATGTATTTCCAACAATCCGAACAAGCGCACGCTGCAAGTGTGCAGTGTGCAACGAGACCGATTTTTCGTCGAGTCACCAGGACAAAGACGGCTTGCACAGCTAATCGGCATTGTCGACTCTGTCCGGGGGTACCAATTTTCTATATTATGGCCGCTGTTATGCGGACGATTCGTCCATGGACCCCCCCCCCCCCCCCAAAATTTAGGTCATGCCTCGTGATACATAAAAATAAGGCGGCGGTTTCCGTGTTCGACGAGTGGCACCCTGCCAAGCACAACCGAATTCGATGAAATCTATTCACGAGATCCCAGAATGCGACCTACACGGCTCCGTCGTTAATATGTAACATCCTCCTTGTGCATAAACTATTAGCAAAGAATGACTTATTCGTACAATTTTCGAGAATTTCACTTTTAGTTCTAGTAATATATTTTCCGATCTCGATTAGTTCTCCAAAGAGTACAACCGAAATAAAACTGTTCACTGTTACCTAACTGTTACGTATATTTGATTGTAATGCTTGTTAATAGTACAACAGATGTAACTCTAATAAATCTCAGTTAAATAATAACATACTAAAAAAAAAAAAAAGAAAAGAAAAGAAGCATCGATGTTGAAAGAAATCCTGATTATACTTAGAAAATTCCTTAGACATACATATTATATACATATATATATTTATTATGTTATAATAAATACACAAGTTACATGTTCTTACCAAAATTCATGCGACTTCTAACTATAATATATATTAATATATATGCATTAATATATATTATAGTTAGAAGTCGCATGAATTTTGGTAGGAACATGTAACTTGTGTATTTCAAGAAGAATAAGCGCGAAGATCTATTGTAAATTCTAATTTATTCAAAGTGTGAGTTTATGTTTACATGTCGGACTAACTTCTAACACGAAATATTCGTAGCTCAATTAGCTGTGCCGATATCCGCGTCAAAACAATATCGTCAGCGATAAGGCTCAAGGATATGTAAGTGTAACCATTGGTTATAAACTTCCTCTACGAAGGCAGTTTCTAGACTTTTCTTAGGAATTCCTCAGTTTGCAGCTCCTCTTTTTCCTGTGGGATAGCGATCGTAAACGCTGACCAAACCTTGACACAGATCTACGTAATCATACTCGTGTTATCTCAATGCCCTTATCGTGGGTTGTCTGATTTAACTCCAGTTTCTGCTTTTTAAAGAAATGTATCACGCACCTCACGGTTTATCGCCACTTTCCAAATGTGTTTATATTATCAATGTCGGAAGTTTGACTAACTGATTATGATACTTCTCTGATAAAAAATGCTAAATGTGTACATAAGTCATTTAAAGTGAAATTAGTACATATATTAGAACCGAAGTACCACAGTTATTAAACTTTGGATTTTATGGAATTATAAAAATATTTAGAAAAGGGGCACGATGAAAACTGTAATAGAATTTCATTCATCGTCCAAGATATTAAAAATATTGACTTTAAAAAAGTGCGAATGTTGCATATAAATTTGCAATGCGGTAATTATCATTAAACATATTTCCGTCAGCGAATCGCTCATATTTGATGTAACTCTGAAAAGTGGGGAAATAGCTATTTTTGTGTCTGATGAGTAACACCATTAGGGACAATTAACTCGAAAATATAGATTTTCCTTTAGTCCACTGTTCTGCTGAACATTTACCCCACAGTTATATTTCTGTTTTCGAGACGACCGAATGTTTTGAAATTCAAACAGCCAGTGTCGAAATACTGTTTACTCTAGAATTTAGAGACTGGATACAAGAATTTCACGATGAATAGTGTTATAACTCGCGAGGTAATTGAAAGTCGTAAAATATCAAAATAGATTGGAGATCTTTTCCATGCAAGAATCATCCGCAAAGCGTGAACAAGTTTAATAGTCATCAGACCAGATTCTTCGCGGGAAAACAAACGGGCATACATGAAACAGGACGTGAATAATATTTTCAAACAGACAAGTGTCTCTCTAGAATGCTTGATTTCGTGGTTATGAAACGTTCCGTGTTCCACGAACAAAGAATCATCCAGTAAAAATGTAATTACCCGGCTGACGTTTCCTTTATGACACATTCATTCGTTCTAACCTAATTTGCTTTTTCTTCAATTCATCAACGGTAACTAAACGCAACGTTTACTTTAACCGGTCGTCCGTTTTATTCGATTCCAAATATCGATCAACCATGCTTTCCAAATATATACGGAATCCTCTACAGAAATAAAAATAACTCACGGAAATCGAAGAATTAAATGACACCGATACTGTGTCAAGAAAACAGAACTTTCACCGAAGAGTCTAAACAGTTACGGTCTCCAGCATTGTTTGGAAACCAGAATGCAGGAACAGGTTTTCTACCTGGGATAACGGGTTTCCAAATATTTACTCGGTTCCTTAGTTTCGGCGAGGTAACACGAAGTAGTCGATCGATAAAGAGAGTCGATAACGTGTAGCCAAGGGCGTGGTTTACCGGACAATATGACGTTCCTGAACGCCGCGCATGGGCTGAGCATCGCACGAAGCGCGCGACACGATCGCCGATCGCCGAATCGATCAAAACGATCAATTATGCGGGATGATCGCGCGGGTACTATCGATTTGGGCATGTCACGCTCGTTCATCTCGCTCGCGTATCGTCATCGAACCAGCGTCGAACAAGTTCAACAATAAAAGAAAACCATGAATGTTACTGACCTCGGTTGCTAGCTTCCCTTTCGACGCCATCTTGACAACAATAATGGCGGTCGGTCGACGTGCCGACTATGTATGTATGTATGTATGTATGTATGTATGTATGTATATACCTGCTGCACGCGGGGCACTTTACGATCGCCAACGATTTTCGAGGATACGCTGGAACACTAATTCCACCGTGTGCGCGAACACACGCGTGCGATTTGAACACGATCACACCCGTAAACGCAGAATTAAAACTCGATCGCGATCGACGAACCGCCTCGACACTATCGAAACACGTGCTGACGTCACGGCACGAAGCGTCTTTTCGTACTACCGTGTACTACGAGGAGTACGAGTTCACAAGCGACACGAAGGCACCCGGCTCGTCACAATCCTGCCCCACCACTTTGTTCACCGACTGATACAAGTCCCTTTCACTCGCTCGCTCTTAACAATTATAATAAAGCTGATCCCACCTCTCTTTCCATTCAGATAACATCACCCTCTCTCTCTCTCTCTCTCTCTCTCTCTCTCTCTCTCTCTCTCTCTCCCTCTCTCTCTCTCTCTCTCTCTCTCTCTCTCTCTCTCTCTCTCTCTCTCTCTCTCTCTCTCTCTAATGCCCAGCACTTTTTTAATATGCGACTAGTACTGAAGTACAAGTGTCATATGGGACTTAGTTATTCTGTGTCGCACGAGTTGTCACATGTACACCTGCTACACTCTTTGCAGTCAGGTAATAAAATATATTGTATTTGGATTGTTTGTGTACCGACATTCGAATGCGTACAATTAATTTCCTAGAGAATAATAAGGAACAGCCTTATTCTACAATCTCCGTGCGGTGAACGATCTCATTGCGACGTTTAATGAATAATAATAATAATAATAACAATAATAATAATAATAATAATGAATAATAATCCTCAATTTGCATGGACTTAAACTTTCGATGCAGCATTTATATTCAATTGAATCTTATTTGAGTCTGGTTATCGAGTCAAGACGCTGAGCGATGATTTCAGTGTTTCCGGGGCATGCATGATCGCATACATCTTACCGGACAGATCGTAAACTCGTTTACGAGATTGAGGTTAGGTGTCATTCGAAGAAGATCATAGACATTCGTCTCTCTTTCCTTCTCCTAATCGGCAAGACAGCCGCAGCGGGGGGAAATTCGCTTTAATTCAGAGTGTATTAACCTTGCTGCACGCTTCTGCCCTCGTTGATCACGGTTAATTAAGCTCGGTCAAGCGGAGAGTACTTTTTTCACGAATTTCGCCTGACCCGGGAACGTTTGAATCACCGGCAGAATTGCGTACATCGGTTGTGCGTCGAACGTTCGATTGATTTAAAAAATCGAGAAATAGTATTTAAAAATTGGATTTTTAAAAAATAACCTATACAATGAAATATTTTCTCATATATCCTCTAACTTCCTTCATGAAAACACGTTTATTAAAGTCCGATTTTACCAACTTAACGTGGCTTTCGTGTGACAAATTGACACACAAGACTCTTCTCGCATAAAATATTATCACACCTTTACGTTGTACGCTTTTCCATTGATAATAACAAATACATATACTCCATGTTAAAAAAATAAAAATCATAAAGTCTGAGATCGATTTTCCTAAAAATAGCAGAATAATATACTCTGAAACTTGAAAATAATGTCAAATTGACACTAGGGACGCGGTCGAGGGTTCAGCTTTATGAGTTTCCGTTTCGTACCAGTTTTTTTTCCACATTAGCTTGTAAACACTTCTTACGTTTTATGTATCGTATCACATAGATATTTTAGATCATAAGTACTGTCAGACGGTAAACAAGTTGAAGAACTCCGTTCATTGCAGCCTTCTTGAACCCCATCGTTATCACAATGTCCATAAATACAGTTTTCCAAGTGGGAAAAGAGCTGAGAGAAATTATACCAAGAAAAGAATACACAAAAGTGACTACGGAGATCGGTTCTCTAAATCGAGCCACGTAAAAATGGCACGGTAACGTGTACGCGACAGGGGCTATTTATTTTCGACCAGGAAGGATGTTCGAATCGACTTATTTCGTAAATGTCACGCCTAATTAATTTTCCACGACTGGGTACGAAAGTGTCGCCGAGTTTCCGACTCTATTCTTCCGGTCTCATTCGTTCCGCGCTCACGTAGCTGCATGTTACCAGCACTTGACGATCCGATAGGATTGCATAGGTATTGTACAATACTTGAAGCGAGACGTGGGCGGAACGCGAACTCACCGAGTTTTATGTAAAAGTCGGTTCCGGCGATGATGGCTGACCTACTAATAATTGAAAACCGGGAAAAATTTCCCTCGGCTCGGCGTTAATTCGCGTCCTCGTCGGATCCGAACTAGCCGGTTATTACCTGACGTTCTCGATAACGCGATTCGGTATCGGGGATGGCGAAAAAAGTCGGCATCGAAAAGGGAAAAGCAACCGTTTTTAAGCTGCGAAGGTCCGGGATGCTGTTCGAAGTGCAGTGAAACGCGGGTCTCATTAATCTCTCGCGGTACGAAATCTCTGGGCCGCGTTCCGCACGCATATACACACGGTCATTTTTCAAGCCGGTGCATTACTGTCGGATGCACCGGGTGAGAGAGGAGAGGACTCGTGTCCAAAAGAGCCCGAGCCGAACTAAGTGCATGCGAAGTTCCAGTCTCCTCTATTTATACACACGCGCGATTTCATGCCGCGAAAACAATTCCTCGTTGACGCATTTGTACGTGCAATGATCGTCGATCAAGCGCATCGGTTTGTTTAGTATTTCATTTGAATACAATAGCCTACAAGTTGTAACATTTTGCTCGGTTTGCTTCGTGTACGTTTCGTTTATAATGCGCCTGCATCGTGCCGATTTGCACGTAGCATTGAATAATCGGACACTAAAATCGCAATATAGGTTCATCAATGTTGCCACTCGGTAACGAGTAGTGTTCCGCTAATGATCGCGTCTGCGTTAATTAACACTTCCGAGTCACCCTGCCGAGCCAATCAGCTTTTTATTTTTCCTCCGATCATCATTCGAAATGGTACTTACTAGAAAATACGAGCAGGTGCAATTTGGAAAATTTATTCGGCTGTCCCTTGCGATTGATACATTTTACGCACTGATGTGCGAATAAGCACATCAAGGTAACGAAACCTCGCTCTATTTATTTAGCTTCGATAGTTGGTTGCGTAATAGTCTCGTTATTGACAGCCTGAATGCGATTTCGGGGTTGGAAACGAAAATATCGATAGACATCGATGTATGGATTTGTAGTAGCGGCGTTTATTGGTGCTTATCAATAACGTTATCGTTAAGCGGCAACTCCGCGGAGGAAGCATCGGTGGCCGGTGGGCCAATCGCAACCTATTTGTTTCCAGACTGGTTCGTACGCGAAGCACGCCCAACCCCGAGATCATTATCATTACTGACTTCGTTCGGATCGGTATTACGTACGCGTGCCATAAAGTTGTAGCCACTGAGGGGTGGCAAGACAGCGGAAAAAGAGGGATAAGGAATATACGAACGGAAGAATGCGAGCCCCCTGTGTAGTTTCCGTGGGTCGGCATTACATATCCATTTCACGCTCTTTCCCTCCTGCGGTCGAACCGGAGTCAGCGATGGCTGCGAAACCAAACAAAACTTAACACGTTGGTAGTTAATATTACCTATTCAACATGGCTACCGGCAAACCTCAACTCGTCTCACTCATATTCGCTATATTAAATTTTAGTATTAGTCACGGCCGTCAGAAATTAAATCATCGATAGACTGCGGATTTGTATGCAAAATAAAAATTATTAGCTAATGTAGGAACCATACAGACATTTCCTTCTTTTATTAATAATTTGATTGAGTCGAACATAATACAACGCTATCTGTAAATTATTTTTCAAAGACTCATATGGTTCAATTGCTTTGCGATTGACCATTTTAGAATTGACTTTCTATTTTTGTAAACCAGTGAGCAGCAGAATGTCTAGTGCGTAACGTGTTAATGTTTCTCTGAAGTTTCGAGAACATCGCATAGTACTAGCGGTAGTGTTTCTGTTTACGCTTCGCAGAATATTGCTGGTCCTTTGTGACCATTCACCCCTCTGGCCTCGTAAGCTTTAGGTTCCTCGTTATCGTCTGATGTGGTCAACGAGGTAAACGATAGCCGAATGCTGAACAAATTAGTTCTGAAATTAAATCATTATTAGAGACCACCACGTATAATTAGCCCTCAACATTCTTGGAACATTCTGTGGATAGAAAAGTTTCAATTCGAAAGAACGATATGAAACGTACAGGGTGTCCCAAAATTATGGTACTTCCGGGAAGTGAGGAGTTCCTGAGATCATTCGGAGTAACTATTCTCTCAGCGGAAGTGCAATCCGCGGCTTCTTTTACGAGTTATTAACAAAATACACTGACCAATAAAGGGCGAGATTAGCTCGCGCGAGCCAATGAACGGAACTGGGTTTCGTCCGCTCGTCGAAACGGTTTCTCGACAACATTTCTCGTTAATAACTCGTGAACGAAGCCGCAGATTGCATTTTCGCCAAGGAAAAAGTTACTTCAAATGATCTCAGGAACTTCTCATTTCCCGGAAGTACCATAATTTTGGGACATCCTGTAAATATAACTTTTACCATCCTCTGCTGTATTCATAAAAACTTACATTGATAGTGTTTGGTCCAAAAAGATGTTTTTAACATTGTTAGTCATTCTTTGTCGTTAATAAGTTCATTCTAATATGTAATATGTAATGTTGATTGATAACAGTAATTGCTGAATATAGACAAGAGTGAAATTGAATTTTTAATGTCATTTGAAACATACAAATGAAATCTATATTTAGTTGATTATCGTTCGAAAGTTTCATAACGAGTCCGACACCGCAAGGGGAAGATTATGTGGAAGAATATATTAATTAATATAAAAATGCGAAAGAAAAAGCAAAAATTTGTTTGTAGAATTCAATAAATCTTACTCCAATAAGGTGGTCATTGAAAGAGTTATTGTTAGCTTAATACATGGTCTGGGTCGCACAGACGTGAAACACCGTAAAAGAATGAAAACGTAGATTCCATAATTTTCTTAGATTTCACATTGGAGACTTGAATTGGTGGGAGCCACGAAAATATCTGTTCGTCTAATTATTGAGACACCATTCGAGAGGCCGGTTCCGTTTCCTCGTATCCTCAAAGCTCGAGGGCCATCAATCGCCAAACAAGGGGTGCGATGTGTGTCATAAAACAGGTCTAAAGAGATTCCGCCCAAAGGGGAGAGACAATGTGTAGGCGGTTGGTCAATTTAATTAAATTAATTGGTTGATCGTTACGACGGTACACAGCTCGGAAGTCACACGCGTCCTTCTGCAGAGGGTGTGCACCTTGCGTCAATCGTTTACAAATTTGTCGGTCCATCCGATTGGCCGACACTTGTCCTTGACATTATTCCGGCCGAGTGACGTCCGCTTGCACGTAAGATAAAATAGAAACGACACGTGTACCTGGCCGTCAACGTCATTAAGTGCTTTGTGCGCGGCTCACAGTCGGGCAGCTGAAAGAATTAACATGGTGGGGGTAGTTCCATGGACTGATGTTTACCCTTCCAGAAATTCTAATGGTACGATCACGTTACTATGTTCAATATACTTTTGTATGCTGGCTCAAATTGTGATCTTTACTGCCATTAAGTGCTCGATCTTTGTATGGACCCTCAATTGGTTGAATAGCCTGATTAGATTATGAATCTATTTCGACGATTCACGATGTGACTATGTTACTTATGGCAAAAGTTTTACCAGATATGATAAATTCTTCTTAATTGGCACTCAGATTCCGTACAAAAATGGACAATTTGGGAAGAGGCTTGAGAAGAGCCTTGCAACTCGTTTTTATAGTTACCGATTGTCAGCAACTAGAAAAACGAGCTGCAAGGCCCCTTTCTGTCCATTTTTATAGATTTCTTGTCCTCGTTTTTATAGTTGTTGAGAATCGGTAACTATAAAAACGAGCGACAAAGCTTGAATAATCGTATCTCCTCTCCCAAATTGTCCATATTTGTATACGATCTGAGCGTCAATTAGGGAGAATTTACTGTAATTGTTTCAAGTCATTAAAGCTGCAAGTGAGCAATCACCTTATAGTATAATGCGAATATTATTAAAATCTAGGACACCAGAGTGTAAATCGTGGATTTTCAAATAGGTAAAAACAAAGGTAAATAGAATCGTGATGTAAATAGCTGAAAACCGGATCAATGAAGAGGTATTTCAGAACAAAGCTGGAACAACGCTTTAGATAATCGAGAATTGCAATCTACTCCGAATTATCGAGTTATAGTTCGCGTTAGGTGCAGGTTCAAAGACATCGCTAGATATCTTTCACAGCCATGCGACCGGGTCGATCGTTGTACAGAGATGTGGGTCAGGCACACGCCCGAACCCCCTGGATTTTCATCTCGTCTCTTTCTCCGCCGGACACGCGTGTATAACCCGTAACTTTCATGGATGATCGTCTGTTCGCCATTTACGAAAACTCATCGATTATACGTCGAGGATGAACAGAGAGAAAAAACGCTTCAGAGCTCGGACGTCGTTACCCGGACGGAATGTCTATCGTATTGATTATGGTAGCACATCTATTATCGTAGCGATGCGTAGTTCATTCGGATAATCTTCGCCCGAAATCGTATTCGACGGCTAGACCGAATCATTAAATTCGTGAACAGTAGACTTTATGCGTTTCCGGTGCACGCGATTGCGCACGATTCGCTGCAACGGGAACTTGAAATTTAATGAACGGTCAGTTCTAGTCCAGTAAAACCCTTAACGAGGAACGATAAAATGTTCCTTAATTACTGGCGACTTGGAACGATATAGATAAATCTGAAACTTCGTGAACCAGAAGTTCATCGATTCGATAACACAGAATCTTTCGAAGTCAATCGTTTGTTGCAAACGCTACGCTGAGATTTCGGTCTAATTATTCACAATTTGCGTTGATGTTACTTCATTGTTACTTTAATGTTACTTCATTTATACTCTGCAGGAACAGTTCCCTCTAAAAATAATGATGCGAATCGTTTCTTAACCCCTTCACGACCAAGGGAAACATTTTTCCCGATTTTAAAATTGCTGATTGCCGTATTTAATTATTGATTATTTTTGGTACAAAAACGCAATTTGCCAGTACGCAACATGCAAAAAGCGGAAAAAAAATGAAAAGACATGCAAATTGTGTTAAACGCCGCATAGAAAATAGGACGCATAATATATGTATCATAATATATATACTTTGCTTCACACCCAAAAGAAATTGCTTCGCAGAATATCATAATTAGTACATCATTTTGTATAGTAATTTGTATTTCATAACTTTGTATTATTTTAATTAACATTTATAACCATATATTAACCATTATACATTTATAACCATTATATTAACCATATAATTTGTGTTACCTTTATAGTCCATTAAGAAAAATATTTTCTATAAAATTAAAAAAATAACTACATTTTTTTCTCATGATTTTTATTTATTTTACGTCTAAACAAACTAAATTAAACAATTACATACTAATATTTACTCTTAGCAACCTTACGGTCCTGTAAAGGTTAAAGGAGAGGCAGTGGAATATTTTAAAATTTGATACCTCCCTCCGCGAAGGATTACATCAGATCTATCATTTTTATCAGAGTTAAATATCTGAGTCGCATAATCTTTTATCTACTTCTCTGAAGTTTACCTGCGGATGCGGCGTGTGTTTTGAAAGCAGTAAAAGCGCAATTCATTTCAAACTCCATTAGAGAGATCCTTCATTTAATAGATCCTTCGGCCGCTAACTATCATAATGAATTCTGTAATCGGACCTTCTTATCGACCTTTCGCGCGATCAAGACTTCTCTCTAAATATACGTTCCTCCCTCCGAGACAAGAACTTTCGCAAGTGATTATCAGTTTCTTTAAACATTGGCCATTTAGCGACTATTCTCGGCAGCCATTTGTTTCTTGTTAAGCGTCGCATGTAGATGACGAATTTTACGGCGAAGTACACATGTTCTAAGCAAATCGTAAGCAACACAGTTCAATGAAAGTGTGTTCTCTTCTTTTCATTATTTTTAATAAGTTAGAAACAATAGAAATATTAACAGATAGACACTTCATGATCTAATCATTTTTGATCTGAAAGTGCTGATGGGGATCAGAATTTGCTCCTCTTCGTTTCTATCATAATTGATCTTTCAAAATTTCACTCCTTTCATTTTAATTATGCTATCTTGAAATTCCTGAACGAATCTATTTTCGCTAGCAGTAGTCCTATGCAACGACTCCGTTATATGTACAAATTCTTACAAATGCAGAATGGAAAGTGAACAAGACAATCAAATATTTAAATAATTAATTATATTTCATATTTAGATAAATAATGACATGTCCAATTCATCGATTAATAGTAGTTATAATTTGTCCAATTCGGAAAGCCGTAGTCCACTTGATCGTCTAGTCGACAACCTTAGCCGGGATTCTCAGGCACACCTGGACATCTCCGTGCTCGTCAATCAGAGACAGTTGGATGATCAGGGCGATCTTGGGATATATCTTCTCAACTGGCATCTTCAGCTTGTAGGTGACAACCTCACCCTTGTCCAGGGGGCATTCTGCGCCCACAAGACTCTTGCAGGCGTTCTGCTCGGGGAGCGGGTACTTGACGTGTCCGTTTCCAACTTGCACATCAACCTCGGGCCTCAGGGTCTTTGTGTTCGCAACTGTAACAGATTTTCAGACTGAGAACGACTATCCAACTCGCCCCTGAAGGCAGACGCAATACCCTTTCGGCCCTTTATCCGTGAATCCGAAATGGTCAACAGGACGATCAAAGTTCTACATTTAACAAAGCTAATCCGGCTAAATCGATACAGTTTAAACAAGATACAGATGGTTCCCAAAATTTCTGCACGAAATGAATTCCGTTTAACACTATGACTGTCACGGAAATGGGGGGATTTCTGAGGTCATTTCAAAAAGTTACTTCAAATGACCTCAGGGCCACCATTTTCGAATTGCGAGACATTTTTGTGGGACACCCTGTATACATTATAAACTATACATATGTATATTATAAAATATCTATATTATATTAAAGCATTATAGTATTTTTTAATTAAATAAAAATTGAAAGGTCAAATTGTAATTTTGTAATTTTCAAATCTGAGCAAGTGATTCGCAGTGAAAGTGTATAAATATTGTCCGACATTAAAAGTTTATTATCCAGTTTTCTAGGTGAAAGTCAAGACGCTAACTTGACACACTCGTTTCGAAACGCAGCTGTTTAAAGTTTCAAGTATCCATCTACGAGTATGAATTTGAAATCTATTTTATGTATGTATTTTCAAGAAGAAACGTAGTTGGTATTTTGTGAACATTAAACCACGGGATAGAGCAGAATCTTTTGAAAATGCAGCTTAGATTGGTTTTCGCAATCGTCTTGCGTATTATATTTACTTACGGACGGCGAAGTCGATGGCAGCTTCAACGTTGGAACCTCTCTTAAGGTCACAAGGAAGCTTGCTGCAGCCCACGATGTTGACATTCTTGGGAGCCGGACCATTCGCGCAGAGCTCGTGCGGCGACTGCATGGAGTCGGCGATGCAGAAAGCTGCGATGACGAGAACTGCAATCACCGGAAACATTTCGTTTCGTTATTACAGAACTACCGTACTCCCCTGAAATATCTTGGAGTTTTCAAATTTATTGGCAATCCGAGGGTTCTATGTGTTCCGTGCGCACTCTAGTTAATAAACTATGCGACAAAGTTTTTCGCAGTGCTGTGCGTGAAAATTGCGGCATCGAGAGATCACTAAGAGGAAACGTATTTTCATTTAGTATGCACGACAAATTGTGCAAATTGCTAAGCTTTAAGAAGACTAAAAAGTTGGTAGACTAGTTTATAAAAAAATCTGCGCTTTTATAAACATGTGCAGTATAGTTGTTGCAGTCTTTGAGAATAATATTTAATAATAATAATATTTAATATATTTGTTATATCTGATGGTAATGATAATTTTCAGTAATAGTTACTTACCGTAGTGGATGAATGCCATTTTACTGGTTGTTACGACTTGGAGACAACTGATAACTGCTCCATCCAAACAGCCGGTATTTATTTCGTGGTGCTATCTAATCGATTGGACGGGGGCAGTGGCAATCGTCATAAGAAATATTCAAAAACACTTGAAATCGTACACCTGACACCGGCAGACAATGAGCACCCGTTAGTTTACCGATAAAGACTAAATGGAAAGTCTTAAAATATCTCCAACGAATTGAGCTCGATATTAGATCGGAAAAATCGTCGATTTTCTTTGATAAACAACAATGTGTCAAGAGCCTCTCAAATAGATCCAACAGTCACATTTTATGTTATCGAAGGTACATAATTCCGTCTGCAGGTGTTCACTTGTATTTCGTATCGTTAGATGGAATCTATTAATTATCCTTCGAGAAGGATTAATCAAAGACCGAGTACTAAATATTGTTAATCTGAGAAAAGAGAAAACGCTAAAGACAAGATCAAATTCTAATTAGAGATCACTAAATTCATGATGTGACCTTTATACAAATTTAATACATTTTGTCTATTTTTTACAGAATCCACATTATTAGACAACGATCGTAATATTGAAGATTCAATAATTATATCTTATTCTCTCAATCCTTGGTCGAGAATTTATCATGTTAAAAGGTGGGAACTCTATGTTAATAAATAATGAACCAAAACAGAATTAGAATATTTATTTATTCAATCAAATAAAAAGGTAATCTATGCATAGCAGCATAATTTTCAAACTTTCATATGACGAATCTGTCAGATCGATCATTATTTATATTTTGTGGTCATGAATAATGAAAATAAAAAAAATTAATCCATATCGTTCACCGGTATAAATAACGAGAATTAAACGATATAAAGATATTTTATTCAGTCCAATCGGTACATTATAAGTTTCTTGAAGCTTGCTATTAGACTGCAGATCTTTATGCATATAGCGTATAAATGAACAAGATCTAACAGCATCTTTATTTTATTTGTACAATGAGTAATATTTTAGTTGTCCAAGAAAAGTTTTCCTTGATTCGAAATTTCGCAGAATGGTGTATAAAGATAAGAATTAGCACACAGATCCGCAGTCTGCTTATGTTGCAAAAGGATCCAGAAATCGTTAACATAGTTTCGTCACCGAATTCTGATTTCCTATTGTATTATTTTTATTCATTGAAGGACTCTCATTCTCTGCCGGCAGCTCTTCCTTCATGGGAGGATTCTGCGTCACTTCGGAACGGGAAGCATTCGTTTTCTTCGTCCAAGGAGGTGCCTGCACGAATTTCTGGACGAGCAGGTCGCGCACGCAGGACGGCGTTATCCTGAACAACGCGTGATACAGGAAGTATCGCCATGATTCATGTCTGGATCAATAATTAAACAGCTCCGTTAGTCTGAGATAATTAATCTCTAATTGCATGAATTGCTCGAGATATCTGGAACTAGGCGACCGATTCAATTTATTGAAGTGGCCAGGTGTTCTCGTGCAGGTGTCAGTTATCCGAATGGAAAATAAAACTACGTGAACTGTAGATAGCACAGATAACTGTCACTGGCCGTTGGTACGAAATACGATGAGCACTGTCAACGAAAGTTTCGCGTTCGTGTTCGAACAGTTCAGACGTGGTGCTAGAGAGATCGGTCGAATCGATCGGTATATATATATATGCTCGAAACAATTCGAAAGTCCATTAAGATTTGCCAAATATGTTTAACATTTTATTAACGTAGATTTCGAAATTAATATCTTATTAAAAAGAATTTACTAGCAGATTGCACATTCGAGAAGAAAACGCATTAAAGCTATCATCTCATTCTTCAAGATCTTCGAGTCGTTGTAAGAATACGATCTTCGAATTGTTTCGAGAAATCCTGCGATTCTTGCGAAGGGCTGTAATTTCAAAGCTGACGCACTTGTAAAGCGCTGACGGATATTTGTCAAGCAGTGCGCCTTCAAAGATCTCGTAGATCCTCGGGTCTGGCAGCTTTTCCAGGTTTCCACCGTGCGCTACGGATCCGAAATATTGCGAGTAGCTGGTGAAGTAATCACCGTAGAAAGTCCTCGCTTCCTCTGTCATCGACTTCCTCATCGTCTCGAAGTATTCAGTCTGCCGGGCCAATATGTTGCTCTCCCTGAAGAAAGACCCTGTGAGAAGGTACAATATAATATATTTCTCCTTCCAGTTCCGCGACTTTATCGAATATTATCGAATGATTTATCGGTAGAAGTCTTTATTCGAGAAGTCTTTCATAAAAAGTTTTCGATGCAATTCAAAGCAGTAGACGAATTAAAACAATTCAAGATTATTGAAGGGAGACATTAATGTTTACTTGACCACTGTTTCTTTAAATAGATGCAAATCATTTTTCTTTTAGTCTGGAATGTACTTATTACTGGATTGCGAATTTTATGCATTCATGAAAAAAAGATGAGTACAGTATTGACGCTAATTGACGCTCGGCTAATTGACAGGAAGAGGTGGTACGATTATTCGAGCCTTGCAACACGTTTTTATAGTTGTTGACAATCGTTAACTATAAAAACGAGTTGCAGGGCTCGAATAATCGTATCTCCTCTTTCCAAATTGCCCATTTTCGTTGACAAGCTGAACGTCTATACATCAAATTTAAAACAGTAGACCCATTAAGAAAATGTAGGACTGTCATTATATTATTTTCAAGTTAGTCAAATTGTTAAAGAAAGAAAGACGTTTCTACCTGACAAATGGTTGTTCGCATTCACAAATACAATTTTTATTTTGCTCGTATTATTATTGCACGTGGAAATAGGCAGGACGGTCTGTGGTATGGTTATTCGTGATACAAATAATGTCGGGCAAATCTTATGGCTCGAAATAACGCGAAAATCAAGAATATTAATCAGTATTGTGGATTTCACTATACAACATAAAGCACTGGTGTAATCAGTCTTTGCACCTGATACAAATGTCGGCTACTAATTATTATCAACGCTTATCGTGTTAACGCGTTTTTCTTAACCAGCTTAAAGCAATCGGGTAAATCAGCGATCCGTACGTACTGATTAATAATCAGTGATCATTAATTAAATGCACGCGTATTCGACTGATTTTCAAACACATTTTTCTCGGAAACAAAGCCTTCTACACAATTTAATTGTTCGCGATTTTCATCTTACAACGGCGGTTATTTACAACTGACGTGTGACGCTTGATTTTAAATATTTATTCAATATTTTTTTACGAAAATGTCTGTATAGATACAACAATTGGAAAATGTAAAATATGAAACTGGTCATACTGATCGCTATTTAATGTTAATATTGCGCGTCCGCTACTGTTTCGAGCCATAGAATCTGCCTGACTTCACTTATGCCGTGAATATTGATTACAGACCAGGGATAAAGCAGACGACCTTGACGCCATACTTCTTTAGCTCGAGCCTCATGGCGGTGGCCCAGGCTCCAATCGCAGCCTTGGTCCCGCTGTAAGCTGCCACCCCAGGGATCGGCTGGATGTTACAGTGGCTCGAGATTACAACAATCCGGCTGGAGTGCGCTCGGATCATCGGCATCAGTTCTCGAGTGATTCTCATCGTGCCAAGGAAATTGACTTCCACTTGACTCCTGATCTGCTCCTCTGTTTGCCATTCGAATTCACCGAAGATCATCAAGGCGGCATTATTGATCAAGCATCGCAGCTCTGTAAATAGATCATTCTAATATTCGTTAACCTACGGAGCTCTAATCCGTAATCAATCGCGTTATCGGAAACCGGATAAGCTCCAATCAGAGCCCAGCAAATCAAATTGTTACCCGGATATATTGATCGATAATTGTCCGACTACTTTTCTTAGTTTACAGCGTAGATTTTTCCCTCGTTTCAGCTTTTCTGAAATAATGCATGAAAATGGAAGATGTCGTATAAGTTCTGCAGTCTAATTACTGTTCGTTGAAATTAAATGCGATCGGCTCTGACATTTCCAATTCTCGTTGTTATTAATACTTTTATTAGCTGCTCGAATACCCAACAACCTCGGCTTGCTGAATATTAAAAATCTCCATTTGTTTACGCGTTCATACTGAAACTGTAATCATTACTTTGCATTAATTCCGGAGAGCGGCGTGATGAAAGCGTAACTCACTACCCGAGGCTGCTGTATAAACATGATATAGAACCTTGTACGCGTTATACAACATGCAAAATTCGTATGGTGGTGTAATGAACGGAACTCGGCTAGATTATTATCATGAAACCGTAATATACACAATTACTTCGCGTATAATTAATCCGAATGATATTTTGAGATCAACACAACGATATTGTGCATCATGCACATAAAATTCGATGCTTCTCTGTAAACTTAGCTTCGTTATCGCAGTAACGAATGCGCAACACATAAATTTGATTTCAGTGAATTCTTATCAGTAGACTGCGGATTTCCTACACAAATTCTCATTTTCATACGTCATATATCAAATGTGAATTTGAGAATACCGAAACAGAAAATACTGAATCGAAAGACAGCGATCAGCTTTAAACACTGAATTTTAATTACTAATTTTATATTCCGAGAATACATATCAACATTTGGACGTTTATGAAAGTACAGTAAATTCTCCCTAATTGATGCACAGATTGTGTATAAAAATGGACAATTCCGGAGATACGATTATTCGAGCCTCGTGGCTCATTTTTATAATTGTTGACAATCGGCGACTCCTCTTCCCAAATTATCCCAAATTTTTGTTTACAAGCTGAGGGACAATTGGGGAGAATTTACTGTATAGAGTAAAGATTAGAGTAGAGTAGACATGAAGTGTAATAACAAAAAATTAGAAGGCGAAGCAAGTACAGTAAATTCTCTCAAATTGTCCATAGCCTTACCGCTTTCCCTTCCTTTTCCCACCAAAAACCACCGTCATTTCTTCAGCTGCCAAAAATCGTATCTCCTCTTCCTGAATTGTCCATTTTTGTGCACAATCTGAGCGTCAATTATGGAGAATTTACTGTAATTCGATTTTAGTCCAATATTCTTCAATTCGACCACACTGTGAAGCGCGACAATTTTTTTCGAAATAAAATGGTGCCCGTACAGCTGTCGCAAATTCGAGAATTTACGCAAATCCACGAGAAAAGGTAGAATTGTTCACACCTCCCAAGGGCTTGGGAGAGTACGATAAGACTTCGGTTTAGCAATCCAGGGTCCAAAAACCCAGCAAGGACCAGTTTCAGTTTGTTTTTCTTCAAGTAGGAGACGTGAGCGTACCGTGGGAAGCCAGCCGAGCTTAACAGGTGGCATGAATAGAACGCGACAGTCGTACGGGTGTAACTATAAACCTCGCTCGTTGTAAGTATTCGGTCGCAATTCTTCTCAGAGTAAACAAAGGAGTAATTCACCTAAATTCTCCCGTTCCAAGATCGTCCGTACGGACTCTGCGAAGTCAGTCACGCTGATGGGTTTCGTAACATCCAGAGAATAAACAAACGCATCGTTCTCCATTAGCTTCTTCGCCCCAGGACTGTCACTTCGTAATACGCCGGCGATCACAGTCGCCCCTAATTGGCGACAGTGCAGGGCTAAACTGTATCCTAGTCCTGAATCGCAACCAGTCACGATGACCGCATCATTAGGGCGAATTTTGACTCGGGTCTTAATTCGAGAGTACAAATAGGTTCCACCTGAAAGGAAAGAGGATTTCTTCCAAGTCGCTGTGATCACTGTAAGTATTGCTCGATTAATACCCATGCTTTATAATATCATGTCAGATCGGATACTTTCAGAATCCATGATTGCTTTACACTTGAAATTAGAAAATTATGCTTCATTTATAATTTATATCTTAAAGAAGTATCAGAAAGAACCGGAAACCGGAAAGAATTCGAAAATTATACGGTATTTAAAAAATAATTCAATTCTTTTTTCCGGGGAACAAAATATAATATTATATTTTAGTTTCTATATATAATAATTTGCCGTAGGCAAAAGAAATTTAATATTTGTTTTAACTCTAAAACTGTGAAAATAATATATACAAATATTAAATTTCTTTTGCCTACAGCAAATTATTTCTGATTAAATATGTGCTTTGCGAAAGTTCGACAGTGTCTTCGTGTAATCTTGCACTTATGAGACAGATTTTATCCTATCGATTTTAATTTATACTACAATGTATAGTGTTTGTAACGAGTCATCGACTTTTCTGCTGATGTGAGATCCGGATAGAAGGATATACAAAACCAGTAAGTAGATAAGAGTGAACACGCGGCAGTAGAGATTTTGTGTAATATTGAATAATGTATCATAACCCGTTCCGTGCCACGTGTCTCACCAGTAGTACATGCTTACATGTTTATTGAATACGCTAAAAAAATAGTTTATAACAAATTTAAGACGGAAGAATTAATTTCCACCACAAGAATGGGTCAAGATTAGCTTTGTTGCATTGTTATATATGTATATACGATAATTAATAATTACATATAATATATCAAGTTTCAACCAAAATATCAAATGGCCAGAGTGACAAGTCAAGTAAAAACAGCTCGGTACGGAACGTGTTAAAGATACGAATCTGTGTAATATCCTACTACTAGTGTAACAAGTATTTGGCAACACTTGCTCAAGGTCAGAAAGTTTCACCCTCTTACACATTTATAAAAATATTTATCTGAACTTCTAGAACTTCTAGAGAATATTGTAAGAATTTCGATTTAATCTATCAATTTTTAGAGATGTATATATATACATATACATAGTATACAATGTATAACTGATACAATTAAATAAGAAAAGAAGTATGTTGATAAATAAAGATCTAATATAACACAAGGGTTTTTTTTGCTTTCACTTACCGATACAACACAAGGAAACAGCCGACGCAACATATTTGTGTCCCCTGTTCCACGAATAAATAAAACCAAGTGAGGTCGCAAGATCGACGGCGAGTATTGTAGAATGTTTTCTCAAGTGTTTCACTATTTCCATCTTCGAATTGACCCGACCTTGGTGGTTGGTAAGTCACCCCAACGGTAACACAGCTCTTGTATCCCGGCGATTGAATCTCTATCAAGATTTATCCATATACATATTCTGTATTTTCAAACAATATTTAAAATCACCGAATAAAAAGATTAATACAATATCTTGTACCCGGTGTACACAAACCGCGCGAGAAGGAAACAAACTAACGTTTCGCGTTATCATTTTATAACAAGTACTGTTCCTTTTATAGCAAGGTAGCACGTGGATTACAAATGGTGTGCACTCTGCGGCTGATCTAATTGTAAGGGCCCAATTTAAAACAGCAGTTACCGTAAAATCGCTCGACGCACACGCGTAAACAATAAATATCCGAATGTAACGAACGAGCACAAGGTTGAAACGATCCTGTTCTCGTCCTAACAGCAAATGGCTGCTATGGGACGTGAAAAGAAAGAAAATAAACTGCCCCACTCTGCTACCGTTCGTTACGGTGCTCCTTTTTTGAAATTCAAACCGGAGGATCAGATCTGTTCGTGAGGTTCACAGAAACGTTTACCGTTCAAGATAAACAAGCACTGCTACGGAATCAATTTCAACGAGTACGTTCTTCATACTGTTCGCCATAAAAAGTGTCCTACTAAAAATAACTAGAAATCAAAGATTTCATCGGAAAAAAAATCAATTGATTTCAAACGGTGCACCATGAATGATTTCGAAGTTCGTTTATTTTATCGAAACTTAGAATTAATCAATTTTTAACAGGAGTGTTTTGGTACTTTACAGTATATAAAAAAGCTCTATCTTCAAAAAAGCAGTGATCATATTATAATTTTTTGTTTGGCAGTTCTCTCTAATTAAACAAGACACCCTATATACAGTTATCAATGAGAGAAATTGGAAAGAATTCAGTTCCTTGAATAATTACTGATGCTGTTTCACCGTGTGAATTTATTCTAAAGACAAAATTTATGATTCGTTTCATTATATCGTCGAATATGAAGGTATCTGGAGGCGCCGATCTAATTGGCTAAGAGGTTTTAATATTTCATGGGGGAAACGTTTCTTGGATCCGTCGCTAGACTCTCATTTGAATTGCAATCACGGTCACGTCTTGCGTGAATAAATCGATTACCATGAATTTTCGGAATTGTATCTCCGGTGTTATTTCCACCAAAGAAGATACTGACACTAGGAACTATTCAGAAAATGTATTTCCTACAATGTTTAAATACAATACGATTTTTTTTTATTAGATACAAATTGGAAATATCTGAACTTTCTCGACCGGTCAATCAGTTGAGAGATCAGAGATTTAAATTTGGAATAAATTATAATTTCGGCTTAAAACAAATATAACTACATACGTATATGACTAAACCAATCCGTTTCGAATCGAAATCACAAACGTGGAATTCTTATCAACTGAATTTGGGAAACCTGGCAGCCATTTTTATTCACGCTATCGCACACATTAGTATAAAAAGAACTAACGGTTTGTTTAAGAACGTACGCAGTGTTTTTGGAAAATGTTTGCAAATATTTACGGAGCGAAATATACAACACAGTTATAAGGCATACTTTACATGAAAATTAATAGATGTTAGTTCTAACAATACAGTGTACCTTAAACTAATTATTCACGTTGAATGAAAATCATACTTCCGACGATACACGTTTTTCGTTTGACTGATAACTCGTCAGATCGGCTATATTACACGCGTCATATTGCCATAAGCTGGCATTCATTCCATTCGCTTTATACTCAATTGTTCCTTTCGAATCTTTCTTTAAAGGTTTGAGTACATTAAATGCCGACAGATTAGTCGGCAACTATAACATTAGGATTCGCGTGAAGGTCGTAAGACGGGTCCCCATCAGTGGCCATTCTTCCAAGCCAAGAGAACAAAATTAAAATTCCGATAAATGTTAATATGCCCATAACGCCTATCATTGCGTATCTTTTATACAATGCCCCCGGTGAATTCCTGCGTCTCGGTGGTGGACTAACTATGAGCTTCCACCACCTTAAGAACCATTCCATGGCCGACTTCCTCTTGTATTTGTTCTCGTCGTGATCGAACGATATCTCTTTCGGATCGTCATAAGCCTCACAAACTTTTCGTGATGTCGGGTTGGACAATCCCAAGGACGAGTCGATATTTACAATAGAATAAGGTGGACCCATTTTCTGACTGTTTAAATGCACATTATTAATATTTGTGTGTACTGAATTAACACTACTAGAAGTGCGTGATGTGGCTACTGTAGGAATCGATGAGGTTGTTATATGATTTTGGTACGATGTAGATTCTACTCTTAGAGGTGGACGCTCTTGCTCTGGTTTCTGCTCTCGATCTTCACTGAGCTGTAATAGAAATAATATATTTGTACAATATTTTCATATTATAAATATATCTAATATGCAATCGATTGAAATATATACCAAAGGTAAGCCAAGACCAGCTCTTGCCCAATTAACTCCTGCTAATTTCTCCCTCAACACATCAGCTACAGGGGATACTAATATTGAATTTGGAAAAATGCACTCCTTGCATGCTGGACAAGTATATCCTGCGGGTGCTGTTATCGATGGCATTTCCCTGGCATATTTATCCAAACATGCCCAATGAAACATGTGGTAGCAAGTTAGCCGAACACAGTCACCTTCATTTAAGTTCACCGAGCATAAGGTACAGATAGGATTGTAGTCATGATCGTGAAGCCATAAGATATATGACTGTACAATACACTGAAAAAGATATAAAGTATTATAAAGATACAAGCAGGTGTTTATTAGAAGAAAATACATATACGTATTATTCAAAGCTACACATTATTTGTTAACATTTGTGTAAATAATTTTGCAAAATCGAATGTTTTTGTTGAGAAATTTTTTATGTAAACTGTACATAAACATTCAATTATTAGTAGCATTGATTTAATGCGATTGCGTCACTGAGATTCTAGACGGATTTACACTTCTGCATTTATATTAAATCCATTACAACCTACCTTTGAATGATTCGTAACCATACAGTGTTCGCAAACATTAACACGGTGTTCAAAACAAAATAAATTGGTTACTCTCCGTTTCGGACACTTGCACAGCCCCATGTTTTGTGAATTCAACACATTCACAGCTGCAAATAATTCAGAAGAACAAAATGAGGGCCTAGTTAATAAACAGCACTCCTACAAATTGGTCTTTTCACATGACATATCGTAGTAGTCTCATGACAATTTCAATCTTTATGTAGTGTGACACGGCTCCATGTTTCATCGGCCACGTCGTCTGACATTTACCTACCACGAGAAATAGAGAAGAAAGCACCAATAAGATTTTTCTGCCGTATCTCACCAGCGAATCATCGTCTCTCTTTAACAACATAGGCATGGACGATATATAAGAATAGATCTAACATTCAATATATGTACTTCTGTGATTCAATTCTATGAAATATAAGTGCTTTATTACCGCTTTCAACCATCCACAATTTAATCAGCAAATTACTTAATGGCGTATTCCTTTTAAATTATCTATACAAATTATTAAAACATTTTTTAAACATAATTACGAATGATTCTTACCATTTTTGCTATGTATGTAGTATTAAAAATTCCGGCAAATATCATCTGGTCGCCATGACATGTAGTGGCAAAACACTCGAACCATTCGTCAAAATTATCTACAGATGATAATGCTAAGAACATAGACTTAGAATCCGTACAGATATTGCATGAAATGCTGTTTTGTCTCAGGATCTGAATTACCGACTCTGTAGAAAATGCTGCGATACGATAGAGATAGTCTATAAAAATAATTACACTATGTCGTATTTCTGTAGTACATGTTTCATAAATACTAATTCTACTATTTACATATTCGTATCGTACACGCTTATTGCCTCCAAGTAATATTCAGCACTCGTAGTGGAAATGAAATATATGTATAGGATATTCACTTCTTGCTAACATGCCTATTTTTTCATGAACTATCGATAATGATGATCGCGACACGAAATGGTAAGGAGGCTCTAGAGCCTTTCAAAGCTGAGACAGAAAGCCTATAAGATATAAGATGCAATGTCTGTCAGATTACGGATCCTAAGTTTATCGACAATATTAATTAACAATTTGTATTAATTTGTAATTCTGTTGATTAATAATTTGTAACTGGATGGATCGATCATTTTGCTCGCTTGAACGTAGACCAATTGCAGTTATGTATTAGCAAATTTGAAAATATCAATCTGTCGCTCCTACTTTATCAACTGCTTGACTTGAAATGATAGACGACAGGTCGCGCTAGGCAAACCTACCACAACGAAATACATACAATGTTTAGCAAGGAATATCTTGTGAACTACTAATTTCCCTTCAAATTTCATCGCGATTTCAATCGACGAACTGGTCTCTTTCGGAATATGACTGAGTTCTTCACCTGCAAGTTTTTTCCCTCCATTTATTGCGCACTAACTTCGCGCAGATTTTCCAGAAAGAGGACGATATACAATGACATATGACGATGACAGTATGACAGAGAGAAATAGAACGATACAGCATAACGGTCGTCTCATTCAAATCGAATCTACTCTTTGTCATAAAGTTTACGTTCAAGCGATTGAATCTAATCGAATCACACCTCAGGAGTAGCGAAATTGTCTGAGACTGTCATATCCTCAGTGAATCCAACAAATTGAAGGTCAGTGATCACATTATCTTGTGTACTTTCTATCCAGCATTGTTTTCTTAAATTGTAAGACTGTGCAGTGAACGGTTCGTAAGAATAACGATTTGAAGAAATCTATGTATGGAAACAAATCGAGAAGAAGGAATAACATTTCTCTGTTTGAAGCTTCGTTTACAAGAAAATCGAGTTTGGAACTTGTTACAAGCTCACACATATCATGATACATGTGATTACGATCATTTTCGTTTATACTATCGCATTCATTGTCTACTGTAATATTTACATTCTGTCTTAAATCGTATGGCCAACAGCTATTCTTATTGTTAACCTGTTTGTATCAATCAAATTTTAAACTGATGTAAAAATTTCGATTATACCTTATACTCATGTAAATTCGTATGATTTTGAAGCAGGAAACCTTACAGATGGATGAAAGTTTCAATCAGTGGTCTGATGTAGCATCTGACAACGATGAGGATATCATTGAGGGCAGATCATTCATGATATCTGATAGCGATGAGGATATCGTTGAACATATCGATAAACAACAAGTTGTCGTAATCGAAAGCAGTAGTAGCAGTGAGAACTGTTCCAGGAATTTAAGTCCAGAGAGGTAATCACATTGTTTCTGTTCCTGCACTTGTCAAATTATCTATTGTTTTTGCACTGATGATTTCACATGTTTTCCTTTGAAACTTTTTTCAGACAAGCTGCAGCATCAAGAAAATCTCCCTTTACAGAAAATGCCATTAAGAAGAGTGTTAAGAAGCATATCCTTCAATATTCTGATACGGAGGAAGAGCAAGAGGAGGAGGAAAATAGCTACACACCTAGTCTTCCTAATTTAAGCAATGGCATTGAAGAAGATGGTAGTTATTACACACCTTTAAATACAAAATTAAACAAAATAATATATTAGTTTGTCCGGAAAGTTCATTTCAAATCTTTTATATGAATTCAATGAAACGATTCTTGTGGATTGTGAAACAAACTTTCCGATCAACCTAATGTACAATTTGAAAACAATAGTTCGGAAAGTTCGTTTCATTGAATTCATATAAAAGATTTAAAACGAATTTTCCGAACAATCTAATAGTTGATGGAAAAATAAAAACTCAGGAAAGATTTAGAAACAAAGCGAGAATAAGAATAGATTCACATTCTGGGAATACTGTCCACAGTATTGTGCACGAAAATGAATCGCATGATATTAGTATAACAGAAAAACACAACAGTGAATCAATATGAAAACAGGGGATGAACTTATATCTTTAAATAGTTCGTTCAATATAATTCTTCAGAAGAGAGAGAGTGAGAGAGCATGTTATAAAATTATGTGTATTCAATTCTGTTCTTTTTTAGGAGCTTCATCGAATGAGAAAGAAATGGAATCAGAAATTGTAATATCTCTGGCAAAACAAGAAATTGGGGTTGGTAATATTGATCCAATGGTTGCGCAAAAGAGAGCCTTATTAGTTTGTAAAATGGAACATTTACAGACACAGCTGAGAAAATCAAAAGTAAATATGGTGTTTTGTAATGAGAATACAAAAATTTATTTCATTTCCATTGTTTGTATTGTGGATCTTTAGTTGCTCCTAGAAACTGGTAACATCAACTTATTACCGGATGGAGGTAAGAAATTACGTGAAAATATCGAGATGCAGGAAAAAGAAATCGAGGAAGTCGCACTAGAATTACAGAATACTCCGCTCACGCAGGATGTTAAAGGAGAACCACATGACCTCAAGGAAGTAATAGAGTCAGTTAAAGAACAATTTGTTGATGAAGAAAATCCCTACTTATGCAATTTCGATTCTTCCATTGATGTGAATAGTATACCAATCAAACCGAAATCATCTCCACAAACGAAGGAACTGGGTAAAAAGGCTCAAGCGACTCTGGACAAAGAATTAGCGTTGACGGTAGATAGGTTGCAAGATTTACACGGATCTCTGATCGCTAGACCGTCTGAGGACGAAAGAGCTGAAGATCCACAGGGTTTGAAAGTCAAGTTGATGCCACACCAGCAACACGCATTGTTGTGGTTACAGTGGAGAGAAGGACAAAAGCCTCCCGGAGGTGTTCTCGCCGATGACATGGGCTTGGGAAAGACCTTGACGATGATATCGTTAATACTCGCTGATATTGCAAGTAAGAAGCTGAAAGACTCGGACGACTGTAGCGACGAAGAATGGGCAGATTACAATGCACCATTGCGCCACAAGGGAGGCACGCTAGTGGTTTGCCCAGCATCATTGTTGTCACAATGGGAGACGGAGATCAGCCGCAGATGCAAGCGAGGCATGCTCGCGGTTGAAGTTTACCATGGTAGCTGCAGAGAGAACGTTCCTAAAAGATTAGCAAAGAACGACGTGGTGATTACGACATACAACATACTATCCCGCGAATTCAGAACAAGAGCCACAGCTTATAAGATCCATTGGGAGCGCGTAATACTTGACGAGGCGCATGTAATTCGTAATCATAAAAGTAAAATGGCAGAGGCGGTGCACGGTCTAATATCCAAGAAACGGTGGGCTCTCACTGGTACCCCTATTCAGAACAAGGAGATGGATTTGTACTCTATATTGAAGTTCATAAAATGTTCCCCGTTCGACGATTTACGGGTTTGGAAACGATGGGTAGATAATAAAAACGCTGCCGGTCGTCAAAGGCTAGCCACCGTGATGAAGTCCCTGATGCTTCGTAGAACAAAACATGAGCTGCAGGTCAAAGGCAATCTGGATACCTTGCCCGACAAATGTATAGAGGAAGTGTTGGTAAAGCTCGACTCACAAGAGCAATTGGTGTATGAAAAGGTTTTGATTTATTCTCGAACGTTGTTCGCTCAATTTTTGGCACAGAGAGCTGAGAAGGATCACATGTACGATCTAGCTTCGGGAAGATACGATCAACCGACTTTTCTTTCAAATCCTAGTATGTATGCGAGTAAAATGGTACATACTTCTTTCTGAAGCGTTTCAAGCATCAAATCTTGTTAAATCGCGATCTCTTTTCAGACATGAATACTCAGTTCACAAAAGCGCAAAACAAATTACTGTCAATGCATGCTGATATCAAAACGCACGAGATCTTGGTTCTGTTGCTACGTCTACGTCAAATTTGCGTCCACCCATGCCTCATTCATTCTATGCTGGATCAAGAGGACATGCAGGATACTGGGTTAACGGATACTGACAACGTGGACGCTAACTTGTTATCGAAAATGGATGGTATGACGTTAAACGATGGTGAAAATGAAGACAATGCGAACACAAGTGAACAAGAGATAGGCATTGACCGCAGAGTAGTAGCCAATGTCCTCACATCTGAGAACCCAGTCTTTCAAGCTGAGCACGTCAGTTCTAAGGTAAACCTGCTACGCGATCCTGATTAATTTCCTCTGGACTTGTTATTCAAATACAATGGATCGTTATAATATTCAAATGTAAGTTTAGATACCGAAGTAATACAAGTTTCTTTGTGCTTAGATGCAAGCGGTATTGAAAACAGTGAAAGAAATTTTGAAAAAAGACGATAAGATGATCATTGTATCTCAGTGGACTAGCATGCTGGATATCGTAGCAGCTTATTTGCCTTCGTTAAAAGGTGCTACGTTCAAGAAGTTCACGGGCAATGTTCCGATCAGAGATAGACAGGTATACTCGATTATGAATGATCGTTTCTTCGGTATTCGTTGACACTTTGGAATTCAATTCGCATTCGTCGATTCTTTAGAGTATAATGGATGCCTTTAACGACCCGGACAACGACCCAAAGATACTGCTGCTGTCTCTTACTGCGGGAGGCGTTGGATTGAATCTGGTCGGTGGTAACCATATGTTGCTAATAGATATCCATTGGAACCCACAATTGGAGATGCAGGCTCAGGACAGAATCTATCGCTTCGGACAAAAAAAAGATGTTTACGTATATAAGTTAGTGGATAGTACAGTAATGTCTCCTTAACTGACGCTCAGATTGTGCACAAAAATGGACAATTTGGAAAGAGGAGATACGATTATTCGAGTCTTGCGGCTCGTTTTTGTAATTTGTTGACAATTCGTCACTGTAAAGACAAATCGCAAGGCTCGAATAATCGTATCTCTTCTTTCCAAATTGTCCATGTTTGTGGACAATTTGAGCGTCAATTAGGGAGACATTACTGTATTTCGTTCTGAGAATACTGAGTGTTCATAAATAACACTAAATTCACGCATGGACATTCTTCTATAGGTTCATCTGCAGGGACACGATCGAGGAGCGCATCAAGCGTCTGCAGGAGAAGAAAATGGAGATAGCGGAGAACGTTCTCACTGGTGCAAAGAATTCTGCTGCCTCGAAACTAACTCTGAACGATCTCAAATCTCTGTTCGCTTTCTAACGAAATGTCTTCCTTAACTAAAATTATTTTTTGATAAATATTTTCGTGCAATATACAGTTTTTTATTCATAAAGCTACTCAAAGTTGTCGAAAGTTTTTTATTAGAAATTTCAAATGCGAAGAAGGAGGTGTCACGTGAGCCTGAGAATGTCTCCGATATTCCGTGTTTCTTTGTTGCTTCATTTTATTGTATCGGACACCGTTGCAGAAATATATGCCTGTCCTACTAGAAGAAGAAGAAGAAGAAGAAGGAAATGAATCATAATTCTTTAATCAGGTTTGAAATACAGTTCGGCCCGCTCATCTATCACTATCCACATTGAGAATCGCACCCACGTCATCTTGTTTAACATCATCAAGTAAATATTTATGAATATAAAAAGAATATACTATATAGCAACGCCAATCGGAAGGAAGACAAAGAATAATTATTCTTAGGTTAATAAATGACGCTTATTTATTTGACAATGAACGTTACAGTCTTCGGATCATGATCACCTTCTTTTCGTATGCTTCACTTGTCTCGTATCTGAAACACGAGGTACAAGTACCAGGTAGATTGCTACTTGCTGATCGCGTGCAATCGCATGTCGCGTGTCCAATTATTACCAGAGTATACATTTAAATAAACAGATATGTACCCCGCCACAAGCCCATAAAATCTAAATTTAGCGCCATTAGACATAGTGGCAAAACGCTGAAACTGATGGACAAAATTACCAACAGCTGATTTAGTTGGTAACAATTCGAGTATTTTCCCACTACATAGGTTGTCGCTATACGAACCTCCGACAACAGAAAATTCGTGCCGGATTTTACATTGTATATCTGTTTGTATAACATTGAATATCTGTTTTCTATATTTGCAATATTAGATAAACTTTTCTTTACATAATATAAATGCTGGAGAATTTCTTGAACATTTTCGTATTCTCAAAATATTCTTTCGTTTGGTGTTCTTTAGAAAAATACAAAAAAAGGTTCGTTCATCGTAACAGAAAAGATGTTCTATTTATTAAGAAAAAGTCGTATACGTAAATAATAAAACATGAATTGTAGGTTTAATACTTTTATCAAAAATTTGAAACTGTTCTCCATACAAGAATAGCAATGTTACCGCCGTTATACATGTATAAGAACGTTTTTTCCTGATATGTAACTGCAGAAGCATATGATTCACCAACTACTACGTGAAATGGCCCTCCAAAACGTTTTTCTAAACCGTACTTAATTGCCCGAGCTGCAAGTTTGTAATTATCTGTATACTTCTCCGTAGCCGTTACACACATTTCAATAGCTTCTTGTTTCATTTCTTCTGACATGTCGCTTTGCTGTACAAAATATACCAGATGTATAACATACATATTTCAATTTGCAATTAAGATTGCAAATGTTAATCTTCGAAGAATGTTAATTTATTCATGCACCTTACACAAAGGATAAGTGTGAAAAATAAGGGGTTCCTCCGTCTTTTTTACCTCTCCTGCTGACATCCTTGTTTCAATCTATGATGATTTCTATCCGTTGAAAGTAGATATAAAAACTGATTAATAAAAATTTTTAATGCTTTTTATATTAAATCGATATATCTATTCAATTTCATTTGTTATTTCATAAAATTGCGATATAATAGGAAAATAATAAGATTTGTCTAACCATATTTGAATTTTAACTTAAAAACACTAATATATACATATACCTTATATGTACATGTTTATCATTAACAAAATGTGATGTATGTATTTCTCTTAAAAAATGAGAAATATGTATATGTATATAGTTTTAATTATGTATTATTTATAATAATATGAAACTAAAATTAAATAATGTAAACTATTACTTTATAGTAAATTTAAAAGAACCATATTCTAAATAGTAAGGGGTTATTTCTCAAAATTAACCAATGGCTAACAAGGATTCTACATACAGGCTGGTCAGGCTTCAGTCGATCTTTAAACTTCAAGAGGATTGGTAACTATAGCTTGAATAACCGCTTTATTTTTGGCGCGAAGGCATTTTATAGCTTTATTAAAAGAAAAAAAGAATATTAAGTGATATTTATTGAAACATATAATAAAGGCATATCATAATAAGGTATAACAATGTAGAAATACTAAATGTAATGCACGTAAACATTGATAACTTTTTAAAATATTGAAACCAACACTTACCAAGCTACATGATGGCATATTAAATTAACGAACTGAATGATCAAATTTTATTTGTTTGTTCAGACAACTTACGTGTATGTAATTTGCTTTACGATATTGAACATGTTATATTTAATATATAGTTCTATGTTGTACTGTACAATGTATAACCTATGAATGTTGAGGTTCCAATTGAATTGATCAAGGTCAAATCTATACAAATCAAAGTAACAAACTGATTTAAAGATTTTGTTCTGCAATATAAATAAAAATCTCCAATTTTAATTATTTACATGAAGATAAGCTAAGTAATAATTAACATTTTCATAAGAAAAATTTTAAGAAGTATATAGCAGTTTTAAACATTCACTTTTTTATAAAAATTCATTAAAGTATAAATATAATCCATGTCCTTTATTTTGTTATCAGATGGAAGATCCAGCTACGGCACGCTTAAAAGCTTTAGTTGTAAGCAGCAACGATGCCTTGGAGTTCAAATTAGTCCGTATTATGGAAGATTTAGAAAATGATGAAACTACATTTAAACCAGAGATGTCCCATCAAGTATTTGGAGACAGGTTTGTTTAAATCATATGAGTAAGCAAATATTGTTTGCTTAAATATATTTATCAGATAAAATTATCTTTCTCTAAGACTATACTTTATACTATATTAATTATATATATATATATTACATTTATTAACATTATTTATTAATTATTTTCTTGATTATTCATTTTATTTGTCAGTGAATCTATATTTGGTTACCGGGATCTTAGAGTGAAGCTATACTACTCGGCAGGTTGTTTAGAAACTTATTTGGGCATGACCTATTCAGAAAAAGTAAATAAATCAATTTGTGAAGGAGTCGAAGCTGATGAGGTATTACCTAAAATGGTGGAGAAACTTGCACCCAAAGTTCATGATAATATAGATTCATTTATTAAATCTCTGGAAAAAGATGATACATTTAGACCTCATGGAGAATTGTTGCATTCATTTTCCATTGATGGTAATCAGTTTTCTTTATTACATTTTTTAAATTGCATGAAATGGATCAATACATATGTATTTATATATATACATATTTTATAAATAAATATGTATATATATATATATATATACATATTTTGATGAGATTACAGATGAAGGATGCACTAGAAAATTTGAAGTCTATAAAGCTGACATGACTTATAAAGGTTTCAAGGAATATCATGAACGTCTCCAGACATTTGTCCTTTGGTATATAGATGCTGCCAATTTTATAGATATAGACGATGATCGGTGGCATTACTTTAATATGTAAGATCAATTACTATATTTTCATTAGCTTATTAAGTTCATGCATAATTATTTGTTCTTTCTTTAAATAGATTTGAAAAATATCATTCAGCACATGGAACTGTTCGCTATGCAACCACTGGTTTTGCTACTGTGTATCAGTATTATGCATATCCACACCATACTAGACCCCGTATAGCTCAAGTTCTCATATTACCACCATTTCAAAATATGGGCCTTGGTGCACATTTATTACATGCTATTTATCGCGAATATATAGGAAGAAATCAAGTGAAGGATATAACAGGTAATTGAGCATATAACGACTGCTAATTATATTATGAAGCTATAATGGAGGCAATTCTATATGAAGTATTTCCTCTATACCTTGTCATTGTGACTGAGAACATTTCATTTTGTGTTTCTTCTACTTGGCACTTAAAATTCAAAAACAGCTAAGCCAAAGCTAAGCCTGATCAATCAATTTGGTTTCAGTAAAACTAGTTCATTTTGGTAAGGCATTGTCATCATTTTTGTAGTTGAGGACCCATCGGTGACTTTTCAACGATTAAGAGATTACGTGGACGCAATAAACTGCAGCACGTTATCTAGTTTTTCACGGGAATGTCTGCTTCAAGGTTTTAATAAAACTATGGTTACGGAAGCGAAAGAGAAATTCAAGATAAATAAGGTATTGATAATTGATGCATTAATATATACATATAACAAAGAATATACATTGAATGGAAAATCATTTTCTGATTTATAGAGACAAACTCGTAGAGTATATGAAATTTTGAGATTGCGTTCAACTGATTTATCAAACGAGAATGAGTATCGTGAGTATAGATTAGATGTAAAAAAGAGATTGAATATCCCATATAAACGTGAACAAAATGATTTAAGAAAGTTGGAGTGTGCACTAAAAAACATTGGTAAAAAATCAAATTACACACTACCTACATCAGAGCAACGTTTGCAAACTCTTGAAAAAGAATATAGGAGTTTAGAAGAGGAGTATAAAAAAGTTATAAAGCGATTGGAAGATGCAGACGAACTTTGAAATTCAATATTTTCTAATATTTTGTTTTCGATTAAGTCATATATATATATATACATACAAATTAATTAATACAATATTTATGAAATAATTGGTTAATTAATTTTGTGGCTTAGTACTGACTATTAGAAAGGAATATTTTTAACATGTTGTAATACAATTTAATCAACCGAACGCTGTTCATATTTTTTGTAATTTTGTTACTTTACCAAAATAAATGTTTCAAAAATAATGTAGGCATAAGAATATAATAAATAATATAGGTTTTACAATAAAAAAATACATTCTTATATAATGCAAAATATAACATTGTGATTGAAAATTGGCGTTTCGTTTGCTTATCTTAACGTTCACTTGCGGCAATTTTTCATATACCGCCAAACTTCCAGTTATCATTAGTACCAGATGGTGCTTGACCAACTTGTTTCTGTAAACTGTAATAAGTACAAAATACGTACATAGAAATAAAAATAAATAAAGTCTGAGGGGTTCATAAAGTCATTTAAAGTAACTTTTTTTCTTAGCACAAATGCAATACGCAGCTTTGTTTACTTGTCATTAAAAGACAGTGACCAATGAGAGATGAGATCAATTGCTGCGAGACGGTCGAGCCAAAGAGCGGAACTGGGCTTCGTCTGCTCGTCGCCTCTTATTGGTCAGTATCTTTCGTTAATTCAGTAGTGCCAAACCATAGTAAGCCCAGGCGGTGGCAACCGGCTTAGCATTATGAAGCAGGTAGAGAAACTGCTTTTCCTCTGATTGGTTAACGCTTCACAGCTAAACAGTGCTGCTCTCGCAGTTTTAGACAAAGAGAGAAAGTGGCGAGTGAGCAAAAGAGCATAACATCAGCACAACTATAAGCAAAACAAGTAACACCGATGATCAATGTAGCTTGTCTCACTTTACCATACTTGCGATTTCACTCTATTCGCGTATCCGTTTGCCTAGTGCTCCATCTAAAATACGTGACATATACTTTCCGTCCTTTCTCGACCATACAGTTTAGCGTATTTACGAACGTCTTGAAACGACGACCATTTCTACAATTATTAAAATTTTCGGAAACCTATAAGCTACATGTTAGATAATACTTTCTAGTTTATGAATCTACATCTGAAATTTGCATTCATATTCTCTTAGAAAAACTACACATTTAATTTAGTAATTACCTACAAAAAATTCTTAAACTCAGAGATTTAGAGAATTATTGAAGATTGCAACAATTTACTGGCAAGAAAGATTAAAAAATTATATGAAACAATTCTAAAACGTTTAGTCGAAATTTTGATTCGCAATCTACAACAAAACTAGGATTTTAGGTAGCCCTCCTCTAACATACTTTCGTTCTAACACGATAGGAAAAATTGCGGGTACCTTCGTATAGCACTGCAATCTATAACACTGTTTCGCTCTAATACGATAAGAAAATTGCGAAAAACTTTGTACAACACGGTACATACTTCTATAACACTGGATAACATAATTGTTGTTTAACATATTTAAAAACTTAATTACCTTAAAATAATGATGGGAAGGAATAATGAACTATAGTGTCTTCACATGAAAATATAATTATTATAATTAAGGGTATATAAAAAAATAAACCCTTCCGCTGAAAAAAGCCGAAAATTCAAAAAGGAGTTGCAAAATTGTCTATCTTCATATCATGAAATCTACAATGATTTTGTAAGAACTAGCAAACAAACCAAAATTACAGATTTTTTAAAGAGGATAGAAGGTGCAAAATATCTAAATGAAGAAGAAGGTTCAGAAAAATAAATATAATCTCGTTCAACCGAGAAATCGTTCTCGTTTGATGAAAATAATATTTTTTGTTTTTTTTTTCGTTTTGTAATATACATACATTTATATTTTTCATGAAAATTAAGTTTCTTATATGGAATTAAAAAAAATGTTTGTTTTTAATAAGTTTTTGGAATGGAATCTCTCTTTTTGTACTGGTACTCATATCTATCGTGTCATAGAAGGGTTACCTGTATAGGGAAATGGCTGTGTTGTTTGTGGGTCTGGGTTACGTAGGAAATCGTATTTTATTCGGTCATCGACATTATCACTTCTAGAGCGAACTGGACGAACTTTGCTGCTTGCATAAATTTCAGGCCCTGAAAAGGACCGTAATTATTAAATAGAGGAGTGGTCTAGCATGTGCCAGGGCTCGGACAAAAAGAGTTTCTCCAGTTATCGTTAATCCTTTCATTGCTGGTGTAGATACTTCTTTTCCAGAAACCGTTATTTCATAGCATAAAAATTGAAGAACTGCATATTAGACGCATGTTTATTCCATGAAGAATCTACTACGAGTGAATACGGGACAGCACAGCACAACCCTCTCTTTCGGAATACGTGGTACCGGTAAAGAAGAAGGACGAGATCGTTACTTCCTCCCGTTGATTGTGGACCAATTGGACCTCCTATGTGATGCGGTGGTCTATAGCATACTAGACCTACGGAATGCTTTTTTCCACGTCATGGTTGAACCCGAAAGCCGAAAATACACGTCCTTCATAGTACACGATGGACAGTACGAATTTTTGCGAGTCCCATTTGGTCTGTGCAACTCCCCGCGGTCTTCCAACGATTTGTTAACATCGTGTTCAGGGACCTTGTTGCTAGGAAGGTTGTTTTCACATATATTGACGACCTAGTTGTTCCGGCAGTCGACTTCGAGGCCAGAGCCACGGAATACGGACTACGAATCAATTGGTCGACACGCGAATTCTTGAGGACGCGGGTGGAGTATCTCGGGTACGTAGAGGAGGGAGGTACGATCCGCCCCTCGGAGGATAAAATGCGATCGGTGTTCACGCAGTTACTGAAAGCCAATGTACCTTTTCGATTCGGGTCAGAAGAACGGAGCGCGTTCGGGCTGCTCAAGGAAGCTCTGCGTGAAGGGCCAGTACTGCGAATCTACCGGCCCGAGCGTGAAACGGAGTTGCACACTAGCGCGTCGATGCAAGGATTCGGGGCAATAGTGCTCCAACGCGACAGCGAGGACGGTGCGTTCCACCCTGTCTATTATGCAAGTGGGAAAACAATGACCGCGGGGCAGCAACACTCGAACTACGAAGTACTAGCCATAGTTAGAGCATTGAACAAGTTTAGAGTCTACTTGTTTGGGATCCACTTTAGGGCCGATTCACATACACTTGCTTGGCTCGAGTCGTACTAGCAGCGTGCTCGATTGAGACTGACCATATTAGACGTGCGAGCATGATGCCAGGCAGGACCAATAACCTCGGGACTGAAGTCCCTTAGACCGAGATTTCGGAGTTCGACTTTATCTTTTCCGAATGTAGAAAAGGACAACAAACGAAAAATAGATAATATCGCAACGTGTAACTTCTTTATTTGTTCACTACTTCTTAATGGGACGTTTTCCAACGCAATCGTGAGCTTTTTCTGATTAAAATAAGACGAAACACGATATAATTTTTGTAAGGTTATATCGATTTTTATGAAAGGCAGTATCTTTTTTGAAAACTGGCTAAAGGACTAGTCTATTAGACAATGACTATAATATTTTTTTAAAATTTTGCTATTACTTGAAATGACAACAAAAAATAAAATGCTACTGCTTTTTAACTTTTTTATCTGAGCCTATAAATGCGTTTTGTAGATCTTATATCAATACTGAAAATTTCATCGAAATCGTTTGTCCTTGAAATACGCTGTAAACAATTAGAGATCGATCAAATAAAAACCTACCATTATTTAAAAAAAAATATTAGTCGTTTAGTCCAAGTTTTAAAAGAGATACTGCGTATACCGACCGATAGCCTGTTAATCGGCTTCTTGTCTTCAACGCTTACCGACCGGTAGCCTACTAATCAGCTTTTGGTTCCCAGCGCTTACCGACCGATAACCTAAATATAAATCGACGTTTCACTCCGACCAGCTGCCTCCGATTGTCATAGAAACCGATAATGTGTTATTCACTATTAAGATGAAAGTGTTAGATTGAATTACTGTAAGTCTCCTATATTATTATACAATTTTTTACATATTACATACCTTCCGCGTTGAATAAAATAAATAAAATAGATCAAATAAATATTGTTTAATGCTAACGTCATGAAAATATAAAAATGTTAAACAAAATTACCGTATAATAACAGAAGTGGAATAATATAGAAAATAATAGTAAACAAAGTTTGATTTAACATTTCTATAAGCGAAAGAAGAAGCGCATATTATTGTATATAAGTGGCAAAGCCAACCCAAATACTACTACTAGTACTACTCTGCTGCTGCTTCTGCTGCTCTTTCTACTATCGCAATCAAAGTCGCGGTGTTCTTCGGAAGGATACATCACCGACATACATTGACCCGACCCCCAAACGCTTGCCTCAAAGAACAATTCCGACGCCGCGTTCGTACTGGCCTTGTTTTGCTAATTAAACGTTCGGCAATCGGTGCCTGACGCACATCGCCACGACGGTGCATTAACGGTCCCCCGCGACGCTGAACATGCCAGATAAATTTTCTGAGCCCTTGCGCTAAACACTTTGCGACCTTGCGCTTTACCAAGAAGCCATGCTTCAATAATTGTTATCTTGTTTACTACGTTTTTGTCCTCAGTATACGTTGTAAATATTTTGAGTATTTCTCGCGTGCGGTTTTGACATACCTTATATTCTAGGTTAGACACGTCGAATTATTTTCTGTCGCTTTCTGGTAAATGTTTGATTAATTAGTGGTTTTAAGAAAATTGACCACAACCTGTAAACGTTAAATATAGCCACCATTGTTGCAATACGACGAACCACAGGAACCATTCTACTAAAACTGATACTAAGTTCTTAAGCAATAAAAATGAATACAAGTTTTACTTCCTCTGAAATTGTCAAAATAAGAATTATTTATCCTGATCAGTGGAACTTCCTGTTGTTGCTTGTCTTTGCAATTCGCTTTTGGGGAATTACAGTATATATGTCTTAACATTGAAATCATACCGTCTTTCATAAGGCTGTAGTGTGACACTTGGACAAATCTAACAATATGATATAGTATTTACTAAAATACTTTAAATATACAGATCAGGAACTTAAAATTCTGTCATTTTGAAGACGCTATAAAAATTTCCAGAAGAGTTCCAGAAGTTCCAGAAGTTCCAGAATTTCCATAAAAGTTCCAGAACACTGTTACTGGTCACTCGGAGATCAATGTGGGAAAGTTCAGCTTATGCTAGTTCATCAGCGGACGCTGAACAACTTGTTACTTGTTGACATGAATTTTCTCGGTTGAGGTTTGCAACTGTACATCTATTTCGATGGGATTATTGTCGGAATGATATGAATCATCAACGTAAGACTTAGTAGATGCTTGATTAGTTAGTTGGAGCGGTGCGGGGCGCGGCCACCTCGCACTGTATATACACTGGTTACGGGGAGGGGGAATTGAACTCCTCCCCGCGACGCGGGGGACCCGCGGTAGTGTACTTACGGGTTCTCGTGGTTCCCCGAACCGCCATTTGTGGCACCGCGTCCTAAGGTCGCCGTGGAGGTTTTAGTGGGTCAAAACCCACACTACCCCTGCCTTGCACTCCCAGGCGGGCGAGGGTGCCTGAAAAGCAGATTTCCTCCACGTTGAAAAAATAAAGTTTTAGAAAGTCCAGAAGTTTCAGAAGTTACAGAAAGTCCATAAAGTCCAGAAGTTCCAGCATACTGTCAATTTTCATGATAATATTACTGAACATTGAGCGAGATCAGTGCATCGACATCGTGAATTGTGATTGACATTTCCAAGCAGCAAATGCATCCTCATCAAAATGGGTAAGTTTACTATTAATCATATTCTTCACAATTCTTAAATATACTGTTGAGGGGGTTATTTGAAATAAAAGAGTGTAGAATGAGACACACGTAAATAACTATATTTAAGAAAGAAGTGAAGGAAACACTGTGAAGAAGCGCACACTATGAGAGTACTGAAGAACCTGAGAGGCCTGGGCGACAACACATGTTTTTATACCTGTGTACTCTCCTCAAGTATATGAAAACCCTGCACTTCAGGATGTGGAGGCTTTCTAAGACTCTAGAAATTACTTCTTGCTTCAATACTCCCCTTAAAGCTCTACATCCTTATCTTACAATGAAAGAATTCATTCCACAATCTCTCTTATACTTATAAGGCCTAATTTCCTACTTAAGATAATATATCTCGGTTTCGCTAGTGCTTTCGTGAATATATCGGCTATTTGTTCTTCACTTGTGATATACATCAAATCAATTTCACCTTTTTTATACAAATCACACACAAAGTGGTACTTAATATCTATATGTTTGCTCCTTTGGTGGAATTCGGGATTTTTAATCAATTTTAAAGCACTCATATTATCTACATACAGCTTATAGTTAACAGTATCCATTCTACAGTCGTGAAACAATTTGTTTAAATCATACGATTTCTTTTGCCGCTGACGCTGCGCTTACATATTCGGCTTCAGTCGTCGATAGAGATATGCATTACTGTCGCTTACTTTGCCACACAATTGATGCATTCGCAAATTTAAGAACTAGGCCAGATGTTGATTTTCGAGTCTCCTTATCTCCTCCAAAATCAGCATCACTATACGCTTCGAAATTCCCATTCTTATTATAAAATAAGCCTACGTCTATTGTACCTTTTAAAAACCTTATTATACGTTTCACCAGAAGCCAATGTGCTTTAGTTGGTTTATCCAAAACTCTCGATACTACGTTGAGTGCAAAACTTATATCCGGTCTACTTACTGTTTACAAAAAGGTTAAATTACCTACAGCTTCTCGATACGGTACATTATAACAATAATCTTTAATCATGTCAGTCGCATCAATCAATAAATCAATCTGTAAATGTTGATCCCAAGGAAATTGTTTACATCTTTCGTGCTTGTTATTTTGAAATTCTTACTTAGATCAAGAAAGAGTTTATCTATTAAATGCTCGTGCGACGCTGCTGCAAGCCCGTCATCAACATAAATCGCTAGAAACATTTTTTCTTCGTTCCTATCATAAATGTTTCAGCCCATACAAACTTTTCAGTAATTTACAAACTTTTGTTGTCCCGTCACGAAATCCTTCAGGTTGTTTCATGTATATATCTTCGTTTAAATTTCCATACAAGAATGCAGTCTTTATGTCAAATTGACCTAAGCTCCATCCGTTACGCTCAGCGATACTTAATAAAAATTTCACGGTATCATAACGGACTACCGGACTGAAAGTTTCTTTACAGTCGAGCCCTTGTATCTGTGAGCATCCTTTTGTTACCAATCGCGCTTTAAATCGTTCCATATTATCAGGAGAGGTCTTTTTTGTGTAAACCCAGCGGTTATTAATAATTTTGCGATTTACAGGCTTCTCGACTAAAATCCACGTTTCATTTTCGCGTAAGGCATTTATTTCTTCTTCCATAGCATTAATCCAAAATTCCTTCTCCTTACAAGTAATTGCTTCATTATAATCGACAGATAATTTCTCTGCACGAAAAGTGGTCGGACAACGGTAAAATTCTGTCCGTTTAATCGTTTTCCTATCACGAAGTTGCATTACATTATCATTTTCGATTGAAGATTGCAAAGGCTGTTGTGCTTCATCTGTACTATTATTAATATTGACTTTGAGTTCTGTATTTCTAAAACTAACTTCATTGTCATGTACAACTGGATCTTCTGCAATCTTCTCACCTTTTTTTAAATGTATCTATATCAATTTTGTTTGCTGTTAATCTCTCGGATTTAAATAGTACATCGCGACTCAAAACAACGTCTCCTAAACTTGGCATAAATACCCGATATCCTTTGCAATTTTCAATATACCCAACTAGGTACCCTTTTACAGCTTTCCTGTCGAGCTTTCTTCTTTTTTGAAACGGTACATGTACAAAGCATTCCGTCCCAAAAACTTTCAAATTTTCTATACTTACCTCTTTGCCGTACCATAAATCGTAGGGATTCTGACCCACCGGTTTTGAAGGTCCCGTTCTGTTTATGACATACGCAGCTGTGTTCATCGCTTCAACCCATAATAACAAAGGTAATTCCGATTTCGAATATAACATTGACCTTGCAGCCTCGACTATAGTTCGATTATCCCGTTCTGCGACACCGTTCTGCTGAGGTGTATACGGGACACTCCAGGTATGTTTTATACCTTTATTGCTCAAATAGCGTTCAACGTCTCTATTTTTAAATTCTTTTCCGCAATCGCTGTGAAGTGTTTTTATGTTCTCCCCGAACAAATTCTCAACCTCATTACAAACTAGTTGCAACATTTCGGACACTTCTGATTTTTGCCGCATAAAGTAAATTTGCCTAAATCCAGAGTAATCATCTTTAAGAATTAAAAAATACCGTTTTTTTCCTATTGATTCGTGTTCCATCGGCCCATACACGTCGGCATGTATAATTTCGCGACATTTCTTAGCACGATCGTTTCTATTATGAAAATTAAGCTTATGGTGTTTTTCATACGCACAACCTTCGCAAAAAACACTATCATCCTTTACATGAATCCCCTTATTTTTCAAAAAATATTTTACATGTTTAAAATTTGGATGACATAGTCTTTCGTGCCATAGCTGTAAGCTTTCGCTGCAAGATTTAACGCATACCTTTTCTTTACTAACATTATCAACTAAATTACATCTTTTTGCTATTGTAACGCGTAAATTCACTTTAAATAAATCGCCCCAAATCGAACCAGTCGCTATGACTATCCCGTCGCGTGAAAATATACATTTTTCGCCATATTCGGTAATCGCGTGATCGATTCCTTTTCTCGTGGCGGTAATTATTGAAAAAAGATTTTGTTTTAATTTTGGTACAAATAAGACATCGTACATAATACCTGCTATCCATTTCCTGTCTACATACGTTTCAATTTCTATATTACCCTTTCCGTATGCTGGAGTAGGATCTCCATTACCTAGTTGAACAATCACCGGTTCTTCAAACTCTTCAAAGTCGTGGAAAAAGTCTCGTCGGTGCGTCATGTGATCGGTTGCACCCGAATCAACCACCCAGATTCCGTCACCTCTAAAATCACTGCTGCTTCCTACAAAAGCCTGCTTCTGGCCCGAAGTCGAAGTCGAAGTCGAAGTTGAGGATTGCTGCACTCCACCGTTGTTGCGTGACCGGAAATTTCCCTTCCTCTTGAAACAATTTCTGCTTAAATGTCCTTTAGAGCCACACACGTGGCAACCAACACAATTTTTCCGTATGTGGTCCATTCTACCACACGTATAACAACCAGAAAAATCATTCTTTTGAGGCTCGTCATAATTCGATTTGTGTTGATAACGATTTTACACAGCCACATCCTCGTCGTTATCCTGTTCTTGAATTCTGACTTCCTCAGTCATCAATCGCGCCGTCAAGTTTTCAAGGGTTTTCTTTTTATCTTCCACTGAGTCCCACGCACAATATGCGTGTCAATACCATGGAATCAGGAACTGCACCCCCGAGGTTCTTCATATTCGTCGTTAGCTGTTCAATTTTAGCTAAATTGTGATTTACATTTTCACCCGAGTCCCATTTCAAATCGAAAAATTGTTTTTGCACTATAGAAAGATTTTCGTCAGACTTCATGTCATAAACTGTATTGAGTTTCTTCTACATTTCTTGAGCAGTTGTACAACTCAGGAGTAAATTAAGAGGTTTCTTCTCTACTGAAGTAACTATCAACTTACGAACTACTTTATCAGCCTTTAAAAACCTTTGTAATTTTGCTTCATAATCGCGAATTCTCAATCGGACGCTGTAGCCTTCCTTCGCACACATCAAGTGTATCAACGTCATCCTCGAGCAATGTACGGATAACGAAGCGCCATTGCAACCAATTATCACTGTCACGAAGCTTTTCTACTTTTAAACTCATTGACTCCATTTTTCTTTAAATTATGCACAATTCACTTCCTTTTAATCGAGTTATTTACACTGATACTTTGTGTAACCTGGGCCCATAACCTGTTGAGGGGGTTATTTGAAATAAAAGAGTGTAGAATGAGACACACGTAAATAACTATATTTAAGAAAGAAGTGAAGGAAACACTGTGAAGAAGCGCACAGTATAAGAGTACTGAAGAACCTGAGAGGCCTGGGCGTTTTTATACCTGTGTACTTTACTCAAGTATATGGAAACCCCGCACTTCAGGATGTAGAGGCTTTCCAAGACTCTAGAAATTACTTCTTGCTTCAACATATACATATCCCTCATGTTCTTTGATACCACTTATTATTAAATTAGCTTTGCGAATCGTCCGTTGAATTCTGTGTGGATACGGAATTATTGAAACGAAAATATCTTTTGCGTGAGTTTGACGGGATTTCTTATTGTTAATCTTTACTATAATTGGCTCAATTAATAATTAGAACGGCTGTCACGGTTAAACTACTTACTATTTCGGCTCCGAAAAATTAGTAAATGTTCTTCAGACGTTCTAAAGTAAAGGTTAACGATACGAACTTTGAAAATTGGCTCTTTCAGGGCCATACATATTAACCCAGGAAAGTTCGTCCGCAGATATTATTGATATGTGATCAGTGTTTAGTGATAATGTACTAAAAGTGACCGTTGGAATAGCCTGCCTGGAAACATCCTTCTGTTCGTCGCCGTCGGATACAGATCAGCTGAGCAGTACATCATACATTGTTCGAGATCAATGCACTATCCTCCAGCATACATTTCCGATCATGTAGTGGATTTACAACTAAATGGATGAGTTTCTTCTTGATAATATTCTTCATATTTCTCTATCAAACAAATCTCTTATGTCCTTTAACACGATTATTATTTATTAAATTCGCTTTGCGAATCGCTCGTTGAATTGTGTTCGGTCGTGGAATTATTTTAATTACAATTTAATAAATTAACATTTACGAACTTTGTTAATCTTCACCTTGCATACAAATTTCATATGGTACACATGAGGTGTCATGCATATCAGAAAATTAAAACGGCTGTCATACTTATTATTTCGGGTCCGAAAAATAATAAATATTCTTCAGCCATTCTGAAATAAGAGAGAGAGGATGAACAGCGTTTTTCTTAAAATTATCACTGCCACGTGGTAAAAAAGAATATCGAAAGTTCATGCTCCGTGACTTCTTCATTGATTTGAATACGGCACAGAGTCCCCCTTCAGCTGTCAAAATCAGTGGTAGAAGCACATGACACTCGATCGTTGTGTTTCGCGCCATTGTGTTTTATTGGTCACTGTTTTTCGTTAATAACTCGGAAACAAAGCCGCGGATCGCATTTTCGCCAAGGAAAAAGTTGCTTCAAATGACCTCAGGAACCCCTCATTTCTCGGAAATACGGTAATTTCGGGACGCCCTGCATATATAGTATCCCAAAAATGTCTCGCAATACGGAAATGTGGGGTAGCTGAGGTCATTCTAAGTAACTTTTTCCTATGCGAAAATGCAATCTGCGGCTTTGTTTACGTGTTATTAACGAAAAACACTGATCAATGAGAGGTGACGGTGCGAATTTCGAGAGCCCGCAGCACGAAGCTTTGACAGAAGGTCGGGACGGACTCGAGCCGCGTTCGAAGTATTGAACAAATCACGAAGCGTGAACTTTCCGGACTTTTTTTACTACGTAAAAGTGATATTTTAAAGAAAAACGCTTTACTTTAGAACGTCTGAAGAATATTTACTAATTTTTCGGACTCGAAATAATATGTAGTTTAACCGTGACAACCGTTTTAACTTTCTGTGTACAATGAGGATTAACAAAGTTCGTAAATGATATTTTAATTTAAATAATTCCGTGTCCGAATAGAATTCAATAAATGATTCGCAAAGCTGATTTAATAATAAATAATCGCGTTAAGGAACATAACGGATTTGTTTATTAGAGAAATATAAAAGATATTATCAATAAGAAACTCACCCATTTAGTTGTAAATCCACTTCATGCACGGAAATGTGTGTAGGAGAATAGTGCATTGACCTCGTACAATGTATGATGAACTGCTCAGCTGATCTGACGAACAAAAGGATGTCTTCGGGCAGACTATTCCATCGTTCATTTTCACTGCATTATCACTAAGCACTGATCACTTATCAATAATATTTACGGACGAACTTTCCCTGTTAACAACACATACCGCGTTGACACGTTTCGTAATGTTCTCCTGAACCCTTTGCAGCATCCTTGGAGTAAACACGTTGTTCACATCGTATAAGATTAATTAAGGAAATTCTCTTGTGACGTCCTTTCCATATTAATGCTCGGGACAAATTGCAGAAGACTGGCACGATGGCCGACAACGTTCGTGTTTGATAGGAAACAGTTGAAACTCAATCGTAGGAAAATGAAACATTGTCGGCCACAGTGCCAGTCTTTTGCAGTTCGTACGCAGTACGTGTTATTAAGGGTCGATTCTCATCTATGTGCCAGGCTCGGCCGTGCTCCAAGCCTGATCAAGGCCGAATCATTGCTACATTTGATTTACATTAGAGTGTTCACAGTACGCGTGCCGTGCTCGGAACGTGCCAGGCCGTCCGGCACTGTCCAAATGTGTCCATACTTGCAGGCAGGCCCGGATCAGGCTTGCTTCGCCCGTAATCAAAACAAAGCGAGATGGAACTACGGAATTGGTACGATGTGGACAGAGTGCGCAATCTTTTGTTTTAACGTTGCAGGCAATAAACCCGGGAAAGCATTTCGACTCGACAAAGTATGCAAAAAAAGGAATCTACGAAGGCTAGATGGAGGCACGACGTCTGGTGACCATTTGTGGGTCATAATCCGATAAAACTTTTTCCTTTTTTTATTTAACGTGGAGGAAATCTGTTCGCCAGACACCTCCGGCCCACTCGGGGGAACGGTCGGAGGGGTGGGGGGGGGGGTAGTGTGGGGTTCGACCCACTAATACATCCACGGCGACCTTAGGACGCTGGATCACATCTGGCGATTCCAGGAGGGAGCCACGAGAACTTTAAAAGAACACGACCGCAGCTCCTCCTCGCCTGGCCGGTCATCTGGCTGGTGATAATGTCCGGCCTCGTCCCAGGAGGGTGGGGGGAGTATTATTCTTCCCCCCTATAATCAATGTTTCAGCGGTGCGGAGGGTCGCACTCCGCATCCTCTGCCGGCGGGCGGCGGGAATGTCGATCAAACATAGGTCTCCCCGCCGCCCGCTACTCTCAGCTACTCGGGAGCTCTCGGCGCGTATGCATACACCGCCCCCAGGTACGACGGGCGGGATAGGTACGCTCCCGATCCCATTCGGCGGCCGCCCTCTGCGACATGACCTGCTCGCAGAAGGAGACCACCGCCTTCCAGCATCGCCCCAACTACGCTGAAGAGCGAGATGTCATGCATCCCAATATTCGGTACTAGGACTCGGCGCAGCACTGCAAAGATAGGGCATTCCTCCAGCGTGTGCTCCGCCGAGTCCTCTTCCGCGCCACAATGGTGGCACACCGTCGTCGCCTCCCGACCGATGCGACACAGGTAGACACCGAAGCAGCCATGCCCGGTCATCACCTGGGTCGCTCGGTAGGTGAGCCTGCCGAACGGTCTCTCCCGCCACGTGTTGAAGTGCGGCAGGAGAGCCCCGGCGGTGCGCTCGCCGGCGTGTGAACATAGCTCCACACACCACCGCGCCCACACTAGTCGCCGGGCCCGAAGCTCGAAGCTCTCGACGCCTCCCGCTCCGGCGCCCTCCCGTGCCTGACGGATGATGCATATGCGCCTATACACATAGGCGCGCACTGCCGTCTGCAGCTTAAAGGGAAGTTCTCCTGTCAGAGCAAGCTCCACCACGGTAGACGTGATGAACTGAAAATTTTATTGCAACACCTTCAATGGTTCAAAAGTGATCAGAAAAGTCACTGAATTTCTCGATCCGGGGAATATGTATTTCCCAAACCATTATTAGTGTTACAGGCGAATGTTGATGATTTCGGAGAGACCTCCGAAGTCACAACACCGAACGCGTTTGCCGTCTCCCGTGAGCTAACCATGCGCGACGTAAGTGTGCGTGCGTACGTGATCTCCGCGTCATATTTAAACATCGCGGTGTTGCTATGACAACCGACGGATGTCAGATGCTGGTCGTGTGAAGCGGCCAAATTCGAAAAGAGACTGGTAACGTTCGACTAAGCGCATCGATAAAATGATACGTTCGCTGGGCGCGAAGCATATCACGACAGATATTCAGAAAAATACGTTTACGCCTACAATTACGATTACGATTACGAACACGGTTACAAATACGATCCACTATTACAGATTACGATACCGAATTATAAGATAACGAACACGGCTTACAATCACGGTGTACGACTTCTGCGTGCAATTATGGAAATTATTGTATACTGTTGTATCACCTTTTTGTATTGTATTTTGTACAATTAATCGCACTGTTAATCGTCGCTGTTTCCGCTATTCGTAATTCCGTTTTAATCACTATCAATTTCAACTTGTATTTCAATTGCCAGGAATTCATTGTCGGTATAGTTACCTTAGCTAGGTATAATACATAGCAAAGAGCATCAGGATTTTGCTTCAAGCGACGACACTGATGCAGGTTTTGTGACAGATCTAGGTAATTAATGTTTTCTATTTTATCGACAATTTTTAAATATCGATTTTAAATATCGATCTTTTCAGACATTTATTCGTATCATTCTACAGTGGATTGATTGTTCAATGCAGTGCGCGAATGTCAGACTTTGATCAACAAAAATCATCCATGTCTTGGTCGTCATCAATTTTTATCTTATTTTCTATAACTTATATTACCATCTGCCTGCATAATTCTCATGAAGTCTGAAATTCACGCACTTCGAATAATAACAACAGATATCGAATGGGGTGCCGATTTAAGAAAGTTATGTATCAATCTCGAAATTCATGATTTCGTCTTGCTATGACGGCAAGTGTGACCTCTACCGTTATCTCATCGCAAGGGTGTCTAGCCCCATAAGCTTCTTTCCGCTGAGTTGATTGGCCCTTTTTAGAACTGTTTTCGGAAAATTTTAGAACTGTTTCTAGAACATTATAACATTATAGAACGGTTTACAGAACTTTTTGGAAGTGTTTTCAGAGCATTGTAGAACTGTTTTCAGAAATTTTTAAACCTGTTTTCATATCATTTTAGAACTTTTTAGAACTGTTTCTAGAATTTGATAGAACTGTTTTCAGAACTTTTTAGAACCGTTTTCAGAACATTTTCGTGCAGTTTTCAGAAAATTTTAGCACTAGTATCAGAACTTTTTAGAATTGTATTCAGAACTTTTTTTAGAATCGTCTTCTTCAGCACATTTGAACTATTTTCGGAACATTTGAGAACTGTTTCCAGGACCATCTAGCACTATCTTTCTAAATTTTTTGTGAACTGTCCTTAGAACGATAACTGTTCTGAGTACAACAAATGTTTTTTAATAACCTTCCAAAAACAGTTCCAAAAAGATCTGAAAACAGTTCCAAAAAGATCTGAAAACAGTTCTAAAAAGTTCTGAAAACACTGCTAAAAAGTTCTAAAAATAATTCTGAACAGTTCAAAAAATATTCTAAAAAGTTCTGAAAACAGTTATAGAAAGTTCTGAAAACAGTGCCAAAACATTCTGAAAACAGTGCTAAAAAGTTCCAAAAAAATCAATCATAATTGTAGGCATAAACTTAATCGTGTGGATGCTCATCGCGATATGCTTCGAGACCTCTGAGCATGTCATCTTATCGATGCGCTAGCCGAACGTTACCAGGCACCTTTTGAATTTCGCAGCTCCGCTCCACCAGCATCTATTGTCGGCCGGTTGTCCTAGCAACGTCGCCACGTTTACATCGCAGCGCTCACGTACGCACACACATTTACGTCGCGTGTGTGTTGTCTCACGGGAGTCGGCGAGCACCGATCGGCGTGTGACTTCGAAGGAACCTCCGAAATCGTTAACTTTCGGCTATAACAATAATAATAGTTCAAGCAATACCAGCATGATACTGATACCTCAAAATGAAACAGAATTTTAAATTCAGATTGAAATTGAGGTTGAATTTGAAATTGAAATTGATAGAGAGTGAAACGGTATTACGAATACCAGTGACAGCGACGGTGAACAGTGACACACACAAAATACAATACAAAAAGACAGTAGTACAACCATATACAATAATTGTCGTAATAGTACGCCGAATCGCACGTCGTTGTTTTAAGTTGTTCTACGTTCTATTATGTCGTTTTACGAAGTTTCACGTTGTTATTTTACGTTGTTTTACATTGTTTCACGTTGTCGTTTGAAATAGTTTTACGTTGTCTTAAGTTGTTTTACATAGCTTTTGAAATAGTTTGGTTTGCTTTACGTTGTTTGACGTTGTTTGACGACGTTTCACGATGTTATTTTTCGTCAGTTTACGTTGTTTTACGTTGTATTACATTGTTTCACGTCGTTGTTTTAAAGTTGTCTTACGTTGTTTTGCGTTGTTTTACGACGTTTCATGTGGCTATTTTTCTTTTTTTATATTCTTTTACATTGTTTCAGGTCGTTGTTTTACATTGTTTTTACGTTGTTCTACGTTACAATGTTTCGTGTCATTGTTTTAAGTTGTCCAATGTTCTTTTATGTCGTTTTACGATGTTGCACATTGTTATTTTTCGTTGTTTTACATTGTTTCTCGTCATTGTTTTAAGTTGTCCAACCATGTTTTACGTTGTTTCACATTGTTTCACGTTGTAGTTTAAAATAGTTTTACGTTGTCTTAAGTTGTTTTACACTGTTTTTACGTTGTTTTACGTTGTTGTTTGAAATAGGTTTACGTTGCTTTACGTTATTTTACAATGTTTCACGTCGTTGTTTAAAACAGTTTTGCGTTGTTTTAAATTGTTCTACGCCTGGATTTGAAAATAAATCGTCTGTATCGCATGGATATGAAGCGAAATTGTGTATTTTGCATGTATTTGAAGCTGAATCGTTTATGGATTCGCCTGAATTTGAAGCTAAATCGTTTGTTACTCATGAATTTAAAGCTACATCTTGTTTGGATGCGTCGTATTCGCACCCGATATCGTCACTCCGCGATATAAACTACCTGTCAGGTCGTAAAGCCGATTTTACGCTGCGCGACGGAGTGGATCGATATCGTTGTCCGTTTGATTAAAAATGGGACAACTGTTTGGTTGATTTAGAATGTGCCACTCAACAAGTGTGAATATGATTGTGTCTGAATAAGTGTGAACTGAGTAACTGACAACTGATCAAGAGAAGAATCGGTTTCGAGTTTTTATACTGTTTTGTGGACAGAAGACTAGAAATTGGTTGGCCAGTGACGCGATGGAAGGGGATGTAAGGTGACGTAGCACGCAGTGCCGCAGGTAACAAGAAACCCTGGACGGGTGACCGAAGAAAATGCTGCCGATGAAGGTGTGCAGTATTCAACAGTGCAGAAATGGCTTTATAGCCGGAAAGTACATGGCTCGAAAAATCATAAACTTAGAAATTGCAAGGAAGGAGGCTATAGTTCTACGAAATTGAAAAAATAAATTGAGCCGAAGATTCCCCGTCAATAAATGTTTTTTAGGGATAGAAGGAAAAGGTAGTTTGTCCCGGAAAAAGTTAGGCGGATGCAGCCCGAAAATTCTGTTATATGTGAGATTATGTTCGTGAACGATACATAGATAAGAGCTAGATAGATATGACAGCATACAGTGATACAGTACAGTAAAAGGCTTGGATATGACGGGTTTATACAAAGAAGAACGGTGTGAGAGTCTTTGACTACTGATTGTCTATGAATGTCATATGCTCGTTTCGGCGATGCTCCTCCGGTTGATGAAATAGGGGCACTAGTTTCTTCACGCTGCGATCGAACACGTTCGCGGCGGTCTTCACTGTAACGGCTCGAATAATGCCGTCGGCTCCGGGGTGAGTCTTGAGGACGCGTCCTAGAGGCCATTGCATCGAGGGCACGTTGTCTTCCCGGAGAAGGACAAGCGTACCTTCGACGATCGGATGCTGTCCTCTGGTCCATTTGTTTCGGCTCGTTAACTCGTTCAGGTATTCCCGGTGCCAGCGCTTCCAGAACTGTTGTTTAAGCTGCTGGATACGCTGCCATACGGATAGTCGATTTGGATTGGTATCTCCCAAGTCGCGTTCGCGTAGGCTCGTGAGAGCATCACCAATCAGGAAATGTCCGGGAGTCAACACTAGGAGGTCGGTAGGATCGGAAGATATAGAAGTGAGAGGTCGCGAATTAAGGATGGCTTCGATGTTTACGATTAGGGTGTTTAGGTTCTCGAATGTGAACAGTTCATTACCTACGACGCGTTTAAAGTGGTGTTTAAACGATTTCACCGCGGCTTCCCACAGACCCCCGAAATGTGGTGCTTGTGGTGGTATAAAGTGCCAATTTTTTGATGGTTATGGTTGATTGGATTTCTGCGACTCGATTCGCTACAAAGGTTTTTAAAGAGTGTGGGGAGGAATGTAGCCAGTGAAGGACTATAGTGGAATCTATCCAGAAGTGGATGTGTTCAACAGGTATGTGTAGTGCCTTTATGATGGTGTTCATGAGTTCGGCGAGTAATACTGCTCCGCATAATTCGAGTCGGATGATTGACTGGGTTTTTAATGGTACGACTCTGGATTTTGCTGCGAAAAGTTCTACGAGTGTGTCGCCATCAATATTGCAAGATCGAATGTACATACAAGCGCCGTAGGCCTCCTCGCTTGCTTCACAGAATCCGTACATTGTTTAGCAAGGGAAGTTTGGTGTAATACTGCAGCCATTTCCCGTGAATAGTCATCGGCAAGGATTCGTCCCAGTTTATTTTCAAGGTCCAGAGCTCTTGTAGAAGGAGTTTCGCGACGATGATAACTAGTCCCAATAAGCCCAGTGGGTCATAGATCCTTGCTACTTCAGAACTTATCAAACGTTTGGTGACACGAGTTGTGTGAACGATCGGTTTAACGGTGTATGTGATGTAGTCGTATGTTGAATTCCAGACTATTCCCAGAGTCTTGATGATGGTAGAGTCGCCCAGATGAATTTGTTTGTTGATATGTTCTTCGGCTAGACCCTCTAATAGACATCTGTCGTTTGATGCCCATCGTCGCATGTGTAGTCCTGCCGAATTGAGAAGTGATGTAAGGTCATTTTGCAGTGACTCTTCGGTCTACGTAAAAATTCCGTTTGATAATGTTGGACGCGTGGTTGAAACGATGACCTTCATCCTCTGCCAGTTGTGTTAGGCATCGTATAGCCAAGTAAGGGGCCGCTGATAATCCAAATGTAACGGTGTTTAATTGATCAGTTTTGATTTCGCCGTCGTCATCGCGCCAGAGTATTTGTTGGTATTTCCTATCCTCTGGACGGATCAGGAATTGCCTGTACATCTTTTCGATGTCGCCGGTGATGACATACTGATGCATGCGGAATTTAAGTAGGATATACAGGAGATCATCTTGTAATTTGGGTCCGATGTGTAGGGCGTCGTTGAGGGACAGACCGGTGCTCGTAGCTGCGGATCCGTCGAAAACCACGCGGAGTTTCGTTGTCTGACTGGAGAGTTTGATTACACCGTGGTGTGGGAGGTAGTATCCCTCATTGTTGTCTGGTACTTGTGACATGTGGCCCTGGTCAAGATAGTCGTTGAGAACCGCCTTATATTGGACGGTTAATGCTGGATCTCGGCGTAATTTTCGTTCGAAGGACATCAGTCGTTTATGGGCTATGGATTTGGATTCCCCTAATTTCGTCTTGTATTGGTTGAATGGAAGGGCCACTATGTACCTTCCTTCTGCGTTCCGTGTGATAGTGTGTCTGAAGTTTTCCTCGCACGCCGTTTCCGTGTCCGAGAAGTGACGTGTTTGTGGACCGTCTTCTAATTCCCAAAACCGGGTGAGGTCGCATTGTAGAATAGTGTTGGGAGTAGTATTGGCGTGACATGACGCCTTTTGATTTTGTTGGAGTGAGGGTGCGCTCCCCCCGTTTACCCAACCTGGCATTGTCTTTTGAAGGTATAGGTTTGGGTGATGTGGTTTTGAAAGATGGATTTGACCTACACTTCGAATGGACAATGCTGTGCCAGCACCCAACAGCATGTCGATTAGGGCTGGACGATGGAACATCGGATCTGCCAGTTTGAGTTTTTTTGGGGATTTCTAGAACTGTCCGATCGATCTGGTCGCTGGGAATTGATGTGGCGATGGTTGGGACGACTAAAAACGTTATTGTTCGATGGTAATTGTTTAATTTTGATTGAATGGTGGCCTTGACTGTATGTTTTGTCATAGTGTCGAGTGAGTTGAGTGCCCCGACGGGGATCGAACACCGTTTTTGAGATAATGTCAGCCTTTTCGACAGATCTTGTGTGATGAAGTTGGTGATTGAGCAAGTGTCGACTAAAGTCCGGCATGGAATTGATTGATTTGAATTGTTTTTCGTGTGTACTATTGCCGTTACGAGTAGATCGTTCGTATAGGAATCCACAATGAAGGTATTGTGGATACCCTTTCCCTTTGGCCCCTTTTGAGAAGCTAGTTACGGCGATATCGATGATCGCTCGTGTTCGGAGGTTTCTTGCCTGGGTGTGACGGGTGTGGTTTTTTCGCATGTGGGTGAACTCGACGAAGTGTTGAGATGCCGATTATCTGGGTCTCTTTGTTGGTGTAAAAGGGTGTGGTGCCGTTGGTTGCAAATACGGCAGTTGAACGAGGATTTACATGGTTGAGTGGGGTGACCAGATCGTAAGCAATTGTGGCACAGCGATTTGGTGGTTACGGTTTTGTATCGCGTGGTGGGAGAGGCCTGGATGAACGTTTCGCACTCTCGCACCGTGTGTGGGCTGTTGCAGATTGCACATTGTGGGGTTGTCGTTAAATATGTTTGTATCCGTGGAATTCTTGCAGTAGTGCCCTTGGTATGTATGGTAGGTGGGATATGACGGTTTACCGGATTCGCGTTAGGTTTGGCGACTGAATTCGATGAGCAGTTTGCTCGTTTTCTCAAGAAGTTGATTAGGCGTGTGTAGGATGGCATCTTTTTATCCGCGAGCGTGAGCTCTCATTGCAAAACTGTATCGGGATGTATTTTGGAAATGATGATTGAGATTAGAAATGAATTCCAGGTTTCAAACGGTTCCCCGAGATTTTTTAATGCGCGCAAGTGTTGGTTTAAGGTGTCGAGAAGGTCCCCGATCGCTTCAGGGCTGTCTTTGGGTAGGGTTGGAATCTCTCGAATGGCATCGCAGTGTCGTAAGATGGTTTTGCGTGGGCAGTCGAATTTTTCCTTTAATATCTCTATTGCATCTAGGTAGTTGACATCTGTAGTTTGCAATGATTGGATGCACGCGGCGGCCTTCCCCGTGAGCGTAGATCGAAGATATTGTAACCTTTGAACAGGGGTCAGGTCTTCGTTGCGGTCGATCATTGATGAAAATAGGTCGTAAAATGATGTCCAATTCTCTAGAGTTCCGTCGAAAGTCGGCAATCACATTTATGGCAGTTTGATGGCCATCGGGGCCGAAACCGTCGTGAATGGTGATCCGGGGCAGTTGGTACGCGTGAGAATTTGTTGTTCATTGTCTCGAATCATTTGTTTCGCGCGGGCTGTTGCGGCGTAATAAGAACCCTGAATTTCGAATCGACGCGATTCTTCCGAAGGATCTAATATATCTAGTTCTAATTGGATGTCGTCGAATCGTTCCCAAGCCTTACGAAGTCCATCCAGGTATTCGGTAACGAGGGATTCATTATTTAATAATTATTGGGGTCTTGCGAATTGTCGAGAACCTTTGTGAAAGCCGTGATTTGACCGATTATGTTGCCACGTTTACGCCGTAAAGTGCTGACTGATATGTCTTGTAAAGCCATTGTTTGGAGAGATGGGACGCGAAATAGGAATTGGTGATGCAATATAAGAGCCTACCTTTCCGATGCCAAAACGTCCGCGACCGTGTGTTGATGCGTTGTTCAGCTTGAATGTTGTTGGACTGGATGTTGGTTGCGTAGTCGGTGTCCATTGAAGGGTTCACGAACACACTATCCGCCTCGAAGGACCAATGTTTGGATGCGTCGTATTTGCACCCGATATCGTCACTCCGCGATATAAACTATCTCTCGGGTCGTAAAGCCGATTACGTTGCACGACGGAGTGGATCGATATCGTTGTCTGTTTAATTAAAAAAGGGACAACTGTTTGGTTGATTTAGAATGTGCCACTCAACAAGTGAGCCGTTTATTTTGAAAGTGGCATAAGTCACTTTTTTCTTTTTTTTTTTGAATGAAAAGATACCGTTCAATTGTAATTAGTGTTACTATTAACTCGAATTTTTTGAAAAAATTTGAAGCTAAATCAAGTTCGTCGCATGAATTTGAAGCTAAATCATGTGTGTCGCAAGAATTTGAACCTAAATCATGTGATTCGAATGAATTCGAAGCTGAATCACGTGTTTCGCATGAATCCGAAACTAAATCAAGTGATTCGAATGAATTCGAAGCTAAATCATGCGATTCCAATGAATTCGAAGCTAAATCATGTGTTTCGCACGAATTCGAAGCTGAATCACGTGTTTCGCGTGGATTTGAAGCTAAATCATGTGTCTCGCAAGTTTTTTAACCTAATTCATTTGTTTCGAATGAATTCGAAGCTAAATCATGCGTTTCGCATGAATTCGAAGCTAAAGCATGTGTTTCGCATGAATTCGAAGCTGAATCATGTGTTTCGCATGAATTTGAAGCTAAATCACGTGATTCGAATGAATTCGAAGCTAAATCATGTGTCTCGCATGAATTTGAAACTAATTCATGTGTTTCGCATGAATTCGAAGCGCAAGAATGTGTTTCGCATGAATTCGAAGCCAAATCATGTGCCACGCTTGAATTTCAAGCTGATTCATGTGTTTCGCATGAATTTGTAGCTATGTCGTTAGTTTCGCATGAATTTGAAGCAAAATCCTGTGTTTTGCATTATTTTGAAGCTAAATCATGTATTTCGCATAGAGTTGCAGCTAAATCACGTGTTTCGCATGAATTCGAAGCTAAATCATGTGCCACGCTTGAATTTCAAGCTGATTCATGTGTTTCGCATGAATTTGCAGCTTTATCGTTTGTTTCGCATGAATTTGAAGCTATATCCTGTGTTTTGCATTATTTTGAAGCTAAATCTCGTGTTTTGCATTAATTTGAAGCTAAATCACGTGTTTCGCACGAATTCGAAGCTGAATCATGTGCTTCGCATGAATTTGAACCTAATTCATGTGTTTCGATTGAACTCGATGCTATATCATGTGTTTCGCATGAATTCGAAGCTAAAGCATGTGTTTCGCATGAATTTCAAGCTAAATCATGTGTCTCGCAAGAATTTGAAACTAATTCATGTGTTTCGAATGAATTCGATGCTAAATCATGTGTTTCGCATGAATTCGAAGCTATAGCATGTGTTCCGCATGAATTCGAAGCTAAATCATGTGCCACGCTTGAATTTCAAGCAGATTCATGTATTTCGCATGAATTTGTAGCTTTATCGTTGGTTTCACATGAATTTGGAGCTATATCCTGTGTTTTGCATTATTTTGAAGCTAAATGTCGTGTTTTGCATTAATTTGTAGCTAAATCACGTGTTTCTCATGACTTTGAAGCTAAATCACGTGTTTCGCATCAATTTCAAGCTAAATCATGTGTCTCGCAAGAATTTGAACCTAATTCATGTGTTTCGAATGAATTCGATGCTATATCATGTGTTTCGCATGAATTCGAAGCTAAACCATGTGTTTCGCATGAATTCGAAGCAAAATCATGTGCCACGCTTGAATTTCAAGCTGATTCATGTGTTTCGCATGAATTCGTAACTATATCGTTGGTTTCGCATGAATTTGAAGCTAAATCATGTATTTAGAATGAATTCGAAGCTATATCATGTGTTTCGCATGATTTCGAAGCTAAAGCATGTGTTTCGCATGAATTCGAAGCTGAATCATGTGTTTCGTATGAATTCCAAGCTGAATCATGTGTTTCGCATGAATTTGAAGCTAAATCCTGTGTTTTGCATTATTTTGAACCTAAATCTCGTGTTTTGCGTTAATTTGAAGCTAAATCACGTGTTTCGCTTGAATTCGAAGCTAAATCACGTGTTTCGCATGAATTTGAAGCTAAATCATGTGCCACGCTTGAATTTCAAGCTGATTCATGTGTTTCGAATGAATTTGTAGCTTTATCGTTGATTTCGCATGAATTTGAAGCTATATCCTGTGTTTTGCATTATTTTGAAGCTAAATCTCGTGTTTTGCATTAATTTGAAGCTAAATCACGTGTTTCGCATGAATTCGAAGCTAAATCATGTGATTCGAATGAATTCGAAGCTAAATCATGTGTTTCGCACGAATTCGAAGCTGAATCATGTGCTTCGCATGAGTTTACAGCTAAATCACGTGTTTCTCATGACTTTGAAGCTAAATCACGTGTTTCGCATGAATTTCAAGCTAAATCATTTGTCTCGCAAGAATTTGAACCTAATTCATGTGTTTCGAATGAATTCGATGCTATATCATGTGTTTCGCATGAATTCGAAGCTAAAGCATGTGTTTCGCATGAATTCGAAGCAAAATCATGTGCACGCTTGAATTTGAAGCTTAATCCTGTGTTTTGCATTATTTTGAAGCTAAATCTCGTGTTTTGCATTAATTTGAAGCTAAATCACGTGTTTAGCATGAATTCGAAGCAGAATCATGTGTTTCGCATGAATTTGAAGCTAAATCATGTGTTTCGCATGAATTCGAATCTGAATCGTGTGTTTCGCATGAATTCGAAGCCAAATCATGTGCCACGCTTGAGTTTGATGCTGATTCATGTGTTTCGAATGAATTTGTTGCTATATTGTTGGTTTCGATTGAATTTGCAGCTAAATTGAATGTTTTGTACGCATTTGAGGACAAGTCATGTATTTCGCATAATTTCGTAGCTAAATCATGTATTTCGCATGAATTAGAAGATAAATCATCTGTTTCGCATTAACTTGATTCTAATGCATGTGTTTGGAATGAATTTGAAGCTAAATCATTTGTTTCGCTCGAATTCGAAGCTGAATCATGTGCTTCGCATGTACTTGAAGCTAAATCACGTGTTTCGCATGAATTTCAAGCTAAATCATGTGTCTCGCAAGAATTTGAACCTAATTCATGTGTTTCGAATGAATTCGAAGCTAAATAATGTGTTTCGCATGGATTCGAAGCTAAAGCATGTGTTTCGCATGAATTCGTAGCTATTTTGTTGGTTTCGCATGAATTTGAAGCTAAATCATGTATTTAGAATGAATTCGAAGCTATATCATGTGTTTCGCATGAATTCGAAGCTAAAGCATGAGTTTCGCATGAATTCGAAGCTGAATCATGTGTTTCGTATGAATTCCAAGCTGAATCATGTGTTTCGCATGAATTTGAAGCTAAATCATGTGTTTCAAATGAATTCGTAGCTAAATCATGTTTTTTTCATTAATTTGAAGCTAAATCACGTGTTTCTCATGAATTTGTAGCTAAATCATGTGTTTCGCATGAATTCGAATCTAAATCGTGTGATTCGTATGAATTCAAAGCTGAATCCTGTGTTTCGTATGAATTCGAAGCTGAATCATGTGGTTTGCGTTAATTTGATGATAAATCATGTGTTTCACATGAATTCGAATCTGAATCATGTGATTCGCATGAACTTGAAGCTAAATCACGTGTTTCGCTTGAATTCGAAGCTAAATCACGTGTTTCGCATGAATTTGAAGCTAAATCATGTGCCACGCTTGAATTTCAAGCTGATTCATGTGTTTCGCATGAATTTGTAGCTTTATCGTTGGTTTCGCATGAATTTGAAGCTATATCCTGTGTTTTGCATTATTTTGAAGCTAAATCTCGTGTTTTGCATTAATTCGAAGCTAAATCATGTGTTTCGCACGAATTCGAAGCTGAATCATGTGTTTCGCACGAATTCGAAGCTGAATCATGTGTTTCGCATGACTTTAAAGCTAAATCACGTGTTTCGCATGAATTTCAAGCTAAATCATGTGTCTCGCAAGAATTTGAACTTAATTCATGTGTTTCGAATGCATTCGATGCTATATCATGTGTTTCGCATGAATTCGAAGCAAAATCATGTGCCACGCTTGAATTTGAAGCTAAATCCTGTGTTTTGCATTATTTTGAAGCTAAATCTCGTGCTTTTGCATTATTTTGAAGCTAAATCACGTGTTTCGCAAGAATTCGAAGCTAATTCATGTTTCGAATGAATTCGAAGCTAAATCAAAATCATGTGCCACGCTTGACTTTCAAGCTGATTCATGTGTTTCGCATGAATTCGTAGCTATTTGGTTGTTTTCGCATGAATTTGAAGCTAAATCCTGTGTTTTGCATTATTTTGAAGCTAAATCTCGTGTTTTGCATTAATTTGAAGCTAAATCACGTGTTTCGCATGAATATGAAGCTAAATCACGTGTTTCGCATGAATTTCAAGCTAAATCATGTGTCTCGCAAGAATTTGAACCTAATTCATGTGTTTCGAATGAATTCGATGCTATATCAAGTGTTTCGCATGAATTCGAAGCTAAAGCATGTGTTTCGCATGAATTCGTAGCTATTTCGTTTGTTTCGCACGGAATTTGAAGCTAAATCTTGTGTTTTGCATTATTTTGAAGCTAAATCTCGTGTTTTGCATTAATTTGAAGCTAAATCACGTTTTTCGCATGAATTCGAAGCTGAATCATGTGTTTCGCATGAATTTGAAGCTAAATCATGTGTTTCGCATGAATTCGAATCTAAATCATGTGTTTCGCATGAATTCGTAACTATATCGTTGGTTTCGCATGAATTTGAAGCTAATTCATGTGTTTCGAATGAATTCGAATATGAATCATGTTTTTCGCATGAATTCGAGGCTGAATCATGTGCTTCGTATGAATTCGAAGCTGAATCATATGTTTCGCATGAATTCGAAACTAAATCATCTGTTTCGCACGAATTCGAAGCTGAATCATGTGCTTCGCATGAATTTGAAGCAAAATCACGTTTATCGCATGAATTTCAAGCTAAATCACGTGTCTTGCAAGTATTTGTACCTAATTCATGTGTTTCGAATGAATTCGACGCCAAATGAAGTGATTCGAAGCTATATCATGTGATTCGAATGAATTCGAAGCTAAGTCATGTGATTCGAATGAATTCGAAGCTAAATCACGCGTTTCGCATTAATTTGAAACTAAATCATGTGTCTCGCAAGAATTTGAAGCTAATTCATGTGTTTCGAATGAATTCGAAGCTAAATCATGTGATTCGAATGAATTCGAAGCGAAATCATGTGTTTCGCATGAATTCGAAGCTGAATCATGTGTTTCGCACGAATACGAAGCTGAATCATGTGCTTCGCATGTATTTGAAGCTAAATCACGTGTCTCGCATGAATTTGAAGCTAAATCATGTGTTTCGCATGAATTCGAAGCTGAATCATGTGTTTCGTATGAATTCCAAGCTGAATCATGTGTTTCGCATGAATTTGAAGCTAAATCAGGTGTTTCGAATGAATTGGTTGCTAAATCATGTGGTTTGCATTAATTTGATGATAAATCATATGTTTCACATGATTTCGAATCTGAATCACGTATTTCGAATGAATCCGAATCTAAATCATGTGATTCGAATGAATTCGAAGCTAAATCATGCGATTCCAATGAATTCGAAACTAAATCATGTGTTTCGCACGAATACGAAGCTGAATCATGTGCTTCGCATGTATTTGAAGCTAAATCACGTGTCTCGCATGAATTTCAAGCTAAATCATGTGTCTCGCAAGAATTTGAACCTAATTCATGTGTTTCGAATGAATTCGACGCTAAATCATGTGTTTCGCATGAATTCGAAGCTAATGCACGTGTTTCGCATGAATTCGAAGCAAAATCATGTGCCACGCTTCAATTACAAGCTGATTCATGTGTTTCGAATGAATTCGTAACTATATCGTTGGTTTCGCATGAATTTGAAGCTAAATCCTGTGTTTTACATTATTTTGAAGCTAAATCTCGTGTTTTGCATTAATTTGAAGCTAAATCACGTGTTTCGCATGAATTCGAAGCTGAATCATGTGTTTCGCATGCATTTGAAGCTAAATCATGTGTTTCGCATGAATTCGAATCTAAATCATGTGTTTCGCACGAATTCGAAGCTGAATCATGTGCTTCGCATGACTTTGAAGCTAAATCACGTGTTTCGCATGAATTTCAAGCTAAATCATGTGTCTCGCAATAATTTGAACCTAATTCATGTGTTTCGAATGCATTCGATGCTATATCATGTGTTTCGCATGAATTCGAAGCAAAATCATGTGCCACGCTTGAATTTGAAGCTAAATCCTGTGTTTTGCATTATTTTGAAGCTAAATCTCGTGCTTTTGCATTATTTTGAAGCTAAATCACGTGTTTCGCAAGAATTCGAAGCTAATTCATGTTTCGAATGAATTCGAAGCTAAATCAAAATCATGTGCCACGCTTGACTTTCAAGCTGATTCATGTGTTTCGCATGAATTCGTAGCTATTTGGTTGTTTTCGCATGAATTTGAAGCTAAATCCTGTGTTTTGCATTATTTTGAAGCTAAATCTCGTGTTTTGCATTAATTTGAAGCTAAATCACGTGTTTCGCATGAATATGAAGCTAAATCACGTGTTTCGCATGAATTTCAAGCTAAATCATGTGTCTCGCAAGAATTTGAACCTAGTTCATGTGTTTCGAATGAATTCGATGCTATATCAAGTGTTTCGCATGAATTCGAAGCTAAAGCATGTGTTTCGCATGAATTCGTAGCTATTTCGTTTGTTTCGCACGGAATTTGAAGCTAAATCTTGTGTTTTGCATTATTTTGAAGCTAAATCTCGTGTTTTGCATTAATTTGAAGCTAAATCACGTTTTTCGCATGAATTCGAAGCTGAATCATGTGTTTCGCATGAATTTGAAGCTAAATCATGTGTTTCGCATGAATTCGAATCTAAATCATGTGTTTCGCATGAATTCGTAACTATATCGTTGGTTTCGCATGAATTTGAAGCTAATTCATGTGTTTCGAATGAATTCGAATATGAATCATGTTTTTCGCATGAATTCGAGGCTGAATCATGTGCTTCGTATGAATTCGAAGCTGAATCATATGTTTCGCATGAATTCGAAACTAAATCATCTGTTTCGCACGAATTCGAAGCTGAATCATGTGCTTCGCATGAATTTGAAGCAAAATCACGTTTATCGCATGAATTTCAAGCTAAATCACGTGTCTTGCAAGTATTTGTACCTAATTCATGTGTTTCGAATGAATTCGACGCCAAATGAAGTGATTCGAAGCTATATCATGTGATTCGAATGAATTCGAAGCTAAGTCATGTGATTCGAATGAATTCGAAGCTAAATCACGCGTTTCGCATTAATTTGAAACTAAATCATGTGTCTCGCAAGAATTTGAAGCTAATTCATGTGTTTCGAATGAATTCGAAGCTAAATCATGTGATTCGAATGAATTCGAAGCGAAATCATGTGTTTCGAATGAATTCGAAGCTAAATCATGTGATTCGAATGAATTCGAAGCGAAATCATGTGTTTCGCATGAATTCGAAGCTGAATCATGTGTTTCGCACGAATACGAAGCTGAATCATGTGCTTCGCATGTATTTGAAGCTAAATCACGTGTCTCGCATGAATTTGAAGCTAAATCATGTGTTTCGCATGAATTCGAAGCTGAATCATGTGTTTCGTATGAATTCCAAGCTGAATCATGTGTTTCGCATGAATTTGAAGCTAAATCAGGTGTTTCGAATGAATTGGTTGCTAAATCATGTGGTTTGCATTAATTTGATGATAAATCATATGTTTCACATGATTTCGAATCTGAATCATGTATTTCGCATGAATTCGAAGATAAATCATCTGTTTCGCATGAATTCGAAGCTGAATCACGTGTTTCGCATGAATTTGAAGCTGAATCACGTATTTCGAATGAATCCGAATCTAAATCATGTGATTCGAATGAATTCGAAGCTAAATCATGCGATTCCAATGAATTCGAAACTAAATCATGTGTTTCGCACGAATACGAAGCTGAATCATGTGCTTCGCATGTATTTGAAGCTAAATCACGTGTCTCGCATGAATTTCAAGCTAAATCATGTATCTCGCAAGAATTTGAACCTAATTCATGTGTTTCGAATGAATTCGACGCTAAATCATGTGTTTCGCATGAATTCGAAGCTAATGCACGTGTTTCGCATGAATTCGAAGCAAAATCATGTGCCACGCTTCAATTACAAGCTGATTCATGTGTTTCGAATGAATTCGTAACTATATCGTTGGTTTCGCATGAATTTGAAGCTAAATCCTGTGTTTTACATGATTTTGAAGCTAAATCTCGTGTTTTGCATTAATTTGAAGCTAAATCACGTGTTTCGCATGAATTCTAAGCTGAATCATGTGTTTCGCATGCATTTGAAGCTAAATCATGTGTTTCGCATGAATTCGAATCTAAATCATGTGTTTCGCATGAATTTGAAGCTAAATCATGTGTTTCGCATGAATTCGAAGCTGAATCATGTGTTTCGCACGAATACGAAGCTGAATCATGTGCTTCGCATGTATTTGAAGCTAAATCACGTGTCTCGCATGAATTTGAAGCTAAATCATGTGTTTCGAATGAATTCGACGCCAAATGAAGTGATTCGAAGCTATATCATGTGATTCGAATGAATTCGAAGCTAAGTCATGTGATTCGTATGAATTCCAAGCTGAATCATGTGTTTCGCATGAATTTGAAGCTAAATCAGGTGTTTCGAATGAATTGGTTGCTAAATCATGTGGTTTGCATTAATTTGATGATAAATCATATGTTTCACATGATTTCGAATCTGAATCATGTATTTCGCATGAATTCGAAGATAAATCATCTGTTTCGCATGAATTCGAAGCTGAATCACGTGTTTCGCATGAATTTGAAGCTGAATCACGTATTTCGAATGAATCCGAATCTAAATCGTGTGATTCGTATGAATTCAAAGCTGAATCATGTGTTTCGTATGAATTCGAAGCTGAATCATGTGGTTTGCGTTAATTTGATGATAAATCATGTGTTTCACATGAATTCGAATCTGAATCATGTGATTCGCATGAACTTGAAGCTAAATCACGTGTTTCGCTTGAATTCGAAGCTAATTCACGTGTTTCGCATGAATTTGAAGCTAAATCATGTGCCACGCTTGAATTTCAAGCTGATTCATGTGTTTCGCATGAATTTGTAGCTTTATCGTTGGTTTCGCATGAATTTGAAGCTATATCCTGTGTTTTGCATTATTTTGAAGCTAAATCTCGTGTTTTGCATTAATTTGAAGCTAAATCACGTGTTTCGCATGAATTCGAAGCTAAATCATGTGATTCGAATGAATTCGAAGCTAAATTATGTGTTTCGCACGAATTCGAAGCTGAATCATGTGCTTCGCATGACTTTAAAGCTAAATCACGTGTTTCGCATGAATTTCAAGCTAAATCATGTGTCTCGCAAGAATTTGAACCTAATTCATGTGTTTCGAATGAATTCGATGCTATATCATGTGTTTCGCATGAATTCGAAGCTAAACCATGTGTTTCGCATGAATTCGAAGCAAAATCATGTGCCACGCTTGAATTTCAAGCTGATTCATGTGTTTCGCATGAATTCGTAACTATATCGTTGGTTTCGCATGAATTTGAAGCTAAATCATGTATTTAGAATGAATTCGAAGCTATATCATGTGTTTCGCATGATTTCGAAGCTAAAGCATGTGTTTCGCATGAATTCGAAGCTGAATCATGTGTTTCGTATGAATTCCAAGCTGAATCATGTGTTTCGCATGAATTTGAAGCTAAATCCTGTGTTTTGCATTATTTTGAACCTAAATCTCGTGTTTTGCGTTAATTTGAAGCTAAATCACGTGTTTCGCTTGAATTCGAAGCTAAATCACGTGTTTCGCATGAATTTGAAGCTAAATCATGTGCCACGCTTGAATTTCAAGCTGATTCATGTGTTTCGAATGAATTTGTAGCTTTATCGTTGATTTCGCATGAATTTGAAGCTATATCCTGTGTTTTGCATTATTTTGAAGCTAAATCTCGTGTTTTGCATTAATTTGAAGCTAAATCACGTGTTTCGCATGAATTCGAAGCTAAATCATGTGATTCGAATGAATTCGAAGCTAAATCATGTGTTTCGCACGAATTCGAAGCTGAATCATGTGCTTCGCATGAGTTTACAGCTAAATCACGTGTTTCTCATGACTTTGAAGCTAAATCACGTGTTTCGCATGAATTTCAAGCTAAATCATTTGTCTCGCAAGAATTTGAACCTAATTCATGTGTTTCGAATGAATTCGATGCTATATCATGTGATTCGAATGAATTCGAAGCGAAATCATGTGTTTCGCATGAATTCGAAGCTGAATCATGTGTTTCGCACGAATACGAAGCTGAATCATGTGCTTCGCATGTATTTGAAGCTAAATCACGTGTCTCGCATGAATTTGAAGCTAAATCATGTGTTTCGCATGAATTCGAAGCTGAATCATGTGTTTCGTATGAATTCCAAGCTGAATCATGTGTTTCGCATGAATTTGAAGCTAAATCAGGTGTTTCGAATGAATTGGTTGCTAAATCATGTGGTTTGCATTAATTTGATGATAAATCATATGTTTCACATGATTTCGAATCTGAATCACGTATTTCGAATGAATCCGAATCTAAATCATGTGATTCGAATGAATTCGAAGCTAAATCATGCGATTCCAATGAATTCGAAACTAAATCATGTGTTTCGCACGAATACGAAGCTGAATCATGTGCTTCGCATGTATTTGAAGCTAAATCACGTGTCTCGCATGAATTTCAAGCTAAATCATGTGTCTCGCAAGAATTTGAACCTAATTCATGTGTTTCGAATGAATTCGACGCTAAATCATGTGTTTCGCATGAATTCGAAGCTAATGCACGTGTTTCGCATGAATTCGAAGCAAAATCATGTGCCACGCTTCAATTACAAGCTGATTCATGTGTTTCGAATGAATTCGTAACTATATCGTTGGTTTCGCATGAATTTGAAGCTAAATCCTGTGTTTTACATTATTTTGAAGCTAAATCTCGTGTTTTGCATTAATTTGAAGCTAAATCACGTGTTTCGCATGAATTCGAAGCTGAATCATGTGATTCGAATGAATTCGAAGCGAAATCATGTGTTTCGCATGAATTCGAAGCTGAATCATGTGTTTCGCACGAATACGAAGCTGAATCATGTGCTTCGCATGTATTTGAAGCTAAATCACGTGTCTCGCATGAATTTGAAGCTAAATCATGTGTTTCGCATGAATTCGAAGCTGAATCATGTGTTTCGTATGAATTCCAAGCTGAATCATGTGTTTCGCATGAATTTGAAGCTAAATCAGGTGTTTCGAATGAATTGGTTGCTAAATCATGTGGTTTGCATTAATTTGATGATAAATCATATGTTTCACATGATTTCGAATCTGAATCATGTATTTCGCATGAATTCGAAGATAAATCATCTGTTTCGCATGAATTCGAAGCTGAATCACGTGTTTCGCATGAATTTGAAGCTGAATCACGTATTTCGAATGAATCCGAATCTAAATCGTGTGATTCGTATGAATTCAAAGCTGAATCATGTGTTTCGTATGAATTCGAAGCTGAATCATGTGGTTTGCGTTAATTTGATGATAAATCATGTGTTTCACATGAATTCGAATCTGAATCATGTGATTCGCATGAACTTGAAGCTAAATCACGTGTTTCGCTTGAATTCGAAGCTAAATCACGTGTTTCGCATGAATTTGAAGCTAAATCATGTGCCACGCTTGAATTTCAAGCTGATTCATGTGTTTCGCATGAATTTGTAGCTTTATCGTTGGTTTCGCATGAATTTGAAGCTATATCCTGTGTTTTGCATTATTTTGAAGCTAAATCTCGTGTTTTGCATTAATTTGAAGCTAAATCACGTGTTTCGCATGAATTCGAAGCTAAATCATGTGATTCGAATGAATTCGAAGCTAAATTATGTGTTTCGCACGAATTCGAAGCTGAATCATGTGCTTCGCATGACTTTAAAGCTAAATCACGTGTTTCGCATGAATTTCAAGCTAAATCATGTGTCTCGCAAGAATTTGAACCTAATTCATGTGTTTCGAATGCATTCGATGCTATATCATGTGTTTCGCATGAATTCGAAGCAAAATCATGTGCCACGCTTGAATTTGAAGCTAAATCCTGTGTTTTGCATTATTTTGAAGCTAAATCTCGTGTTTTTGCATTATTTTGAAGCTAAATCACGTGTTTCGCAAGAATTCGAAGCTAATTCATGTTTCGAATGAATTCGAAGCTAAATCAAAATCATGTGCCACGCTTGACTTTCAAGCTGATTCATGTGTTTCGCATGAATTCGTAGCTATTTGGTTATTTTCGCATGAATTTGAAGCTAAATCCTGTGTTTTGCATTATTTTGAAGCTAAATCTCGTGTTTTGCATTAATTTGAAGCTAAATCACGTGTTTCGCATGAATATGAAGCTAAATCACGTGTTTCGCATGAATTTCAAGCTAAATCATGTGTCTCGCAAGAATTTGAACCTAATTCATGTGTTTCGAATGAATTCGATGCTATATCAAGTGTTTCGCATGAATTCGAAGCTAAAGCATGTGTTTCGCATGAATTCGAAGCAAAATCATGTGCCACGCTTGAATTTCAAGCTGATTCATGTGTTTCGCATGAATTCGTAGCTATTTCGTTTGTTTCGCACGGAATTTGAAGCTAAATCTTGTGTTTTGCATTATTTTGAAGCTAAATCTCGTGTTTTGCATTAATTTGAAGCTAAATCACGTTTTTCGCATGAATTCGAAGCTGAATCATGTGTTTCGCATGAATTTGAAGCTAAATCATGTGTTTCGCATGAATTCGAATCTAAATCATGTGTTTCGCATGAATTCGTAACTATATCGTTGGTTTCGCATGAATTTGAAGCTAATTCATGTGTTTCGAATGAATTCGAATATGAATCATGTTTTTCGCATGAATTCGAGGCTGAATCATGTGCTTCGTATGAATTCGAAGCTGAATCATATGTTTCGCATGAATTCGAAACTAAATCATCTGTTTCGCATGAATTCGAATCTAAATCATGTGATTCGAATGAATTCGAAGCTAAATCATGCGATTCCAATGAATTCGAAACTAAATCATGTGTTTCGCACGAATACGAAGCTGAATCATGTGCTTCGCATGTATTTGAAGCTAAATCACGTGTCTCGGATGAATTTCAAGCTAAATCATGTGTCTCGCAAGAATTTGAACCTAATTCATTTGTTTCGAATGAATTCGACGCTAAATCATGTGTTTCGCATGAATTCGAAGCTAATGCACGTGTTTCGCATGAATTCGAAGCAAAATCATGTGCCACGCTTCAATTACAAGCTGATTCATGTGTTTCTAATGAATTCGTAACTATATCGTTGGTTTCGCATGAATTTGAAGCTAAATCCTGTGTTTTACATTATTTTGAAGCTAAATCTCGTGTTTTGCATTAATTTGAAGCTAAATCACGTGTTTCGCATGAATTCGAAGCTGAATCATGTGTTTCGCATGCATTTGAAGCTAAATCATGTGTTTCGCATGAATTCGAATCTAAATCATGTGTTTCGCATGAATTTGAAGCTAAATCATGTGTTTCGAATGAATTCCTAGCTAAATTATGTGATTCGAATGAATTCGAAGCTAAATCACGTGTTTCGCAAGAATTTGAAGCTAATTAATGTGTTTCGAATGAATTCGAAGCTAAATCATGTGATTCGAATGAATTCGAAGCTGAATCATGTGTTTCGCATCAATTTGAAGCTAAATCATGTGTCTCGCAAGAATTGGAAGCTAATTCATGTGTTTCGAATGAATTCGAAGCTAAATCATGTGATTCGTATGAATTCAAAGCTGAATCATGTGTTTCGCATGAATTCGTAACTATATCGTTGGTTTCGCATGAATTTGAAGCTAAATCCTGTGTTTTGCATTATTTTGAAGCTAAATCTCGTGTTTAGCATTAATTTGAAGTTATTTCATGTGTTTCGAATGAATTCGAAGCTGAATCATGTGTTTCGCATGAATACGAATCTAAATCATGTGTTTCGCATGATTTCGAAGCAAAATCATGTACCACGCTTGAATTTCAAGCTGACTCATGTGTTTCGCATGAATTTGAATCTAAATCATGTGTTTCGTATGAATTCCAAGCTGAATCATGTGTTTCGCATGAATTTGAAGCTAAATCATGTGTTTCGAATGAATTCGTAGCTAAATCATGTGGTTTGCTTTAATTTGATTATAAATCATGTGTTTCACATGAATTCGAATCTGAATCATGTATTTCGCATGAATTCGTAGATAAATCATCTGTTTCGCATGAATTCGAAGCTGAATCACGTGTTTCGCATGAATTTGAAGCTGAACCACGTATTTCGAATTAATCCGAATCTAAATCATGTGATTCGAATGAATTCGAACCTAAATCATGTGATTAGAATGAATTCGAAGCTGAATCAAGTGTCTCGCATGAATTCGAAGCTAAAGCACGTGTTTCGCATGAATTCGAAGCTAAGTCATGTGATTCGAATGAATTCGAAGCTAAATGAAGTGATTCGCACGAATACGAAGCTGAATCATGTGCTTCGCATGTATTTGAAGCTAATTAATGTGTTTCGAATGAATTCGAAGCTAAATCATGTGATTCGAATGAATTCGAAGCTGAATCATGTGTTTCGCATCAATTTGAAGCTAAATCATGTGTCTCGCAAGAATTTGAAGCTAATTCATGTGTTTCGAATGAATTCGAAGCTAAATCCTGTGTTTTGCATTATTTTGAAGCTAAATCTCGTGTTTAGCATTAATTTGAAGTTATTTCATGTGTTTCGAATGAATTCGAAGCTGAATCATGTGTTTCGCATGATTTCGAAGCAAAATCATGTACCACGCTTGAATTTCAAGCTGACTCATGTGTTTCGTATGAATTCCAAGCTGAATCATGTGTTTCGCATGAATTTGAAGCTAAATCAGGTGTTTCGAGTGAATTCGTTGCTGAAACATGTGGTTTGCATTAATGTGATGATAAATCATGTGTTTCACATGATTTCGAATCTGAATCGTGTATTTCGCATGAATTCGAAGATAAATCATCTGTTTCGCATGAATTCGAAGCTGAGTCACGTGTTTCGCATGAATTTGAAGCTGAATCACGTATTTCGAATTAATCCGAATCTAAATCATGTGATTCGAATGAATTCGAACCTAAATCATGTGATTCGAATGAATTCGAAGCTGAATCATGTGTTTCGCACGAATACGAAGCTGAATCATGTGCTTCGCATGTATTTGAAGCTAAATCACGTGTCTCGCATGAATTTCAAGCTAAATCATGTGTCTCGCAAGAATTTGAACCTAATTCATGTGTTTCGAATGAATTCGATGCTAAATCATGTGTTTCGCATGAATTCGAAGCAAAATCATGTGCCACGCTTCAATTACAAGCTGATTCATGTGTTTCGAATGAATTCGTAACTATATCGTTGGTTTCGCATGAATTTGAAGCTAAATCCTGTGTTTTACATTATTTTGAAGCTAAATCTCGTGTTTTGCATTAATTTGAAGCTAAATCACGTGTTTCGCATGAATTCGAATCTAAATCATGTGTTTCGCATGAATTTGAAGCTAAATCATGTGTTTCGAATGAATTCCTAGCTAAATCATGTGTTTTGCATTATTTTGAAGCTAAATCACGTGTTTCGCAAGAATTTGAAGCTAATTAATGTGTTTCGATTGAATTCGAAGCTAAATCATGTAATCCGTATGAATTCAAAGCTGAATCATGTGTTTCGCATGAATTCGTAACTATATCGTTGGTTTCGCATGAATTTGAAGCTAAATCCTGTGTTTTGCATTATTTTGAAGCTAAATCTCGTGTTTTGCATTAATTTGAAGCTAAACCACGTGTTTCGCATGAATTCGAAGCTGAATCATGTGTTTCGCATGAATTTGAAGCTAAATTATGTGTTTCGCATGAATTCGAATCTAAATCATGTGTTTCGCATGAATTCGAAGCAAAATCACGTGCCACGCTTGAATTTCAAGCTGATTCATGTGTTTCGCATGAATTCGTAACTATATCGTTGGTTTCGCATGAATTTGAAGCTAAATCCTGTGTTTTGCATTATTTTGAAGCTAAATCTCGTGTTTTGCATTAATTTGAAGCATAATCACGTGTTTTGCAAGAACTCGAAGCTAAATCATGTGATTCGAATGAATTCGAAGCTAAATGAAGTGATTCGAATGAATTCGAAGCTAAATCATGTGATTCGAATGAATTCGAAGCTGAATCATGTGTTTCGCAAGAACTCGAAGCTAAATCACGTGCTTCGCATGAATTCGAAGCTAAATCATGTGTCTCGCAAGAATTTGAACTTATTTCATGTGTTTCGAATGAATTCGAAGCCAAATGAAATGATTCGAAGCTGAATCATGTGTTTCGCATGAATTCGAAGCTGAATCATGTGTTTCGTATGAATTCCAAGCTGAATCATGTGTTTCGCATGAATTTGAAGCTAAATAATGTGTTTTGCATTATTTTGAAGCTAAATCTCGTCTTTAGCATTAATTTGAATCTAAATCACGTGTTTCGCATGAATTTCAAGCTAAATCATGTGTCTCGCAAGAATTTGAAACTAATTCATGTGTTTCGAATGAATTCGAAGCAAAATCATGTGCCACGCTTGAATTTCAAGCTGATTCATGTGTTTCGCATGAATTCGTAACTATATCGTTGGTTTCGCATGAATTTGAAGCTAAATCCCGTGTTTTGCATTATTTTGAAGCTAAATCTGGTGTTTGGCATTAATTTGAAGCTAAATCACGTGTTTCGCAAGAATTCGAAGCTGAATCATGTGTTTCACATGATTTCGAATCTGAATCATGTATTTCATATGAATTCGAAGATAAATCATCTGTTTCGCATGAATTCGAAGCTGAATCACGTGTTTCGCACGAATTCGAAGCTGAATCATGTGCTTCGCATGTATTTGAAGCTAAATCACGTGTTTCGCATGAATTCGAAGCAAAATCATGTGCCACGCTTGAATTTCAAGCTGATTCATGTGTTTCGCATGAATTCGTAACTATATCGTTGGTTTTGCATGAATTTGAAGCTAAATCCCGTGTTTTGCATTATTTTGAAGCTAAATCTGGTGTTTTGCATTAATTTGAAGCTAAATCACGTGTTTCGCAAGAATTTGAACCTAAACCATGTGATTCGAACGAATTCGAAGCTGAATCATGTGTCTCGCAAGAATTTGAAGCTAATTCATGTGTTTCGAATGAATTCGAAGCTAAATCATGCGATTCGAATGAATTCGAAGCGAAGTCATGTGTTTCGAATGAATTCGAAGCTAAATCATGTGATTCGAATGAATTCGAAGCGAAATCATGTGTTTCGCATGAATTCGAAGCTGAATCATGTGTTTCGCACGAATACGAAGCTGAATCATGTGCTTCGCATGTATTTGAAGCTAAATCACGTGTCTCGCATGAATTTGAAGCTAAATCATGTGTTTCGCATGAATTCGAAGCTGAATCATGTGTTTCGTATGAATTCCAAGCTGAATCATGTGTTTCGCATGAATTTGAAGCTAAATCAGGTGTTTCGAATGAATTCGTTGCTAAATCATGTGGTTTGCATTAATTTGATGATAAATCATATGTTTCACATGATTTCGAATCTGAATCATGTATTTCGCATGAATTCGAAGCTAAATCACGTGTTTCGCATGAATTTGAAGCTAAATCATGTGTCTCGCAAGAATTTGAACCCAAATCATGTGATTCGAATGAATTCGAAGCTGAATCATGTGTCTCGCAAGTATTTGAAGTTATTTCATGTGATTCGAATGAATTCGAAGCTAAATAAAGTGATTCGAATGAATTCGAATCTAAGTCATGTGATTCGAATGAATTCGAAGCTAAATAAAGTGATTCGAATGAATTCGAAGCTAAATCATGTGATTCGAATGAATTCGAAGCGAAATCATGTGTTTCGAATGAATTCGAAGCTAAATCATGTGATTCGAATGAATTCGAAGCTAAATCACGTGTTTCGCATGAATTTGAAGCTAAATCATGTGTCTCGCAAGAATTTGAACCTAAATCATGTGATTCGAATGAATTCGAAGCTGAATCATGTGTCTCGTATGAATTCGAAGCTAAAGCACGTGTTTTGCATGAATTCGAAGCATAATCATGTGCCACGCTTGAATTTCAAGCTGATTCATGTGTTTCGCATGAATTCGTAACTATATCGTTGGTTTCGCATGAATTAGAAGCTAAATCATGTGTTTTGCATTATTTTGAAGCTAAATCTCGTGTTTAGCATTAATTTGAAGCTAAATCACGTGTTTCGCATGAATTCGAAGCTAAATCATGTGTCCCGCAAGAATTTGAAGTTATTTCATGTGTTTCGAATGAATTCGAAGCCAAATGAAGTGATTCGAAGCTATATCATGGGATTCGAATGAATTCGAAGCTAAGTCATGTGATTCGAATGAACTCGAAGGTAAATGAAGTGATTCGAATGAATTCGAAGCTAAATCATGTGATTCGAATGAATTCGAAGCTAAATCACGGGTTTCGCATGAATTTGAAGCTAAATCATGTGTCTCGCAAGAATTTGAACCCAAGTCATGTGATTCGAATGAATTCGAAGCTGAACTATGTGTCTCGCATGAATTTGAAGCTAAATCATGTGTTTCGCATGAATTGAAGCTGAATCATGTGTTTCGTATGAATTCCAAGCTGAATCATGTGTTTCGCATGATTTTGAAGCTAAATCAGGTGTTTCGAATGAATTCGTTGCTAAATCATGTGGTTTGCATTAATTTGATGATAAATCATGTGTTTCACATGATTTCCAATCTGAATCATGTATTTCGCATGAATTCGAAGATCAATCATCTGTTTCGCATGAAATCGAAGCTGAATCACGTGTTTCGCATGAATTTGAAGCTGAATCACGTATTTCGAATGAATCCGAATCTAAATCATGTGATTCGAATGAATTCGAAGCTAAATCCTGTGTTTCGCACGAATTCGAAGATGAATCATGTGCTTCGCATGTATTTGAAGCTAAATCTCGTGTTTCGCATGAATTTCAAGCTAAATCATGTGTCTCGCAAGAATTTGAAACTAATTCATGTGTTTCGAATGAATTCGACGCCAAATGAAGTGATTCGAAGCTATATCATGTGATTCGAATGAATTCGAAGCTAAATCATGTGATTCGAATGAATTCGAAGTGAAATCATGTGTTTCGAATGAATTCGAAGCTAAATCATGTGATTCGAATGAATTCGAAGCTAAATCACGTGTTTCGCATGAATTTGAAGCTAAATCATGTGTCTCGCAAGAATTTGAACCTAAATCATGTGATTCGAATGAATTCGAAACTGAATCATGTGTCTCGTATGAATTCGAAGCTAAAGCACGTGTTTTGCATGAATTCGAAGCATAATCATGTGCCACGCTTGAATTTCAAGCTGATTCATGTGTTTCGCATGAATTCGTAACTATATCGTTGGTTTCGCATGAATTAGAAGCTAAATCATGTGTTTTGCATTATTTTGAAGCTAAATCTCGTGTTTAGCATTAATTTGAAGCTAAATCACGTGTTTCGCATGAATTCGAAGCTAAATCATGTGTCCCGCAAGAATTTGAAGTTATTTCATGTGTTTCGAATGAATTCGAAGCCAAATGAAGTGATTCGAAGCTATATCATGGGATTCGAATGAATTCGAAGCTAAGTCATGTGATTCGAATGAACTCGAAGGTAAATGAAGTGATTCGAATGAATTCGAAGCTAAATCATGTGATTCGAATGAATTCGAAGCTAAATCACGGGTTTCGCATGAATTTGAAGCTAAATCATGTGTCTCGCAAGAATTTGAACCCAAATCATGTGATTCGAATGAATTCGAAGCTGAACCATGTGTCTCGCATGAATTTGAAGCTAAATCATGTGTTTCGCATGAATTGAAGCTGAATCATGTGTTTCGTATGAATTCCAAGCTGAATCATGTGTTTCGCATGAATTTGAAGCTAAATAAGGTGTTTCGAATGAATTCGTTGCTAAATCATGTGGTTTGCATTAATTTGATGATAAATCATGTGTTTCACATGATTTCCAATCTGAATCATGTATTTCGCATGAATTCGAAGATCAATCATCTGTTTCGCATGAAATCGAAGCTGAATCACGTGTTTCGCATGAATTTGAAGCTGAATCACGTATTTCGAATGAATCCGAATCTAAATCATGTGATTCGAATGAATTCGAAGCTAAATCCTGTGTTTCGCACGAATTCGAAGATGAATCATGTGCATCGCATGTATTTGAAGCTAAATCTCGTGTTTCGCATGAATTTCAAGCTAAATCATGTGTCTCGCAAGAATTTGAAACTAATTCATGTGTTTCGAATGAATTCGACGCCAAATGAAGTGATTCGAAGCTATATCATGTGATTCGAATGAATTCGAAGCTAAATCATGTGATTCGAATGAATTCGAAGCTAAATCACGTGTTTCGCATGAATTTGAAGCTAAATCATGTGTCTCGCAAGAATTTGAACCTAAATCATGTGATTCGAATGAATTCGAAGCTGAATCATGTGTCTCGCATGAATTCGAAGCTAAAGCACGTGTTTCGCATGAATTCGAAGCATAATCATGTGCCACGCTTGAATTTCAAGCTGATTCATGTGTTTCACATGAATTCGTAACTATATCGTTGGTTTCGCATGAATTTGAAGCTAAATCCTGTGTTTTGCATTATTTTGAAGCTAAATCTCGTGTTTAGCATTAATTTGAGCTAAATCATGTGTTCCGCATGAATTCGAAGCTGAATCATGTGTTTTGCATTATTTTGAAGGTAAATCTCGGGTTTTGCATTAATTTGCAGCTAAATCACGTGTTTCTCATGAATTTGAAGCTAAATAATGTGTCTCGCAAGAATTTGAACCTAATTCATGTGTTTCGAATGAATTCGATGCTATATCATGTGTTTCGCAAGAATTCGAAGCTAAAGCATGTGTTCCGCATGAATTCGAAGCGAAATCATGTTCCACGCTTGAATTTCAAGCTGATTCATGTGTTTCGCATGAATTTGTAGCTTTATCGTTGGTTTCGCATGAATTTGAAGCTATATCCTGTGTTTTGCATTATTTTGAAGCTAAATCTCGTGTTTTGTATTAACTTGAAGCTAAATCACGTGTTTCGCATGAATTCGAAGCTAAATCATGTGGTCCGAATGAATTCGAATCTAAATCATGTGTTTCGCACGAATTCTAGGCTGAATCATGTGCTTCGCATGATTTTAAAGCTAAATCACGTGTTTCGCATGAATTTCGAGCTCAATCATGTGTCTCGCAAGAATTTGAACCTAATTCATGTGTTTCGAATGAATTCGATGCTATATCATGTGTTTCACATGAATTCGAAGCTTCATTATGTGTTTCGCATGTGTTTGAAGCTAAATCATGTGTCAAGCATGAATTTGAAGCTAAATCATGTGTTTCGCATGAATTTTAATCTGCATCATTTGTTTCGCATGAATGTAACGCTAAATCATCTGTCTCGCATGAATTTGATTCTCATCCATGTGTTTCGAATGAATTTGAAGCTAAATCATTTGTTTCGCATGATTTTGAAGATAAATAGCTTGTTTCGTATGCATTTGAAGCTAAATCACGTGCTTCGCATGAATTCGAAGCTTAATCATGTGTCTCGCAAGAATTTGAAGTTATTTCATGTGTTTCCAATGAATTCGAAGCCAAATGAAGTGATTCGAAGCTAAATCATGTGATTCGAATGAATTCGAAGCTAAATCATGTGATTCGAATGAATTCGAAGCTAAATCATGTGCTTCGCATGAATTTGAAGCTAAATCACGTGTTTCGCATGAATTTCGAGCTCAATCATGTGTCTCGCAAGAATTTGAACCTAATTCATGTGTTTCGAATGAATTCGATGCTATATCATGTGTTTCGCAAGAATTCGAAGCTAAAGCATGTGTTCCGCATGAATTCGAAGCTGAATCATGTGTTTTGCATTATTTTGAAGGTAAATCTCGGGTTTTGCATTAATTTGCAGCTAAATCACGTGTTTCTCATGAATTTCAAGCTAAATAATGTGTCTCGCAAGAATTTGAACCTAATTCATGTGTTTCGAATGAATTCGATGCTATATCATGTGTTTCGCAAGAATTCGAAGGTAAAGCATGTGATCCGCATGAATTCGAAGCGAAATCATGTTCCACGCTTGAATTTCAAGCTGATTCATGTGTTTCGCATGAATTTGTAGCTTTATCGTTGGTTTCGCATGAATTTGAAGCTATATCCTGTGTTTTGCATTATTTTGAAGCTAAATCTCGTGTTTTGTATTAACTTGAAGCTAAATCACGTGTTTCGCATGAATTCGAAGCTAAATCATGTGGTCCGAATGAATTCGAATCTAAATCATGTGTTTCGCACGAATTCGAGGCTGAATCATGTGCTTCGCATGATTTTAAAGCTAAATCACGTGTTTCGCATGAATTTCGAGCTCAATCATGTGTCTCGCAAGAATTTGAACCTAATTCATGTGTTTCGAATGAATTCGATGCTATATCATGTGTTTCACATGAATTCGAAGCTTCATTATGTGTTTCGCATGTGTTTGAAGCTAAATCATGTGTCAAGCATGAATTTGAAGCTAAATCATGTGTTTCGCATGAATTTTAATCTGCATCATTTGTTTCGCATGAATGTAACGCTAAATCATCTGTCTCGCATGAATTTGATTCTCATCCATGTGTTTCGAATGAATTTGAAGCTAAATCATTTGTTTCGCATGATTTTGAAGATAAATAGCTTGTTTCGTATGCATGTGAAGCTTAATCACGTGCTTCGCATGAATTCGAAGCTAAATCATGTGTCTCGCAAGAATTTGAAGTTATTTCATGTGTTTCCAATGAATTCGAAGCCAAATGAAGTGATTCGAAGCTAAATCATGTGATTCGAATGAATTCGAAGCTAAATCATGTGATTCGAATGAATTCGAAGCTAAATCATGTGTCTCGCATGAATTCGAAGCTAATTCATGTGTTTCGAATGAATTCGATGCTAAATCATGTGTTTCGAATGAATTCGAAGCTGAATCATGTGTTTTGATTGAAATCGAAGATGAATCATGTGTTTCGCATTCATTTGAAGCTAAATCACGTGTTTCGCATGAATTTCAAGCTAATTCATGTGATTCGAATGAATTCGAAGCTAAATCATGTGTTTCGCATGAATTTTAATTTGCATCATTTGTTTCGCATGAATGTAACGCTAAATCATCTGTCTCGCATGAATTTGATTCTCATCCATGTGTTTCGAATGAATTTGAAGCTAAATCATTTGTTTCGCATGAATTTGAAGATAAATAGCTTGTTTCGTATGCATTTGAAGCTAAATCATGTGTCTCGCATAAATTCGAAGCTAATTCATGTGTTTCGAATGAATTCGAAGCTAAATCATTTGTTTTTATTGAATTCGAAGATGAATCATGTGTTTCGCATGCATTTGAAGCTAAATCACGTGTTTCTTATGAATTTGAAGCTAAATCATGTGTCTCGCAAGAATTTGAACCTAAATCATGTGATTCGAATGAATTCGAAGCTGAATCATGTGTCTCGCATGAATTCGAAGCTAAAGCACGTGTTTCGCATGAATTCGAAGCATAATCATGTGCCACGCTTGAACTTCAAGCTGATTCATGTTTTTCGCATGAATTTGTAGCTATATCGTTGGTTTCGCATGATTTGAAGCTATATCCTGTGTTTTACATTATTTTGAAGGTAAATCTCGTGTTTTGCATTAATTTGAAGCTAAATAACGTGTTTTGCATGAATTCAAAGCTAAATCATGTGATTCGAATGAATTCGAAGCTAAATCATGTGCTTCGCATGAATTTGAAGCTAAATGAAGTGATTCGAATGAATTCGCAGCTAAATCATGTGATTCGAATGAATTCGAAGCTAAATCACGTGTTTCTTATGAATTTGAAGCTAAATCATGTGTCTCGCAAGAATTTGAACCTAAATCATGTGATTCGAATGAATTCGAAGCAGAATCATGTGTCTGGCATGAATTCGAAGCTAAAGCACGTGTTTCGCATGAATTCGAAGCATAATCATGTGCCACGCTTGAATTTCAAGCTGATTCATGTGTTTCGCATGCATTCGTAACTATATCGTTGGTTTCGCATGAATTTGAAGCTAAATCCTGTGTTTTGCATTATTTTGAAGCTAAATCTCGTGTTTAGCATTAATTTGAAGCTAAATAACGTGTTTTGCATGAATTCAAAGCTAAATCATGTGATTCGAATGAATTCGAAGCTAAATCATGTGCTTCGCATGAGTGCGAAGCTGAATCACGTGTTTCGCATGAATTTTTATCTAAATGGTGTGTCTCGCAAGAATTTGAACCTAATTCATGTGTTTCGAATGAATTCGATGCTATATCATGTGTTTCGCATGAATTCGAAGCTAAAGCATGTGTTCCGCATGAATTCGAAGCGAAATCATGTGCCAGGCTTGAATTTCAAGCTGATTCATGTGTTTCGCATGAATTTGTAGCTTTATCGTTGGTTTCGCATGAATTTGGAGCTATATCCTGTGTTTTGCATTATTTTGAAGCAAAATCACGTATTTCGCATGAATTCGAAGCTAAATCACGTGTTTCTCACATGAATTTGAAGCTAAATCATGTGATTCGAATTTATTCGAAGCTAAATCATGTGTTTCGCACGAATTCGAAGCTGAATCATGTGCTTCGCATGAATTTAAAGCTAAATCACGTGTTTCGCATGAATTTCGAGCTCAATCATGTGTCTCGCAAGAATTTGAACCTAATTCATGTGATTCGAATGAATTCGAAGCTAAATCATGTGTTTCGCATGAATTTTAATTTGCATCATTTGTTTCGCATGAATGTAACGCTAAATCATCTGTCTCGCATGAATTTGATTCTCATCCATGTGTTTCGAATGAATTTGAAGCTAAATCATTTGTTTCGCATGAATTTGAAGATAAATAGCTTGTTTCGTATGCATTTGAAGCTAAATCATGTGTCTCGCATAAATTCGAAGCTAATTCATGTGTTTCGAATGAATTCGATGCTAAATCATGTGTTTCGAATGAATTCGAAGCTAAATCATGTGTTTTTATTGAATTCGAAGATGAATCATGTGTTTCGCATGCATTTGAAGCTAAATCACGTGTTTCTTATGAATTTGAAGCTAAATCATGTGTCTCGCAAGAATTTGAACCTAAATCATGTGATTCGAATGAATTCGAAGCTGAATCATGTGTCTCGCATGAATTCGAAGCTAAAGCACGTGTTTCGCATGAATTCGAAGCATAATCATGTGCCACGCTTGAACTTCAAGCTGATTCATGTTTTTCGCATGAATTTGTAGCTATATCGTTGGTTTCGCATGATTTGAAGCTATATCCTGTGTTTTACATTATTTTGAAGGTAAATCTCGTGTTTTGCATTAATTTGAAGCTAAATAACGTGTTTTGCATGAATTCAAAGCTAAATCATGTGATTCGAATGAATTCGAAGCTAAATCATGTGCTTCGCATGAATTTGAAGCTAAATGAAGTGATTCGAATGAATTCGCAGCTAAATCATGTGATTCGAATGAATTCGAAGCTAAATCACGTGTTTCTTATGAATTTGAAGCTAAATCATGTGTCTCGCAAGAATTTGAACCTAAATCATTTGATTCGAGTGAATTCGAAGCAGAATCATGTGTCTCGCATGAATTCGAAGCTAAAGCACGTGTTTCGCATGAATTCGAAGCATAATCATGTGCCACGCTTGAATTTCAAGCTGATTCATGTGTTTCGCATGCCTTCGTAACTATATCGTTGGTTTCGCATGAATTTGAAGCTAAATCCTGTGTTTTGCATTATTTTGAAGCTAAATCTCGTGCTTCGCATGATTTTAAAACTAAATCACGTGTTTCGCATGAATTTCGAGCTCAATCATGTGTCTCGCAAGAATTTGAACCTAATTCATGTGTTTCGAATGAATTCGATGCTATATCATGTGTTTCACATGAATTCGAAGCTTCATTATGTGTTTCGCATGTGTTTGAAGCTAAATCATGTGTCAAGCATGAATTCGAAGCTAAATCATGTGTTTCGCATGACTTTTAATCTGCATCATTTGTTTCGCATGAATGTAACGCTAAATCATCTGTCTCGCATGAATTTGATTCTCATCCATGTGTTTCGAATGAATTTGAAGCTAAATCATTTGTTTCGCATGAATTTGAAGATAAATAGCTAGTTTCGTATGCATTTGAAGCTAAATCATGTGTCTCGCATGGATTCGAAGCTAAATCATGTGGTCCGAATGAATTCGAAGCTAAATCATGTGTTTCGCACGAATTCGAGGCTGAATCATGTGCTTCGCATGAATTTTTAGCTAAATGGTGTGTCTCGCAAGAATTTGAACCTAATTCATGTGTTTCGAATAAATTCGATGCTATATCATGTGTTCCGCATGAATTCGAAGCTAAAGCATGTGTTCCGCATGAATTCGAAGAGAAATCATGTGCCAGGCTTGAATTTCAAGCTGATTCATGTGTTTCGCATGAATTTGTAGCTTTATCGTTGGTTTCGCATGAATTTGGAGCTATATCCTGTGTTTTGCATTATTTTGAAGCAAAATCACGTATTTCGCATGAATTCGAAGCTAAATCACGTGTTTCTCACATGAATTTGAAGCTAAATCATGTGATTCGAATTTATTCGAAGCTAAATCATGTGTTTCGCACGAATTCGAAGCTGAATCATGTGCTTCGCATGAATTTAAAGCTAAATCACGTGTTTCGCATGAATTTCGAGCTCAATCATGTGTCTCGCAAGAATTTGAACATAATTCATGTGTTTCGAATGAATTCGATGCTATATCATGTGGTCCGAATGAATTCGAAGCTAAATCATGTGTTTCGCACGAATTCGAGGCTGAATCATGTGCTTCGCATGATTTTAAAGCTAAATCACGTGTTTCGCATGAATTCGTAGCTCAATCACGTGGTTTGCATTAATTTGATTTTAAATCATGTGTTACACATGAATACGAATCTGAATCATGTGATTCGCATGAACTTGAAGCTAAACCACGTGTTTTGCATGAATTTGAAGCTAAATCACTTGTTTCGCATTAATTTGAAGCTAAATCATGTGTCTCGCAAGAATTTGAAGCTAATTCATGTGTTTCGAATGAATTCGAAGCTAAATCATGTGATTCGTATGAATTCAAAGCTGAATCATGTGTTTCGTATGAATTCGAAGCTGAATCATGTGGTTTGCATTAATTTGATGCTAAATCATGTGTTTCACATGAATTCGAATCTGAATCATGTATTTCGCATGAATTCGAAGATAAATCATCTGTTTCGCATGAATTCGAAGCTGAATCACGTGTTTCGCATGAATTTGAAGCTGAATCACGTATTTCGAATGAATCCGAATCTAAATCATGTGATTCGCATGAATTCGAAGCATAATCATGTGTTTTTATTGAATTCGAAGATGAATCATGTGTTTCGCATGCATTTGAACCTAAATCACGTGTTTCTTATGAATTTGAAGCTAAATCATGTGTCTCGCAAGAATTTGAACCTAAATCATGTGATTCGAATGAATTCGTAGCTCAAACACGTGGTTTGCATTAATTTGATGATAAATCATGTGTTACACATGAATACGAATCTGAATCATGTGATTCGCATGAACTTGAAGCTAAATCACGTGTTTTGCATGAATTTGAAGCTAAATCACGTGTTTCGCATTAATTTGAAGCTAAATCATGTGTCTCGCAAGAATTTGAAGCTAATTCATGTGTTTCGAATGAATTCGAAGCTAAATCATGTGATTCGTATGAATTCAAAGCTGAATCATGTGTTTCGTATGAATTCGAAGCTGAATCATGTGGTTTGCATTAATTTGATGCTAAATCATGTGTTTCACATGAATTCGAATCTGAATCATGTATTTCGGATGAATTCGAAGATAAATCATCTGTTTCGCATGAATTCGAAGCTGAATCACGTGTTTCGCATGAATTTGAAGCTGAATCACGTATTTCGAATGAATCCGAATCTAAATCATGTGATTCGAATGAATTCGAAGCTAAATCATGCGATTCCAATGAATTCGAAGCTAAATAATGTGTTTCGCACGAATTCGAAGCTGAATCATGTGCTTCGCATGTATTTGAAGCTAAATCACGTGTTTCGCATGAATTTCAAGCTAAATCATGTGTCTCGCAAGAATTTGAACCTTATTCATGTGTTTCGAATGAATTCGACGCTAAATGATGTGATTCGAAGCTATATCATGTGATTCGAATGAATTCGAAGCTGAATCATGTGTCTCGCATGAATTTGAAGCTGAATCATGTGTTTTGCATGAATTTGAAGCTAATTCACGTGTTTCGCATGAATTCGAAGCAAAATCATGTGCCACGCTTGAATTACAAGCTGATTCATGTGTTTCGAATGAATTCGTAACTATATCGTTGGTTTCGCATGAATTTGAAGCTAAATCCTGTGTTTTACATTATTTTGAAGCTAAATCTCGTGTTTTGCATTAATTTGAAGCTAAATCACGTGTTTCGCATGAATTCGAAGCTGAATCATGTGTTTCGCATGAATTCGAAGCTGAATCATGTGTCTCGCATGAATTCGAAGCTAAAGCACGTGTTTCGCATGAATTCGAATCATAATCATTTGCCACGCTTGAATTTCAAGCTGATTCATGTGTTTCGCATGAATTCGTAACTATATCGTTGGTTTCGCATGAATTTGAAGCTAAATCCTGTGTTTTGCATTATTTTTAAGCTACATCTCGTGCTTCGCATGATTTTAAAACTAAATCACGTGTTTCGCATGAATTTCGAGCTCAATCATGTGTCTCGCAAGAATTTGAACCTAATTCATGTGTTTCGAATGAATTCGATGCTATATCATGTGTTTCACATGAATTCGAAGCTTCATTATGTGTTTCGCATGTGTTTGAAGCTAAATCATGTGTCAAGCATGAATTCGAAGCTAAATCATGTGTTTCGCATGAATTTCAATCTGCATCACTTGTTTCGCATGAATGTAACGGTAAATCATCTGTCTCGCATGAATTTGATTCTCATCCATGTGTTTCGAATGAATTTGAAGCTAAATCATTTGTTTCGCATGAATTTGAAGATAAATAGCTTGTTTCGTGTGCATTTGAAGCTAAATCATGTGTCTCGCATGAATTCGAAGCTAAATTATGTGGTCCGAATGAATTCTAAGCTAAATCATGTGATTCGAATGAATTCGAAGCTAAATGATGTGTTTCGCACGAATTCGAAGCTGAATCATGTGCTTCGCATGTATTTGAAGCTAAATCACGTGTTTCGCATGAATTTGAAGCTAAATCCTGTGTTTTGCATTATTTTTAAGCTAAATCTCGTGCTTCGCATGATTTTAAAACTAAATCACGTGTTTCGCATGAATTTCGAGCTCAATCATGTGTCTCGCAAGAATTTGAACCTAATTCATGTGTTTCGAATGAATTCGATGCTATATCATGTGTTTCACATGAATTCGAAGCGTCATTATGTGTTTCGCATGTGTCTGAAGCTTAATCATGTGTTTCGCATGAATTTTAATTTGCATCATTTGTTTCGCATGAATGTAACGCTAAATCATCTGTCTCGCATGAATTTGATTCTCATCCATGTGTTTCGAATGAATTTGAAGCTAAATCATTCGTTTCGCATGAATTTGAAGATAAATAGCTTGTTTCGTATGAATTTTAAGCTAAATCATGTGTCTCGCATAAATTCGAAGCTAATTCATGTGTTTCGAATGAATTCGATGCTAAATCATGTGTTTCGAATGAATTCGAAGCTAAATCATGTGTTTTTATTGAATTCGAAGATGAATCATGTGTGTCGCATGCATTTGAAGCTAAATCACGTGTTTCTTATGAATTTGAAGCTAAATCATGTGTCTCGCAAGAATTTGAACCTAAATCATGTGATTCGAATGAATTCGAAGCTGAATCATGTGTCTCGCATGAATTCGAAGCTAAAGCACGTGTTTCGCATGAATTCGAAGCATAATCATGTGCCACGCTTGAATTTCAAGCTGATTCATGTGTTTCGAATGAATTCGTAACTATATCGTTGGTTTCGCATGAATTTGAAGCTAAATCATGTGTCTCGCAAGAATTTGAACCTAATTCATGTGTTTCGAATGAATTCGACGCCAAATGAAGTGATTCGAAGCTATATCATGTGATTCGAATGAATTCGAAGCTAAGTCATGTGTCTCGAATGAATTCGAAGCTAAATCATGTGTTTCGCACGAATTCGAAGCTGAATCATGTGCTTCGCATGAGTTCGAAGCTGATTCACGTGCTTCGCATGAATTTCAAGCTAAGTCATGTGTCTCGCAAGAATTTGAACCTAAATCATGTGATTCGTATGAATTCGAAGCTGAATCATGTGTCTCGCATGAATTTGAAGCTGAATCATGTGTTTTGCATGAATTTGAAGCTAATTCACGTGTTTCGCGTTAATTTGTAGCAAAATCATGTGTCTCGCAAGGATTTGAAGTTATTTCATGTGTTTCGAATGAATTCGAAGCCAAATGAAGTGATTCGAAGCTAAATCATGTGATTCGAATGAATTTGAAGCTAAGACATGTGATTCGAATGAATCCGAAGCTAAATGAAGTGATTCGAATGAATTCGAAGCTAAATCATGTGATTCGAATGAATTCGAAGCTAAGTCATGTGATTCGAATGAATTCGATGCTAAATCATGTGATTCGAAAGAATTGGAAGCTGAATCATGTGTTTCGCATGAATTTGAAGCTAAATCATGCGTCTCGCAACAATTTGAAGCTAATTCATGTGTTTCGAATGAATTCGTAGCTCCATCACGTGGTTTGCATTAATTTCATGATAAATCATGTGTTACACATGAATACGAATCTGAATCATGTGATTCGCATGAACTTGAAGCTAAATCACGTGTTTTGCATGAATTTGAAGATAAATCACGTATTTCGCATTAATTTGAAGCTAAATCATGTGTCTCGCAAGAATTTGAAGCTAATTCATGTGTTTCGAATGAATTCGAAGCTAAATCATGTGATTCGTATGAATTCAAAGCTGAATCATGTGTTTCGTATGAATTCGAAGCTGAATCATGTGGTTTGCATTAATTTGATGCTAAATCATGTGTTTCACATGAATTCGAATCTGAATCATGTATTTCGCATGAATTCGGAGATAAATCATCTGTTTCGCATGAATTCGAAGCTGAATCACGTGTTTCGCACGAATTTGAAGCTGAATCACGTATTTCGAATGAATCCGAATCTAAATCATGTGATTCGAATGAATTCGAAGCTAAATCATGCGATTCCAATGAATTCGAAGCTAAATAATGTGTTTCGCACGAATTCGAAGCTGAATCATGTGCTTCGCATGTATTTGAAGCTAAATCAGGTGTTTCGCATGAATTTCAAGCTAAATCATGTGTCTCGCAAGAATTTGAAACTTATTCATGTGTTTCGAATGTATTCGACGCCAAATGATGTGATTCGAAGCTATATCATGTGATTCGAATGAATTCGAAGCTAAGTCATGTGTCTCGAATGAATTCGAAGCTAAATCATGTGTTTTTATTGAATTCGAAGATGAATCATGTGTTTCGCATGCATTTGAAGATGAATCACGTGTTTCGCATGAATTTCAAGCTAATTCATGTGATTCGAATGAATTCGAAGCTAAATCATGTATCTCGCAAGAATTTGAACCTAATTCATGTGTCTCGCATGAATTCGAAGCTAAAGCACGTGTTTCGCATGAATTCGAAGCATAATCATGTGCCACGCTTGAATTTCAAGCTGATTCATGTGTTTCGAATGAATTCGTAACTATATCGTTGGTTTCGCATGAATTTGAAGCTAAATCATGTGTCTCGCAAGAATTTGAACCTAATTCATGTGTTTCGAATGAATTCGACGCCAAATGAAGTGATTCGATGCTATATAATGTGATTCGAATGAATTCGAAGCTAAGTCATGTGTCTCGAATGAATTCGAAGCTAAATCATGTGTTTCGCACGAATTCGAAGCTGAATCATGTGCTTCGCATGAGTTCGAAGCTGATTCACGTGCTTCGCATGAATTTCAAGCTAAGTCATGTGTCTCGCAAGAATTTGAACCTAAATCATGTGATTCGTATGAATTCGAAGCTGAATCATGTGTCTCGCATGAATTTGAAGCTGAATCATGTGTTTTGCATGAATTTGAAGCTAATTCACGTGTTTCGCGTTAATTTGTAGCAAAATCATGTGTCTCGCAAGGATTTGAAGTTATTTCATGTGTTTCGAATGAATTCGAAGCCAAATGAAGTGATTCGAAGCTAAATCATGTGATTCGAATGAATTTGAAGCTAAGACATGTGATTCGAATGAATTCGAAGCTAAATGAAGTGATTCGAATGAATTCGAAGCTAAATCATGTGATTCGAATGAATTCGAAGCTAAGTCATGTGATTCGAATGAATTCGATGCTAAATCATGTGATTCGAAAGAATTGGAATCTGAATCATGTGTTTCGCATGAATTTGAAGCTAAATCATGCGTCTCGCAACAATTTGAAGCTAATTCATGTGTTTCGAATGAATTCGTAGCTCCATCACGTGGTTTGCATTAATTTCATGATAAATCATGTGTTACACATGAATACGAATCTGAATCATGTGATTCGCATGAACTTGAAGCTAAATCACGTGTTTTGCATGAATTTGAAGATAAATCACGTATTTCGCATTAATTTGAAGCTAAATCATGTGTCTCGCAAGAATTTGAAGCTAATTCATGTGTTTCGAATGAATTCGAAGCTAAATCATGTGATTCGTATGAATTCAAAGCTGAATCATGTGTTTCGTATGAATTCGAAGCTGAATCATGTGGTTTGCATTAATTTGATGCTAAATCATGTGTTTCACATGAATTCGAATCTGAATCATGTATTTCGCATGAATTCGGAGATAAATCATCTGTTTCGCATGAATTCGAAGCTGAATCACGTGTTTCGCACGAATTTGAAGCTGAATCACGTATTTCGAATGAATCCGAATCTAAATCATGTGATTCGAATGAATTCGAAGCTAAATCATGCGATTCCAATGAATTCGAAGCTAAATAATGTGTTTCGCACGAATTCGAAGCTGAATCATGTGCTTCGCATGTATTTGAAGCTAAATCAGGTGTTTCGCATGAATTTCAAGCTAAATCATGTGTCTCGCAAGAATTTGAAACTAATTCATGTGTTTCGCATGATTTCGAAGCTAAATCTCGTGTTTTGCATGAATTTGAAGCTAAATCACGTGTTTCGCATGAATTTGAAGCTAAATCATGTGTCTCGCAAGAATTTGAAACTAATTCATGTGTTTCGAATGAATTCGATGCTAAATCATGTGTTTCGCATGAATTCGAAGCTAAAGCACGTGTTTCGCATGAATTCGAAGCTAAGTCATGTGATTCGAATGAATTCGAAGCTAAATGAAGTGATTCGAATGAATTTTGAAGCTAAATCATGTGTTTCGCACGAATTCGAAGCTGAATCATGTGCTTCGCATGTATTTGAAGCTAAATCACGTGTTTCGCATGAATTTCAAGCAAAATCATGTGTCTCGCAAGAATTTGAACCTAATTCATTTGTTTCGAATGAATTCGATGCTAAATCACGTGTTTCGCATATATTCGAAGCTGAATCATGTGTTTCACATCAATTTGAAGCTAAATCACGTGTTTCGCATGAATTTGAAGCTAAATCATGTGTCTCGCAAGAATTTGAAGCTAATTCATCTGTTTCGAATGAATTCGTAGCTAAATCAAGTGGTTTGCATTAATTTTATGATAAATCATGCGATTCACATGGATTCGAATCTGAATCATGTGATTCGCATGAACTTGAAGCTAAATCACGTGTTTCGCATGAATTTGAAGCTAAATCATGTGTTTCGCATGAATTCGAAGCTGAATCATGTGTTTCGTATGAATTCCAAGCTGAATCATGTGTTTCGTATGAATTTGAAGCTAAATCATTTGTTTCGCATGAATTTGAAGATAAATAGCTTGTTTCGTATGCATTTGAAGCTAAATCATGTGTCTCGCATAAATTCGAAGCTAATTCATGTGTTTCGAATGAATTCGATGCTAAATCATGTGTTTCGAATGAATTCGAAGCTAAATCATGTGTTTTTATTGAATTCGAAGATGAATCATGTGTTTCGCATGCATTTGAAAATGAATCACGTGTTTCGCATGAATTTCAAGCTAATTCATGTGATTCGAATGAATTCGAAGCTAAATCATGTGTTTCGCATGAATTCGAAGATGAATCATGTGTTTCGCATGCATTTGAAGCTAAATCACGTGTTTCGCATGAATTTCAAGCTAAATCATGTGTCTCGCAAGAATTTGAAACTAATTCATGTGTTTCGCATGATTTCGAAGCTAAATCTTGTGAGTCGAATGAATTCGAAGCTAAATCATGTGATTCGCACGAATTCGAAGCTGAATCATGTGCTTCGCATGAATTTGAAGCTAAATCACGTGTTTCGCATGAATTTGAAGCTAAATGATGTGTCTCGCAAGTTTTTTAACCTAATTCATTTGTTTCGAATGAATTCGAAGCTCAATCATGCGTTTCGCATGAATTCGAAGCTAAATCATGTGTTTCGCATGAATTCGAAGCTGAATCGTGTGCTTCGCATGTATTTGAAGATAAATCACGTTTTTCGCATGAATTTCAAGCAAAATCATTTGTCTCGCAAGAATTTGAACCTAATTCATTTGTTTCGAATGAATTCGATGCAAAATCATGTGTTTCGCATGAATTCGAAGCTAAAGCACGTGTTTCGCATGAATTCGAAGCAAAATCATGTGCCTCGCTTGAATTTCAAGCTGATTCATGTGTTTCGCATGAATTCGTAACTATATCGTTGGTTTCGCATGAATTTGAAGCTAAATCCTGTGTTTTGCATTATTTTGAAGCTAAATCACGTGTTTCGCATTAATTTGAAGCTAAATCATGTGTCTCGCAAGAATTTGAAGCTAATTCATGTGTTTCGTATGAATTCGAAGCTAAATCATGTGATTCGTATGAATTCAAAGCTGAATCATGTGTTTCGTATGAATTCGAAGCTGAATCATGTGGTTTGCATTAATTTGATGCTAAATCATGTGTTTCACATGAATTCGAATCTGTATCATGTATTTCGCATGAATTCGAAGATAAATCATCTGTTTCGCATGAATTCGAAGCTGAATCACGTGTTTCGCATGAATTTGAAGCTGAATCACGTATTTCGAATGAATCCGAATCTAAATCATGTGATTCGAATGAATTCGAAGCTAAATCATGCGATTCCAATGAATACGAAGCTAAATAATGTGTTTCGCACGAATTCTAAGTTGAATCATGTGCTTCGCATGTATTTGAAGCTAAATCACGTGTTTCGCATGAATTTCAAGCTAAATCATGTGTCGCGCAAGAATTTGAACCTTATTCATGTGTTTCGAATGAATTCGACGCCAAATGATGTGATTCGTAGCTATATCATGTGATTCGAATGAATTCGAAGCTAAGTCATGTGTCTCGAATGAATTCGAAGCTAAATCATGTGTTTCGCACGAATTCGAAGCTAAATCATGTGCTTCGCATGAGTTCGAAGCTGATTCACGTGTTTCGCATGAATTTCAAGCTAAGTCATGTGTCTCGCAAGAATTTGAACCTAAATCATGTGATTCGTATGAATTCGAAGCTGAATCATGTGTCTCGCATGAATTTGAAGCTGAATCATGTGTTTTGCATGAATTTGAAGCTAATTCACGTGTTTCGCATGAATTCGAAGCAAAATCATGTGCCACGCTTGAATTACAAGCTGATTCATGTGTTTCGAATGAATTCGTAAGTATATCGTTGGTTTCGCATGAATTTGAAGCTAAATCCTGTGTTTTGCATTATTTTGAAGCTAAATCTCGTGTTTTGCATTAATTTGAAGCTAAATCACGTGTTTCGCATGAAATCGAAGCTGAATCATGTGTTTCGCAAGAATTCGAAGCTGAATCATGTGTCTCGCATGGATTCGAAGCTAAAGCACGTGTTTCGCATGAATTCGAAGCATAATCATGTGCCACGCTTGAATTTCAAGATGATTCATGTGTTTCGCATGAATTCGTAACTATATCGTTGGTTTCGCATGAATTTGAAGCTAAATCACGTGTTTCGCATGAATTTCAAGCTAAATCACGTGTTTCTCATGAGTTTGAAGCTAAATGATGTGTCTCGCAAGTTTTTTAACCTAATTCATTTGTTTCGAATGAATTCGAAGCTCAATCATGCGTTTTGCATGAATTCGAAGCTAAATCATGTGATTCGAATGAATTCGAATCTGAATCATGTGTTTCGCATGAATTCGAAGCTGAATCACGTGTTTCGCATGAATTCGAAGCTGAATCACGTGTTTCGCATGAATTTGAAGCTACATCACGTGTTTCGCAATAATTTGAAGCAAATTCATGTGTTTCGAATGAATTCGTAGCTGAATCATGTGGTTTGCATTAATTTGATGATAAATCATGCGTTTCTCATGAATTCGAATCTGAATCATGTGATTCGCATGAACTTGAAGCTAAATCACGTGTTTCGAATGAATTCGAATCTGAATCATGTGTTTCGCATGAATTGGAAGCTGAATCATGTGTTTCGTATGAATTCCAAGCTGAATCATGTGTCTCGTATGAATTTGAAGCTAAATCATGTGATTCGAATGAATTCGAAGCTGTCATGTGAATCGAATGAATTCGATGCTAAATCATGTGATTCGAATGAATTCGAAGCTGAATCATGTGTTTCGCATGAATTTGAAGCTAAATCATGTGTTTTGCATGAATTTGAAGCTGAATCAAGTGTTTCGCATGAATTCGAAACTAAATCATGTGATTCGAATGAATTCTTAGCTAAATCATGTGGTTTGCATTAATTTGATGATAAATCATGTGTATCACTTGAATACGAATCTGAATCGTGTGATTCGCATGAACTTGAAGTTAATCACGTGTTTCGCATGAATTCGAAGCTGAATCATGTTGTTTGCATTAATTTGATGATAAATCATGTGTTTCACATGAATTCGAATCTGATTCATGTATTTCGCATGAATTCGAAGATAAATCATCTGTTTCGCATGAATTCGAAGCTGAATCATGTGCTTCACATGAATTTGAAGCTAAATCACGTGTTTGGCATGGATTTGAAGCTAAATCATGTGTCTCGCAAGTTTTTTTAACTAAATTCATATGTTTCGAATGAATTCGAAGCTAAATCATGTGATTCGAATGAATTCGAATCTGAATCAAGTGTTTCGCATGAATTCGCAGCTGAATCACGTGTTTCGCATGAATTCTAAGCTGAATCACGTGTTTCGCATGAATTTGAAGCTACATCACGTGTTTCGCAATAATTTGAAGCTAAATCAGGTGTCTCGCAAGAATTTGAAGCTAATTCATGTGTTTCGAATGAATTCGAAGCTAAATCATATGATTCGCATGAATATGAAGCTAAATCATGTGTTCCGCACGAATTCGAAGCTGAATCATGTGCTTCACATGAATTTGAAGCTAAATCACGTGTTTGGCATGGATTTGAAGCTAAATCATGTGTCTCCCAAGTTTTTTAACCTAATTCATTTGTTTCGAATGAATTTGATGCTAAATCATGTGTTTCGCATGAATTCGAATCTGAATCATGTGTTTCGCATGAATTCGAAGCAAAATCATGTGCCTCGCTTGAATTTCAAGCTGATTCATGTGTTTCGCATGAATTCGTAACTATGTCGTTGGTTTCGCATGAATTTGAAGCTAAATCCTGTGTTTTGCATTATTTTGAAGCTAAATCTCGTGTTTTGCATTAATTTGAAACTAAATCACGTGTTTCGCATTAATTTGAAGCTAAATCACGTGTTTCGCAAGAACTCGAATCTAAATCACGTGCTTCGCATGAATTCGAAGCTAAATCATGTGTGTCGCAAGAATTTGAAGTTATTTCATGTGTTTCGAATGAATTCGAAGCTGAAACATGTGTTTCGCATGAATTTGAAGCTAAATCACGCGTTTCGCATTAATTTGAAGCTAAATCATGTGTCTCGCATTAATTTGAAGCTAAATCATGTGTTTCGAATGAATTCGAAGCTAAATCACATGTTTTGCATGATTTTGAAGCTAAATCTTGTGTCTCACATGAATTTGAAGCTAATTCGAGTGTTTCGAATGAATTCGAAGCTAAATCAAGTGATTCGAATGAATTCGAAGCAAAATCATGTGTTTCGAATGAATTCGGAGCTAAATCATGTTACTCTCATGAATTCGAAGCTAAATCACGTGTTTCGCATGAATTTGAAGCTAAATCTTGTGTCTCACATGAATTCGAATCTGAATCATGTATTTCGCATGAATTCGAAGATAAATCATCTGTTTCGCATGAATTCGAAGCTGAATCACGTGTTTCGCACGAATTTGAAGCTGAATCACGTGTTTCGCGTGGATTTGAAGCTAAATCATGTGTCTCGCAAGTTTTTTAACCTAATTCATTTGTTTCGAATGAATTCGAAGCTAAATCATGCGTTTCGCATGAATTCGAAGCTAAAGCATGTGTTTCGCATGAATTCGAAGCTGAATCATGTGTTTCGCATGAATTTGAAGCTAAATCACGTGATTCGAATGAATTCGAAGCTAAATCATGTGTCTCGCATGAATTTGAAACTAATTCATGTGCTTCGCCAGAATGTGAAGCTAAATCTTGTGTCTCACAAGAATTTCAAACTAATTCATGTGTTTCCAATGAATTCGAAGGTAAATCATGTGTTTCGCATGAATTCGAAGCGCAAGCATGTGTTTCGAATGAATTCGAAGCCAAATCATGTGCCACGCTTGAATTTCAAGCTGATTCATGTGTTTCGCATGAATTTGTAGCTATGTCGTTAGTTTCGCATGAATTTGAAGCAAAATCCTGTGTTTTGCATTATTTTGAAGCTAAATCATGTATTTCGCATAGAGTTGCAGCTAAATCACGTGTTTCGCATGAATTCGAAGCTAAATCATGTGCCACGCTTGAATTTCAAGCTGATTCATGTGTTTCGCATGAATTTGTAGCTATATCGTTGGTTTCGCATGAATTTGTAGCTATATCGTTGGTTTCGCATGAATTTGAAGCTAAATCACGTGTTTCGCAAGAATTTGAAGCTAAATCACGTGTTTCGCATGAAATTCAAGCTAAATCAGGTGTCTCGCAAGAATTTGAATCTAATTCATGCGTTTCGCATGAATTCGAAGCTAAAGCATGTGTTTCGCATGAATTCGAAGCTGAATTATGTGTTTCGCATGAATTTAAAGCTAAATCACGCGTATCGCATTAATTTGAAGTTGAATCACGTGTTTCGCATGAATTCGAAGCTGAATCACGTGTTTCGCATGAATTTGAAGTTGAATCACGTGTTTCGCATGAATTAGAAACTAAATCATGTGATTCGAATGAATTCGAAGCTAAATCTTGTGATTCGAATGAATTCGAAGCTAAATCATGAGCTTCGAACGAATTCGAAGCTGAATCATGTGCTTCACATGAATTTGAAGCTAAATCACGTGTTTGGCATGGATTTGAAGCTAAATCATGTGTCTCGCAAGTTTTTTAACCTAATTCATTTGTTTCGAATGAATTCGAAGCTAAATCATGTGATTCGAATGAATTCGAATCTGAATCATGTGTTTCGCATGAATTCGAAGCTGAATCACGTGTTTCGCATGAATTCGAAGCTGAATCACGTGTTTCGCATGAATTTGAAGCTACATCACGTGATTCGCAATAATTTGAAGCAAATTCATGTGTTTCGAATGAATTCGTAGCTGAATCATGTGGTTTGCATTAATTTGATGATAAATCATGCGTTTCTCATGAATTCGAATCTGAATCATGTGATTCGCATGAACTTGAAGCTAAATCACGTGTTTCGCATGAATTGGAATTTAAATCATGTGTTTCGCATGAATTGGAAGCTGAATCATGTGTTTCGTATGAATTCCAAGCTGAATCATGTGTCTCGTATGAATTTGAAGCTAAATCATGTGTGTCGCAAGCATTTGAAGCTAAACCATGTGCTTTGCATGAATTTGAAACTAACTCGTTTGTTTTGCATGAATTTGAAGCTAAATCACGTGTTTCGCATGAATTTAAAGCTAAATCATGTGTCTCGCAAGAATTTGAACCTAAATCATGTGATTCGAATGAATTTGAAGCTGAATCACGTGTTTCGCATGAATCCGAAACTAAATCAAGTGATTCGAATGAATTCGAAGCTAAATCATGCGATTCCAATGAATTCGAAGCTAAATCATGTGTTTCGCACGAATTCGTAGCTGAATCAAGTGCCACGCTTGAATTTGATGCTGATTCATGTGTTTCGAATGAATTTGTCGCTATATACTTGGTTTTGCTTGAATTTGTAGCTAAATTGATTGTTTCGTATGCATTTGAAGACAAGCCGTGTATTTCGCATAAATTCGGAGCTAAATCATGTATTTCGCATGAATTCGAAGATAAATCATCTGTTTCGCACGAATTCGAAGCTGAATCACGTGTTTCGCATGGATTTGAAGCTAAATCATGTGTCTCGCAAGTTTTTTAACCTAATTCATGTGTTTCCAATGAATTCGAAGGTAAATCATGTGTTTCGCATGAATTCGAAGCGCAAGCATGTGTTTCGAATGAATTCGAAGCCAAATCATGTGCCACGCTTGAATTTCAAGCTGATTCATGTGTTTCGCATGAATTTGTAGCTATGTCGTTAGTTTCGCATGAATTTGAAGCAAAATCCTGTGTTTTGCATTATTTGAAGCTAAATCATGTATTTCGCATAGAGTTGCAGCTAAATCACGTGTTTCGCATGAATTCGAAGCTAAATCATGTGCCACGCTTGAATTTCAAGCTAAATCAGGTGTCTCGCAAGAATTTGAATCTAATTCATGTGTTTCGAATGAATTTGATGCTATATCATGTGTTTCGCATGAATTCGAAGCAAAATCATGTGCCACGCTTGAATTTCAAGCTGATTCATGTGTTTCGCATGAATTCGTAACTATATCGTTGGTTTCGCACGAATTTGAAGCGAAATCATGAATTTAGAATGAATTCGAAGCTATATCATGTGTTTCGCATGAATTCGAAGCTAAAGCATGTGTTTCGCATGAATTCGAATCTGAATCATGTGTTTCGTATGAATTCCAAGCTGAATCATGTGTTTCGCATGAATTTGAAGCTAAATCATGTGTTTCAAATGAATTCGTAGCTAAATCATGTTTTTTGCATTATTTTGAAGCTAAATCACATGTTTCGCAAGAACTTGAAGCTAATTCATGTGCCACGCTTGAATTTCAAGCTGATTCATGTGTTCCGCATGAATTTGTAGCTTTATCGTTGGTTTCGCATGAATTTGAAGCTAAATCACGTGTTTCGAATGAATTCGAAGCTAAATCATGAGTTTCGCACGAATTCGAAGCTGAATCATGTGCTTCACATGAAAATGAAGCTAAATCACGTGTTTGGCATGGATTTGAAGCTAAACCATGTGTCTCGTAAGTTTTTTAACCTAATTCATTTGTTTCGAATGAATTTGAAGCTAAATCATGCGTTTCGCATGAATTCGAAGCTAAAGCATGTGTTTCGCATGAATTCGTAGCTGAATTATGTGTTTCGCATGAATTTAAAGCTAAATCACGCGTATCGCATTAATTTGAAGCTAAATCATGTGCTTTGCATGAATTAGAAGCTGAACCAAGTGTTTAGCATGAATTCGAAACTAAATCATGTGATTCGAATGAATTCGTAGCTAAATCATGTGGTTTGCATTAATTTGATGATAAATCATGTGTATCACATGAATACGAATCTGAATCATG